>NC_137194.1:17727785-17825285 GCF_960531495.2 Zeus faber | reverse complement strand
AACAGAGCCTCAAATCCACTGATCGGCCTTCTAACAAAAACAGAGAAATGCCTCCCAACAAGTAGGGAGAGAAAAAAAAAAAAAAAACATCGTTTGCCAAGCGGACGTAACTTTAATGTAGCTGTTGTAACCATGGCAACAGGTGCAGCTCCCGGCGATAGCGCTGCATTGATTTGCACTCGGCGAGCCTTTGTCAGCGGCTGGGTGTGATTGGTGCAGAGCTCCAGATGGGGCGGCCTGCGTCTGGAGCTCTGGGTGTAAACAACCCTCGGCTGTTTACGGCTTTTCTTTGTGTTAATACGACTGTGAGACTCGCGGACACCGTCCTCTAATGGAGAGAAGCTGGAAGTGTGGATCTGTTGATACGGAGCTGTGTGCTTGCCGTGTTCTGTTTGTTTGGGGTTTTACCACTTAAATTCCTCAGGTTTATACTGCTTAGTTATAACTGTTATGTCATTATCCTGCTGTGTTTTTATTTTATTGTGTCCATTGTATTTTTAATGTGAAAAACAGTTCATTTTTCAGGTTCACACAGCTTAAAATGTTCACGTTTATTTTTCATTAAAATTCCATATTGGTTTATTTTTTATAAACTATTGTTTGTTTTATTGTCTAACACTTAATTTTTCAGGTTTATTGCCTAAAAATTTCAAAATGTCAGGTTAATTTCCAATATCCTGCCATATTTTATGGTGTACAGTCAACTGTGAGGTTTATTGTATGTTTCAAATTTAAATTTTTTATATCTATCTGTCCTTGTGTCTGTCTGGCCTTGTGTTATATATTCTATCATTATTTTTATTTATTTATTTAAAATGTTTATTATCATTTATTTAATAATGTTTAGTTTATATATATATTAGTGTTTAGTTCACCAGGTCTGTCCATCCACCTTCATTTCTTTGTCTTTCTTTGTTCTGCTATTTACTGTCCCTTTCTGTGTCTTTCTCTCACAGATCTTTGCGATCTTTGCCTTTTCAACATGCGGCAGTTACTCTGGAATGTTCAAGATGAGCGTCGAGTGTAAGGACCGGTCGGAGAGCGACCTGGCCATAGAAGTAGAATTTGAATATCCCTTCAGGTGTGTATTTCTAGAACCCACAGCAATAACAACTGAAATTGAAATGAAAGGTGGAAAATGATCTTTCTGTTCATCAATTACAAAACACAGAAAATATACCACGCAGGAAGCATTAGCTCAGAAATATCATTCCATTGCTATTTGAAATCGAGGCTAAATGCTGGCCATTTGTTTTCCTCTGTAAATCTACTGTACTGAGATGAATACAATATTCCTGTGAAGAATGGTCCTGCTCACACACACACACACACACACACACACACACACACACACACACACACACACACACACACACACACACACACACCCACCCACATTCTCACTCTTCTCCTCTCTCCTTGTCCTTCTCAGGCTCCATCAGGTGTATTTCGATGCCCCCACCTGCAAGGGGGGAACTCCCGAGCGTCTCTTCCTGGTCGGGGATTACTCCTCCTCAGCCGAGTTCTTCGTCACCATCGGAGTCTTCTCCTTCCTGTACTCCATGGTGGCCCTGGCTGTGTACTGCTTCGTCCTGGAGAAGTATCGCGAGAACAACAAGGGGCCCCAGATTGTGAGTTTGTCCGTCCTCATCCTCAGCGGTGGTGATGTAGATGACGGTCGCACTTTCGGGACGGCGGTTGAACGCCTTTTTTTTTTTTTTTTTTTCCCAACCCTCAGGACTTTGTCGTGACAGCGGTGTTCACCTTCATGTGGCTGGTGTCCTCGTGCGCCTGGGCGAAGGGTCTGTCGGACGTGAAGACGGCCACGGACCCCGACAGGGTGATCACTCTCATCACCGCCTGCGACGAGCAGGGCAACCGCTGCCGTGAGGTGCACGACCCCAAGGTGTCCGGCCTCAACACCTCTGTGGTACGTCCCCGGTGGTCCCGTCCTCTGTGTGTTTCAAAAGACCACGGGAAAAATGAATTACGCCTCATGTTGTTTCCCGAACTGTGTGCAACTCCAGTTTAAAGGACCATACAAATGGAGTCAAATTGAGCTTTTTCCCGTTTTCTAGTCAGCACACACATGCACATACATTATCCCATTTTCATGACAGTTTTCCCGATGATAGCTCTCATTTTTGGATTTTTAATATTGTCTGTTTTCCACCTTAAAATGATGTCCTGGTCCCACTGACAACACAAATTATTATCGGATGTACATAGTTGTAGCTGTGCTTTGTATTTGTTCTTTCCATGTTGAAGCAATGCTGCTTCCGACTTTTCAAATTGAATAAACAAATGGAAAATACGACAAAATTCAATACCTTTGACAAAATTGGATGTTACCATAGTTGTCAGCGGGGTCAGGAGGTAATTTAAAAGTACTTTTTTAACCATATTCAAATTTTCCGAAACCTGAAAATAGTAGATGGGCTAAAACTCAACTTGATTGGTGGTATGTTTCTTTAATGTACAGCAGGTGGCAACAGGAAAACATGCTATTCCCTCGACACATGCTCCCGCTGACTCCTCTTCCCCGTCCTCAGGCTTTCGGCTTCATCAACCTCATCCTGTGGGCCGGAAACCTGTGGTTCGTGTTCAAGGAGACCGGCTGGATGGCCGCCTTCTCCGGCACGTATGTCCCGTCTCAGGAGAAGCAGCCGGCCCCTGACTCCTTCGGCCAGGCCGGCTACGGCCAGGAGGGCTACAGCCAGCAGGACCCCTACGCCAGCTCCCAGGGAGGCTACCAGCCTGAGTACGGCCAGCAGGGCGGCTATAACGAGGGCGGAGACTACAGCCAGGGCTACGAACAACAACCCACTTCCTACTCAAATCAGATGTGAGCCTGTCCCGTCGCAACGCATCCTCCACATGGTGAGTGCGCAGACACATCCACCGAGCAGTTCAGCCATACACTAAGCTAATCAATACATAGTTATAATTGTTTATCATTTATACCCCTATATACCCATGACAATAATTTATCCTGTGCATAGTATCTCCTCCTTCAGTTCCATGCGATTGTCCTTTTTTTAATGGTAATCTCATCTTTTTACCTCTCTATCTCATCTTCCAGGGTGACATTGTGATTTTCGGAGTAAAGTTCTTTACCACCGCCCATAAGTCCACGACTCCTCTGTTTGTCTGTTTGTGTGTCTGTGAGTCAACAAGAGGAGGGAGGGAGGGAGGGAGGGAGGGAGGAATGGATCGACGGGTGGACGACGCCAGGGCTTGGGGGGGGGGGGGGGGGGGTGATAGGGGAAATCTGGGCATTTGCTGTAATAAGACGTTTATTCTCGTGCTTTATGTAACTGTAGAAGACAACACAGGATTGTCTGTTTGGTCATACGAGAGAAAACTTGAATACAATACCAAAACATTCATTGATGAACAGTTAGGATCAATCTTATGATGGGGAAAGACTTAAATTTATGAGAAAATTGTAGTAATATTTAACTTGGGAGAATGTATTTGTCTGTGCTGTGTAAATATCATGCCGATATATATTATTATATGTACACAGTTGAATAATTGTGCACTCCATATTAGTTGTTATACAACAAATGTTGAGCACAGAGTTATTCAATTGAATTTACTTTGGTTCTGTTTAGGAGCTCACAGGGGTTAACTCTTTTGTCCTTCAATTCCCTTCTGATGAATTCTTGTTCCCACGCAGATGCTTTGTTTAATTGTTTCCAAATACGTGGACATTTTTTTATTTTCTCATTGTCCTTTTTTTACTTGATCCATATTGCAGAGAGGGTTTAAGGGCCATCGAGAGGTTAAGGTCACAAACAATGTGGTGGCGTGGTGTTAACAGGGGGGAAAAAAGGAATTGTTAAATATGGACAAGTGATATTTATCAATAGCAGCTAGGAGGTGATTACAGTGAATAATGTGAGCCGTTTGTTTTTGATTCGTTTTTATATTTCCGTCCAAATGTTATTGTCGCAGAAGGATTAAGCTCTTGTGTTTCACAGAAAAATGTAAAAAAATTTGACATATAAAAATCTAAAAGTGCATATGTTTATGAAAACTAGTAAGCATGGTAGCATCTTACATTTGCCTCTACTATGCTTTTCCAAAAAACTGCTGTTGTGTTCTATTAATGTGAAGATTGTGAATCAGGGAAGTGAACAACCGTTTAGCAGTGTGTTTGTTTATTTGTTTGGATTTATGTAATGGCATCAATCAAATTTTGTCAATGAACCTTGTCCTGTTTTGATTGCCTTCATGTGGTCCAAAATGTAGTGAGACAAAATGTAGTGAGACAGAATCCTATAGTTTTTTAACCATCGTTTCTATTGCACAGGTATCAAGGAAAACATATTCACGGTAAATTGCACTGTAGTTACAGACCGTATGGCAGAGCAACGCTGTTTTGAAGATGCCTAAACTATGGGAAACATAATATTCTTTGACAGTTCCAACGATATATCCATTATACCTCCATTTATGCCCCCGCATCTCTTCCCTCTCAGAGACGCAAGGGGAATGATTGCATTTGTCTTATATCCAGCCCAAAGGCAGCCCTGAACAAATTGGACAAGTTGAGACTGTAGGATGCAGTAAAGTGTCCAGCTGTGAAGTAATATAATGCTTAATTCAATTAGATCAAGTGGTGACTTCACATCACATACAGAAGCACAGATTGCTGCGATAAATACTCTTCTCAAACTCGCCACACCTCCTACTGCCAATCCTCTGTTGGGACGTTAAGAGTATATTCTTTGCTTCCACAGTCATCATCAAAATGGTTATCTATATTCAAATTTACATAAAAAAAAATAAAAATAAATCAGGAATTGGGCGACGTAGAAGCACCTAGCTATTTATTTTCCTCTATAGTTCCCCCTTGTCTTTCTCTCTCACTGTAGCTCTTATAAATATGCTCAAATGAAATATACTCTGTTGTTAGTGGTGAATGATGTCTTGTGATACTCTACGCCTTTGGATAGTGCTGTGTTTATTGTGTATGATGTATTCATATTAGTATTTATGATAATGACAAGTCAGAAAAAAATATCAAAGACTCTTCAGAATTCGACTGTATTCTTATTATATGGAATTCATGTGAAACAAAATGAAATAAACTTGAAATTATTCTGTTGACGGTTAGATGTGTGCCTCTTCTTATAGGGCTAAACTACAGCAAGTGATCCAGCCGATGTACTGTAATTATTATTTCATTCTTATTTTCACGATAGGACAAAAAACTGTGACCTATCACATTCCCTAAACCCCCTCATCCCCCACCCCCTGTAATAATGAAATAAAATCTATGCTGTGGATGAACATTTAACTGATAAAAAATGCAAATGAAAAAAAATGCAAAACAGAAAATTCTCACTGTCATTGCTATGAATAATTTGTGAAAAGATATGCTTATATACACAAAACCTGGGGATCAATGGGCCACAGTTTGGGAAGCCCTTCATCTAAGCAGTAAAATACTAATCTTACCTTATTATTATTATTATTATTATTATTATTATTATTATTATTATTATTATTACTACTATTATTATTATTATTATTATTATTATTATCATTGTTATTAATTATAATTATTATAATTATAATAATGATAATAAACAAACATCTTAACTGTACAGTAGCAGGCCTGATGGTTTGGGTGTTTCATTTGGCACTATTGAATGAAAGTTGTTTGATTTCACACCTGTCTTTTCATGGTACTGGATTTCAGACTCGTCACAGGTTGTAGTTGAACTATTCCGGTCATAAACAACAAATGCCTTGCTTTGTAGCGGCCAGGAACTTATTATGGGACGGGAAGCCAGCTTGGTTTCCACCTACCAGGGGTTCAAGTGTGAAGTGAACTGCAGACACTTGATGTCTGTACTCACAACTTTGTGGATAGTTCCGTGGGTTTCTCGTTACCTTTTGCTGCGTATGGTATACATTTGGTAAAGTATCTATTACAGTTATTTTCAACCACTGCCAAATTCAAATTCCACCACTTAGACTCACAATTCCACTCACAAAATAGAATGGAATAGCTCTTGAGTTGCAAGATCAAAGTTGCAAGGATGTATTAATTCATCACTGACAGCCAGAATACCAGCACTGTGTTCATCTGAACAAGCTTGAGTTTCACACTGAAAGTGAGAAATAGTAGTAGACGGCAGGCCACAATAATAAGCACAGTCATAAATGTTTGTGAGGCTTTCAGATATATTTAGTAATAAACGGAATAGAGGCAGAATATTGGTTGGGAAGCGCTGATCTAGTATAACTTTGATGTTTGTCTTTATGCTACCCCCTGCTGCAGGTCCGGCTTGAAAAGGAGCTTTTAGACTGGTTATAAATAAATGGTTGGTGAATGCATATAAAAACAAAATGAAAAACGTAATTATTATAGTGATACAATAATTGTTAAAGTAAGATAAATTAATACATAATAATAATAAACAGTCTTTTGCGATCACGCGATGATGATGAAAATACGATATCTGGTGCTCCAGAGGGAAAATATTTCAATCGACAGCTCAGGCATATAAGTGGCAATGAAATCTGCTTTCCTTGCCATGTTGGCACCAGTTTTTAGTGCCCAACCCTAGTTACAACTGGCTCAACGTGCGCTTACGTCACTGAATGTTCCTCTTCTGTCGTTCAGTTTAAATATCCCTCAAGAACTCGCAAGTGGCTGGAGGGGAATGACTTCCGAGGAATGAAGCTTGGACTTATGTAACTTTGGATGAAACTGCTGAAACTTAATATACAACAGTTCTTCACTCATTTCTGCTCCAAATGTAGACAGATATTGATCAAAGTCGAAGGAAACCTCAACCATGCCTGTGTGTACTGCCATTGTTGTGTTTCAGATAGTTTTTGCCTGAAAAAACGGGAGGAAGATAAAAAAAAAAAAAATGCTGAGAAATTATAAAATATATAATATATTAATAATAAAGTAATTATAATATATAAAATATATCAATATATAATGGAATAGCTCTTGATATATTAAAATTGATATATTATATTAATAATATATCAATTATAATATATATTATATTATAATTGCTATGCACTGGGATCCAGTCCCTCATAATGTTAGGGTGTGTTTGTCTCTCCCCTTTTTTGCTTTTGTTTTCCTCTGCTTCCCCTCCCCTCCTATGTGTCTTCTATCTGTGCGTCTGGAGGTGGGCGTGGCACTGGATCCTTCCCTGGCGGCTCACCCACACAGTCTATTCTGCAGTTTCCCAACAGGCTGAGCAGGCCAGGGAAACAAGAGGGAAAGGACCGAGCAGGGCGAGTGGAGGTGGTCCAGAGGGGGGCTCCAAGGAGTGAAAACCCCCTCAGGCGGATGGCCTGGGAGCTGGAACCCTGCCTGAGCGAACAAGTCAGGTAGGAGGAGTCCTTAAGGAGGGCGACCAAGGCGCCGGGCCAGGGAGCGGGACCACTCTGGAGGTCGACCAGACCTCGGGGCAGAGGAGCGGAGCTGCTCCGGAGGACGGCTCTGTAGGTGGGGCCATGTAGGAGAGGCTGGGCGTCGGCAGGGGCAACCAATGGCTTGAGAACTTGAACGGAGTGGACCTCGGGAGAGGCGGCCAACAGTTCGGGAACAGGAACGGAGTGGACCTCGGGATGGGCAGCCGACGGCTCAGGAAATGGAACGAAAGGGACCTCGGGAGAGGCAGCCGGCGGCTCGGAAATTGGAATGTACTGGACCTCGGGAGAGGCGGCTGTCGGCTCAGGAACTGGAAAGGACTGGACCTCTGGAGGCGGCCGACGGCTCGGGAACTGGAACGGGCTGGACCTCGGTGTGGTGGCCGGCTGCTCCAGAACTGGAATGGAATGGACCTCTGGTGAGGCGGTCGACGGCTCGGGAACTGAAACAGGGGGAGCCTCAGCAGGATCGGCCAACGACTTAGGAACGCGCCGAGCCTCGGCAGGAGAGGCTGATGGCTCAGGGACATGAACAGGACGAGCCTCAACAGGATTGGCCAACGACTCAGGAAAGTGCTGAGCCTCGGCAGGGGAGGCTGATAGCTCAGGAACAGGAACAGACTGAGCCTCGGTTGGGGAGACTGGAATGACAGGCTTTGGAGAAAAGGGAGGCGAGAAGGGTATAACTTCCAGCTGTTAAACGCTAACATCTTGGCAAAATTCCGGGCCGAGGAGGGGTTCTAGACGTCTCTATAACCTGTCCTGTTTGGAGAGACAGAGTTGCAGTTTCCTTTACCAGACTCACCTTCACGTCCATCCCAGTAGTCTAGTCCCCGGAAGCAGACTCTGCTTTCAAGAGGTTAAAGGGGCTGTTCACCTTCGTGCCTGTCCTTACCCAGCCTGACTCTTCTCTTTAATTCATCGTAGAAGTGGATGCATCTGACACCAGAGTAGGAGCGGTCCTTTCTCAGCATTCTGGTCCAGACCAGAAACTTCATCCTTGTGCCGCCGTCGTCTCTCCCCGGCTGAAAAGAATTGGTAACAGGGAGTTGCTGGCGGTGAAATTGGCTCTGGAAGAGTGGAGACATTGGTTGGAATGGACAGAACATACGTTTGTGGTTTGGACTGACCATAAGAATCTAGCCTACTTCCAGTCTGCCAAGGGTCTGAACTCTATGCAGGCCAGTTTGGGCAATGTTCTTCAGTATATTTAATTTCACACTTACTTAGCGTCCTCTCTTGGCAGCTTGTCTCCGGAGAGGAGAGTTCCAGTCTTCATACATCCTCCCTGCTTCTTTTGTTGTGGCAGCAGTTACCTGGGAAATTGAAGCAGTGGTCCGTAAGGCCCAGCAACATCAACCTGACCCAGGTAATGGCCCGCCTAACTGCCTCTTTGTCCCAGATTCCGTCTGTTTCCAGGTCCTGCAGTGGGTCCACACATCCCTGTTTTCCTGCAGGCCTGGGGCCAATCAAACTTTGTCCCTGCTCAAAAAGCATTTTTGGTGGCACACCATGGAGGCCGACACCTGAGATTATGTGTTTGCTGGTTCCGTTTGTACTCGTGGTAAGTCCTCTCACCATCCACCCGCTGGTCTGCTACGCCCCTTACCTTGTTTGCCCCCATCCCAAGGTAGAATAATGGATAGCTTTGGTTTCTCTAAAGCTGTCCATTTCATCGCCCTCCCGAAACTTCCATCTACTTGTGAACCATTTATTTCACTTTCATGGTATACTGGTGGATATAGTCTCCGATAGAGGTCCTCACTATCTCCCTAGTCTGGAAAGCATTCAGCACAGCCTTGGGGGCCACTGTCAGTCTCTCCTCTGGTTTTCACCCCCAGACCAATGGACAGGCGAAAAGGGCCAACCAGGATCTGGAGGCAGCCCCATGTTGTGCCGCCACCTCCAACCCCTCCTCTTGGAGTGCCCACCTAGTTTGGATCCAGTATGCCCAGAATTCCTCTGCCAGCGCCACTACAGGCCTGTCCATCAGCCTCCTTTGTTCCCCTCCCGGGAGAAGGATTTACCTGTTCCATCAGTCCAACACCATCTTCCCCACTGTCGGAAAGTGTGGAAGGAGATACGGACAGCCCTTCTCTGTTCTGGGGCGAACATGTGGCACGGTGGCGCAGTGCATTGCACTGCTGCCTCACAGCAAGAAGGTCCTGGGTTTGATTCCCGCCTGGGGTGCTGTTGGCACCGTGCTCTGGCGGGTTATCTCCCAAATAGGAGCCTTTCTGTGTGGAGTTTGCATGTTCTCCCTGTGCTCACATGGGGTTTCCTCCACCTAACGTCAGTAATGACCCCCCCCAAAAACATGCACTCATCGTCTGACCAGCGATGGACACTCATCACCAGGTCCCTGGGCGTGTCCATGTATGCTGCCCACTGCTCCTGGCTGTGCCCCCGTAGGAAGGACAAGCCAGGATGGGTTAAACGCAGAGGCCTCATTTCGCCGGCCACCATCCAAAGCGTGTGTGTGTGCTGTGTGACGATTAAAGATTCTTCTTCTTAAGAGACTGGCAGATCGTCACTGAGTACCAGCCCCCCACTACACTACAAGTAAGACAGTTTGGCCCTCTCCCAATAACATTCCCCTGAAGGCAGAGTCCAGGAAACTGGCACCACGGTATCTCATTAATCCCACTGTTGTAAAGTTAAAGTTACCTGGTTCCACAAGAATTCATCCCACTTTGTGTGGGTCAGTTTGTCTCTCCTCTTTTTTCCTTTTGTTGTCTCCTGCTTCCCCTCCCCTCCTGTGTGTCCTTTATCTGTGTGTCTGGGGGTGGGCATGGTCCTGGATCCTTCTCTGTCAGCTCACCCACACAGCTGCATCTCATTCACACCAATCAAGTGGCAATACTTAACCACGGGAGCTTCACATCATCCTTGCCACATTGTACAGTCTACAGTACAGTACAGTCAGTCTGTGATTTCCACGCAAGTCAGCTAGTTGTGTCCTGGCGTCGATCGTTAGTCTCCCGAAGGATCATCGCCCCACACCTGCCTACTCTGCCACTGACACTCTTTGCCCGGTTGGACTTTGGTCCAAACCGGTTCAGGAACTGGAACAGGCTTGACCTCGGGAGAGGCGGTCGGCGGCTCAAGAACTAGAGCTGACTAGACCTCGGGAGAGGCGGTCGGCGGCTCAAGAACTAGAGCTGACTAGACCTTGGGAGAGGCGGCTGACGGTTCAGGAACTGGAACGGGCTGGACTTTGGTGAACTAACCCTGTTCGTAATAAACCTGTTAAAACCACATTTGCTTTCGAGTCTGTGTTCTGCATCCTTGGTTCCCAAATTGAAGACAATAATAATAATAATAATATCTTGAATAAATTACTGAAATTAGACAAAGCAATATTGAGGTAAATGGAAGTTCAATAAAAAATAAAATAACTAGATCCTTTTTTGTGCACAGGGTGTAAATTGTGTCTAAATGTGGGCTAATGGAGGTAGCTGATATCACCCTGTTTGTATGGTGAGCAGCAACTGGGCTGTGTCAAGAATACGGTCTGGTGAACCCAAATGCTCACAGACCCACCTGCATCTAGTGGATGTAGGTGCGGGGTGAGCAGGCTGGTGGCTAGCAGGACAGCAGCTAGCATGTGAATACCCCGGTTGGTCCCTGAAGAGGAACTGCCTGAAAGCTACCCAAACCGGGTCCGCTAGGTTCATAGCTGGTCAGATCCTTCTGTCAAGAACACGGTCTGGTGAACCCAAACGCAGGACACAACAAAGGCTCAGAAGTAGGTGCAAGATTTATTGTAGACAAGCTCCCTCCCTCCCACCCTGGTTTCCTGAAAGGTTGTCTACCTTTACGACAGGGAACCGGCAGGGAACCAGTGTCCAGGGAATCAGGGTCCTGGGAATCTGGGTCCAGGGAATCTGGGTCCAGGGAATCAGGGTCCTGGGAAACAGGCAGAGAATCTGGGTCCAGGGAAACAGGCACAGAATCAGGGTCCAGGGAACAGTGGCAGGGATGTGGAACCCGAGACAGACAGAGAGAGCTAGAGATGGACAGATTACAAGCAAGGCAGGATCCTGACAGGCTGACCACAATGGGACGCCATTTGAGTCCATATTGAATAAATATACAGATGAATTAAATAAAGGGGGCCTTTAATAAATGTAAATATGAATATACAAATGGGTAAATATTGTTCAATAAATAAAGAGGAATTAAATGTGGAATTAAGAAATATAAGTCCCCTGAATGAATAAAAATGTTTTTTTTGAAAAAAGTCCTTTTTAAAATAAACTACTTATTTATTGAACTATATTTACTCGTTTATGTATTCATGTTTACATGTATTTATAGGCTCATTAATTTATTACATATGTATATTTATATATATTTTTTTTAAATTTATGTATTCAGTATTGACTCTAATAGGTCCGTAGGCTACCGCTTCTTGTTCTGACTAAGCCAACAAGTGGCTGTCGAGGTTTTTTGTAGGCGCGGACACTGTGCTACCGCCAGAAAGCGCGCACACCCACACACCACTCCCCCACACACTCACATTCTCTCACACACAACACACACACACACACACACACACAGCCGCCTTGAGAAAAGCGAAAGCCAACGCCCTCGGCTCTGACGTTCCTTCTTCCCGGAGCACCGAGGGCATTAGTGACGGAACGGACCGCCTGCCCACCTCCACCCTCCGCTCTGAAACATCTCCAGTCCGTTGCGTTCGTGTTTGTTCACGGTGGACCAGACGAAGGGCCATTTTTTTTGTTTGTTTTGTTTGTTTAGGATAGTAACAGAGGTGAAACAGAATGGCTGACAGCGCCGGAGCCGGCCCCGGCTGCCTGGACAGGCTGAAGGGCTACGTGCGGACCCAGAAGGGAACGATACTAGCGGCAGAAATAGTAAGTTTCAACGTTTTTCCGTTTGTTGTTGTTGTTTTATCTCGAGCGTTGTGTTAAAACAGCCGACATTGCACATTGCCGCTGCACTGGTTGAGTTGCTTCACCCGCCGTTCAGCGTGGACCGTTGAAGGGGGAAAAAACACCCGTTGGTTTTCATAGTAAAACTGGAGATATTTCTGTTGAGTTTTCGCTCCAGGACCCGGATGTTCTGTTAGGTGGGCGCCACTGGTGCCAGACGTGCACCATGTGGCTGCAGGGTCAGAGGTCAGGGGTCCTCACCTGCCACTCTGGCATGCTTTTTAAATTTGCACCAAAGAGCTAACCCCCTCCCCCCTATATCTATATATATATATATATCTATATATATATATATATATATATATATATATATAAAAAATGTTCTCCCTATGTTTCCCTATGTGTTTCTGGTTGCCTCAGCTATCTTCCTGACTCATTAAGGCCACATACTGTATTGGGATGTTAGGTTTGGTTCGCCACCCAATGTGCAATGACCTCTTTATTCCATCTCACTTTAAGATACAAGAGAGAAAAGTGGTTCTGAAAAAGCTTGGCAGAAGACAGATGATCAAAGACATGAGTTTTCCTATATATAGCTGTATAGAGTTTTTTTTTTTATTTCCAAAGATATGTTGTTTTCCATGGATCTACTGTTTTATATTTATATTTTAAAAGAGTGATTTTCTTTTCTCCCAACGAAGAGCTATGCTGGACGGGAATTTACAGTCTTTAACGTTACAGTCTACATTTTTCTGTCCAACATTTGTGTTTTTAATGTACATTTATATGGGCTCCACAGTTAACATGTGTATATTTTGCCAGTCGCCAATAATCCTTAAAGGAGGTTTGTTAACATGAATCTAGCGGTTCAGTTGAGTCAAATAGATATCAGAACACATATAGACAGTTTATTATTTATTGTCAAAAATCTCTGGCCTTGTTTTTTATGCGTGGTCTGGCAAGGATACACCCATCCTGGGGTTTTCACTTTTTTATAACCATGTGCTGTTCTAAACCTGCGACAGCGCAGGTTTCTGCGGTTACAGATATATGGTGATTTTTCTTGGTGGTCATGGGTCCACCACGTTAACATTTTTTTTTTTTCCACAGGCAGCTAAGGGAAATTCCAGGCAATGTGTTAGGTTCCACACCTCAGAAAAAAAAAATAATGCACGGAGGGCTTTAGCATACATCTGTGCCTTGGCGTTGGAGGCTTGTTTCAAACTGGACTACATAATGTGGTGTCCACTCTTTTGCCTGCACCAAGAGGAAACCTGTTGGAAGTGGTCTCTGAACGGAAATGCAATAGCTGATTAAGTGCAGGAAGAGAAACAGGAAGTCACATTGCATCTCATTTTACAGCGTGTTTTTTAAGAGACTCTGGATTTCCCTGACTTCACTGGACTAAGTGGAGGATTGCAAAGTCCGCCCACTCATGCTTTATTATCATATCGAAGTATTAAAGTAATTGACATCATCGCTGACGCAACTCAGGGTCACTGTCTGTCATGTCATATCAGCAGAATTTCCAGGAAGACCCGAGTTTCCACAGAATCTGTATCTTGTTTTTTTCTATGTGTAATCCTGGAAGTTTCTCAAGTTTCTCATTTGTAAAGTAGCACAAACTGCTACAACTTGCTTTAAGGCAATTAAAGCAAGTTTCAGCAATTTGTGCTACTTTACAAATCCTATGTGAAAGTTTCCTTCTTATATAACAAACGTAGGCATGACCAGTCTTGAACTCATTTCAGGCTATACAGAACGGCTCACGCCATCTTCCAGACACATACACACCCAAGTAGCGCGAAGCGGGTTATGTAATACAGCAGACTTAATCCAGTTGTGAACTTTTCCTTTTCCATAAGGTTTTGAGAATTCCAAACATAGATTTGATCACACGACTTGTCTTTTTTTTTTTTTTTTTAAACCAGCTTCTCCTTTTTTTTTTTTTTGCACTTTCTCTCCTGTATTTTAAAGCGACATGGAATAAGGTGGTCATGCACGTCGGGTTGTGAACCAAACTTATATACGCAATGTTCTGAATACATTACGTGGTGTGCGGCTCAATATGAGTCAGAAAGACGGCCGAAGCTACTTCAAAATGAATGGCATTTCCCTGGTAACGGCTTGTTGATTTGTGTTTCTCCGTGCCAGGGGGCCGTCCCTTGGCTCTCGTATTGCTTTTGCCTATAATTAGCGAGCCATTCACTATTTTCTCCTCAACGCTTTAAAAGAGGGAAGCTTGTTATATTGATCTGGACATGTCTTTGCTGAGTGTCACACACAAACTAGCACTGTCTCATAACACCAAGGTGTCAACATCTCCGTGTGTGTGTGTGTGTGTGTGTGTGTGTGTGTGTGTGTGTGTGTGTGTGTGTGTGTGTGTGTGTGTGTGTGTGTGTGTGTGTGTGTGTGTGTGTGTGTGTGTGTGTGTGTGTGTGTGTGTGTGTGTGTGTGTGTTTCTCCGCGTGACGGCCTCTTCTGTAGCCGCTGCCCTCAGAGCGGCCGCTTCACTTCCAGATAAGGCCTCTTTGTGTCGGGGGGCCGAGGCCGCCCCGCTCCTCCACAGAGGCAGGCCTGTGTCAGGCTCAGGAACACACGAAGCACTGATGGGTCCGGCGCATAAGCGCACGCGTGTAAAAGCGCTTGGTGGTATGGAGAAAGGGAAAGAGCAGCAACAGATGTCGGGCTGGTGTGGAGTCTCTTACATCAGGCGTGCTGGATATAGACCGCAGCCTGTGCAACATGTCAGACGTTGCCTTATTAGAACTGTCTGTAAGAGTGGAAGGTGCCAAGCCAGCGTGACTGCGATTGTTCTAAGATAGACATACAAATATGATTCAAATTAGTTAGATGTAGTGTTGTGCTTTGGACTTGCTTATATAAGTGCGTTATTACACTAGATTGAGTCACATAACCAACCACCACACCTACACCACACGCTCACACCAATTATTGCAACCAACGAGTATGTATTCGCGTATTTTGTGTAGATGTGTTTTGTGTGGGAAGAGTGAAGGGTGAGTGGTTGAGATGCTGGATGATGGATGGATACGTAGAATGACTTCAGCTGCCCACACAGGTTGACAGTGGCAACAATGGAAGGAGTGAGATCAGCCCGATGCCGGCCATGAGCTGTAACTTGGATTTCTACAAGTTGGCAGGAATTCAGTGGAATGGGCTCGGCGAGAATGCCCTCTCACCCCCCCCCCCTCTCCTTCATGGAAAAAATGTGTTAATAATAGGAAAAAACACACACACACTCACTGTAAATCCTATATGGAACCAACATGTGACAGGCAGATGGCATGGTTTATGGGGGAGAATACTTTCTTTCTCTGCTTTGATATGTTGAGAAAATTACACTTTCCTACTTAAGTTGTGCTATTTCTCAATGTTTTGTATATTTTTACCTTCCAATGGTCCAAGATTGCGCTGAATGAGATCTTCTCCCGGCTAGAGGAAAACAAAAAATATATATATATTGTTCTGCTCAGGGTCCATAATGAGGTGTCCACTGGTTAATTAAATGTCTTACATATCCAGATGTCCAAATAAGGCCGAGCTTTCAAATGGAACTTAAAAAAAATGCAAACGCCGATAACTTCTGCAGCTAATCTGCGTCACATTTGAATCAGGGCATTCACCCTGACGCACAAGGTTATACAGTATGTAGAGCAATGGATTTAAGTTTGGATATGGAGGTAAGGATTCCATTTTCCTATTTTGCGTCATAAAGCAGTAACGCACGGCACGTCACATTCAGACACACATTCAGAAAACTCGACGGTTCTCTTCATGTCTCCCCCAGATCATTAGCTTCATCATCCTCATCTGCTACGCCGCGTCGTCCGATGGCAGCTTCAGCGCAGTGGCCGTCTGCAAGATGGTCCTCGCCATGTTGTTCTTCGGGATCTTCATGATGGAGATAGACAAGCAGTTCCAGATGATCAACTGGGTCTGGAGCGTGAGTATTGACTGCACCGCCCTGCACCAATGTACACACTGTGCCGCGCCGCCACACTGCTTTAAAGTATACCTTTAACCTCCGTTCACGTTCCCCTGTTCTGCGACGCAGGATCTGTTCCGTGCTGGTGTTGGCACTCTGCTCTACATCATCACGTCTCTGATCTGCGTGTTCAAAGGAGCCGGGGACGGGGCACGCATGGCAGGCGGGGTCAGTTAGTGGGTTCCACATGAGCACACACTCCATCAGGTTTACACGACAGTGTCGGAGCGCTTACGAACTGCTTACTATCAATTTCTCATGCGAGCGTGTTGTGAAAATAGAATTACGTTCCAAGACACACCCAAGCAGAGTGAGAAACGGCTTCCTGTAGTTGGGTGATGTGATGAGGGCTGTGACGATCATGACACTTGAGATTTTAAATAATAATATAAATAAGGCCATCAACAATTTATTAATCTTTTATTGTTAATTGTTATGCCACTATCATATTCCATACATTTTATTTGTTACAACATTCCTCACATTGGCTCAAAATTCCTCAGGAATGTTGGATGGAAAGACATGATTTTAGAAACAATTTTACAAAATGATCCTAGTCATTTAAAATAGTTGCCATCAGCCAGTTACGTAATAATTGTGACAGACACTTCCCCATTATATGGCACTTCCTCCGTGTAAGCCTGTTGTTTAAAAATCTGACTATTTGCACTAAAGTCTTATTACAGTAGCAGGCGACTGTCATTGGAGTGTTTTTAACTCTGGTAACGTCTTCCCCAGGTCTTGGGTTTGTTTGCCGGCATCCTGTTTGCCTACGACACGTACACCATCTTCCTGCAGATTAAGGGCACCAGGCAGCACACGGCAGCTTCCACCGGTGGGGAATCCAGAAAATCTCCTTAACACTTGTGGGCCGTTATATGTAATAACGGAATTTTGTCCGCGTCTTTTCCGACTTCCAGATGACACGGCTTAACCAGTCCAAGATACTACTGACCCGGTGGAGTACGCAGCCTCAGAACAACGATTGAAGCTCGCGCCGGGAGTCATCGGAGACGGGCAGGGAGCGGAGCAGCTGGGAGGACGGACGTTAGACATAACAGATCACGGACTGACCAGTGCGAGCAATGTGGAAGGGAGCGGCCGGTGCCCGCGTGGTCGAATTGTAATAGTTGACACGGCGTGAAGGATCGCCCTCTGAAGCCGCCGCCTGATTAGTGCGTGCGTGCGGTCCGTTAAAAGGGAACGTTGTACATTATTGACACTGTAAAGCTTTCGTCCGCAGCACACGGCCTTTCGTGACGTCTTAGTGTCTACTGTTGTAAGAGCGATGACTGGGTTAACTCATCCTGTCCAAATTTATAGAATACCTTATCTGTATTTTTTTTTAAGGTTAAAGGAACAATTTAGACACCAAGGCATGCTTAAGGAATTACTTGACACTATTTTTACTTTTCATATATTTCGGTGTACTCGTTCAGCGGGTTTTACATTAAGATTCCGGCGTCCTTAACCTTTCCTTTTGTCAACCATTTCAACATCCGTGCTTTGTGTGATAAAGTGCCTATATGTCCAGTCCAAACCGTTGTTCTAGTAGCCCATGATCTGACTAACATCATACTTTTGTTTATCTTTGGGTACTTATTAAACAGTTTAAATGTTTAGAAATTAATCATAACACATCTGCTCAATCTTGCTTTTGGTAAACAATTTGAATTTGTATCACTGCCGTGAGCTTCAATGATTCTTACTCAGGTCTTGTGAGTGTTGTGTGTTTGTAACAAGTTTTCAAGGAGGCAAAATATAATAAAATTGATAATTATATTGACATTTCAAGTTCAAAAGAAAAGTCTTTGTGGCTTTAGAACATTTTGATGAAGATAATGAAGAAAAAGCAATATTTGGGGAATTGCAGTTGGCAATTTTGAATGTTCATATTGTCATTGCTATATTCTCTGTGCATTTTCCTTTTTGCCTAAATCGTGCATGTGTCTAAATAAAATGTGGCCTTACTGTTTTACATCGAATGTGCTTTGATGCCGTCTACATTTTCAAAGTGACCTGGGAAATAAAAGCCATTGTTTCTACAAAGACCAAATTACACCAATATGTATTTGTGTATCAGTAAAACCGCGTCAAACTGTGAATTGATTAAAAAAAAAAAAACAGCAAAAAATTTCCGCTTTAGTTTTATGACACTTTGCCTTCTCTTGAGCTTAGCGATCAAGTTACCCACCCCGCCAAGTAGCAGACACATGAATGAACAGTTGGTGGAGCCAGTTGTCTTCCACCGGGTTCATTTTACAAAGGACGTCCACTTAAAGCGGCAATAGACCACTTTTTTTTGCTTTTACTCATCATTGTGTAAGTAAACGTTATTTGCGCGGCGTAATGGCCGTAGAATAAAGACACCATCTTTCAGACTGCTGCCCTATAGGCCTTGATATCACCATGCAATCGGGACCGCCACTGGGTACCAACTCCCCGGAAAAAGTGAAGGATTGATTTACGGCACAAAGTGTTGTAGAGTTTTTGGTTTTTTCCCCCCCAGTGACACCCCTCGCATATACAGTGTATATATAGACAGACAGGTGGACACAGACAGACCTACATAGAAACAGACAAAAGCAACAGCACCTCCGACCAACCTCCTTGGACACTGCAGCAAGAACTTACACTGACGAGCTCATTGGCAGTTGCGGCGTTTTCCCTGCTCCAAAAGCATCTGTGAATAAGGTCGTACGGGTTCAGAACTACACACAACGGCCACCGAACGGACGCATCAGAACAAGTGACAACGCCTCCTGTGGGGAGGGGAAAAAAACCAACAACAGCAACCTGCTTTGATGGTCCAGTACAGTGTCGTGGTGAAGCGGCGTGAACTTCATCCTCCGGTGTTTTTCACACTCTGGCTTGTGACACTAGCGGCCCAACTGGTGTCGTGGGAAGGCTGTAATGGCTGTGATGCAGTTTTTATTTATTATTATTATTATTATTATTATAATTATTATTATTAATAAAGTATAAAGAGAAGATGGAATCACAGCAGTAATGAATACAACTGGACTGAATTTTTGGAAATGATTTCATATACTCTCCCGCTACAGGAAGGATCTTCGGACGTTTCCTTCCGTTTTCAATGTTCTTTGCACCCGGTCTTCAAAGTGTTGCGTTTCACTGATAAAGCGAGAATAAAAACAGCGACCAGGGTCAACACACATGATGTTATCCCTGTACTAAGAAATAGAGAAACAGTACGTAAGACAAACAGCAGGGCTACGTCATAGTAACAGGTTTCGCAGGCGTCGCGGTTATTACATTTAATCCCTTTTAAGACATTTTTTTAAACAAAAACAAACAACCCCCCCCCCCCCCAAAACTTCGATTTTGGACAAATAGAAAAAACATTTGCGGGATGATGCTGAAAGAAAAGCCCTGCCACTGAAATCGAACGTTTTGTTGTTTTTTTTCCATCCAGGCGTAACAGTGAAAGGCTGAAATCTTCACCGTGGCGTCATCGCTATCGATCGAATTTCAATTCGTTTGAAAATGACGTCGTGCCGCCATTTCCGTCTGTCGTTTGAACTCACGCATGCGTACGTCTAAAGCTGGTGGCGCATGCGTACATTTAAAGCGGGTGGCGCATGCGTATATCGTACTTTGAGTCGGCGCGCACGACCTTGTTTCATTATTATAACGCACAAGCTGCGCGCCCCGGCGTGGCCGTGACGTTATTGACCATATGTGGCCACGGACAGGGGATTTATTTTCCCTGTTTGCGCTTTCCGTGGGAACTCTAATCTGTAATTCGAGACGGCGGTCCGCCAACACACACCCCAGACTGTCTGTATGTAAGTACACACATCACGACCACCATCGCAATGTATTTACATTTTGCAGTGTTCTGAACAGGCGTCGACAGTCGCCTACGTCGTCGTTCCATATAGTCGTCGCTTTATTATAATCGTCATCGTGTAAACCGGGCATGGACGCATGGATCGGTGGATGCATTTTGGGGCGGAGAACCTCCGGGTGAACCCACGCCCCCACCACACCCCCAAGGGCCGACTGTGTTTATAAGGCTGCAGGTGAAAGATAATCCCCACACTGCTCCGTGGGAACTGTATTTGTATATCTTCTGTGTCTTTACCACTTCATTAAGGACAGACTCCACGGGTCGGGCGGCTCCAGGACAACCAGGCCGCCTGCGTGCTCCGTCAGGCCATGTCGTCGGGCGCTTTTTCTAGCCGAGGCGCAAGAAAACGCGCCTCCGGCCTCCATGTTCCCGCCTGACCTTTTGGCTCCTACCAAACTTCTCCCAAAATGGAGGAGTAGCCTGTTTCCTCGTGCATTGCGATGTGACCCGTGTTAATTTACAGACGTCATGTAAAAATGATGATGCGTGAGGGGCTTTGGGAGGAAGTTGGGATCACCACGGAGGTTCACTATTACGTGGTGCATCGAGTTAAACACGTGAAGGGCCAAGTTGGATCTCCGTTGAAGTTAAGTCTTCGTGGAGACCTGTCCCTGTACTTACATATAGTTTGATTAAAAGCATTTTCCTTGTACAGTATGACGTCATGTAGCACAAATCACGTGGGAATATTTAAGAAGCTCATCAGACAGGTATAAGATATAAATATACATATATAATGCATATAATAGTGTCCATATACACAGGTACATCTCATAAAATTAGAATATCATGAAAAAGTTCAATATTTTGTCACTCATTTCAGAAAGTGAAACCCATATATTATATAGATTCATTACATGGAGAGTGAAATATTTCAAGCCTTTATTTCTTGAAATTGTGATGATTGTGGCTATAGGTAATGAAAACCCAAAATTCAGTGTCTCAGAAAATTTGAATATTGTGAAAAAAGTACAATATTGGAAAGTCATGGTGTCACACCCGAATCAGCTAATTACCGCAAAACACCTGCAAAGGTTTCCTGAGCCTTTAAATGGACTCAGTCTGGGTCAGTAGGCTACACAGTCATGGGGAAGACTGCTGACTTGACAGATGTCCAGAAGACAGTCATTGACACTCTCCACAAGGAGGGTAAGCCACAAAAGGTCATTGCCAAAGAAGCTGGTGGTTCACAGAGTGCTGTATCCAAGCATATTCATAGAAAGTTGAGTGGAAGGAAAAAGTGTGGTAGGAAAAGGTGCACCAGCAAAAGGGATAACCGCAGCCTTGAGGATTGTCAAGCAAAATCCATTCAAGAATTTTGGGGGGGCTTCAGAAGGAGTGGACTGAGGCTGGAGTCAGCGCATCAAGATCCTAGGTATAGGCTACAAATGTCGCATTCCTTGTGTCAAGCCACTCCTGAACCAGAGACGACGTCAGAGGTGTCTTACCTGGGCGGTGGAGAAAAAATAACTGGACTGTTGCTCAGTGGTTCAAAGTCCTCTTTTCAGATGAAAGTAAATTATGCATGTCATTTGGAAATCAAGGTCCCAGAGTCTGGAGGAAAAGTGGAGAGGCACAGAATCCACATTGCTTGAAGTCCAGTGTAAAGTTTCCACAGTCAGTGATGATTTGGGCTGCCATGTCATCTGCTGGTGTTGGTCCACTGTGTTTTCTGAAGTCCACAGTCAACACAGCCATCTACCAGGAACTTTTAGAGCACTTCATGCTTCCTTCTGCTGACAAGCTTTATGGAGATGCCGATTTTATTCTCCAGCAGGACTTGGCACCTGCCCACACTGCCAAAGGTACCAAAAGCTGGTTCAATGACCATGGTGTTACTGTGCTTGGGCCAGCAAACTCGCCTGATCTGAACCCCATAGAGAATCTATGGGGTATTGTCAAGAGAAAGATGAGACACCAGACCCAACAATGCAGATGACCTGAAGGCTGCTATCAAAGCAACCTGGGCTTCCATTACACCTGAGCAGTGCCACAGGCTGATCGCCTCCATGCCCCCCCGCATTGATGCAGTAATTCATGCTTGGTTGGAGGCCCAACCAAGTATTGAGTGCATAGAAATGAACATACTTTTCAGAAGCCTGACATTTGTTTAAAATATCTTTTTTTTTATTGATCTTATGTAATACTCTAATTTTCTGATTGCATTTTGTGTTTTCATGATCTATAGCCACAATCAAAATTTCAAGAAATAAAGGCTTGAAATATTTCACTCTGTGTAATGAATCTATAATATATGGGTTTCACTTTCTGAAATGAGTGACAAAATATTAACCGCCTCATGATTTTCTAGTTTTGAGATGTATGTGTATATACTTTTTGACTATGTGCATTTACACACATCCTCAAAGAGTAAGATGTTGCAATGTTTTATTGTATTTATCATTAGTTGAGGCCTACAAGAGAGGAACAGGAGTTGTGGGTTATGTTGCCTATATTAGGCTATATTATCTAAATGAAATGATAGATTTGTATGCCATGCAGTCTTTTAACATATCTATTCTACATACATACATGGGCTCTAATTTCTATGTATATCTGTATTTACAGGGTAGGCCTGCTGCTGGTAAACAATTTGCGGGGACACCACCAGACCAAATATCAAACCAGCCAAGAGCTTTGTAGCCAAAAAAGTGGCAAGATACCAAAATGTCAAATTATTTTTGCTTCTGTATTTCATTCAATTCCTTTTTGGGTAGAGGAATATTGACGTGGAATTATTCTCTCGCCCGCTCGCTCTCCCCAAATTACAGGCTACTGTTAGATGTGTCCAGCACCTCAACGCAGGGGACAGTCTGCACTGCTAAACAAGGGAACTGGACAGAACAATGGAATTGGACGCAGAGAAGAAACAAGCATAGGCATTGAGGGTGGAGATGGCAGTCTTGGGAGAGGAGAGCCAGAGAGAGAAGGCAAACTGGTAAAAGAGATCAGAACTGTGGGCGGCTCTGGACGCGAGGAAAACGCGGCAAGATGTCTCCGTTAAATGGCTAGAGACCACTATCAACTCCCAGAATCACCTCCACACCCACAGCGGTGGCATCCGATCCAGCTTCCTGTTTGCCCCTCGGACCTCTCTGTCACCGCCGACATCCAGGCCGACGTTTTCGTCCGGCAGCATCCGGACATGGACATGCGTGAGGTCAGCTCGGAGGAACACTGCACTCTCCTCCGTCCGAGCCAGGGCCGCGTGGATCGCTCGGGGTGCTTGCTGTTCAGATGTCAAACCAGAAGAAAAATACTGGGCTTGGTGTATCACAACAAACTGAAACAGGTCCACGGGTAAGTGGGAGCTCCCAGGAAACCTGAAGGAGTTTCTCGCGAACACTGTGCATCCAAGATTCTCCGATATGGCAGTGGGAGACGAGAAAATGCTGGTCAACCGCACCAATGAGGTCCTGTGAACACCGCTGGGTTTACCCAGGGACACATTCATTAGGCCAGTGGTTCCCAAACCTTTTCTGAAAAGATTTTTTGCAACACTATAATAAACCTTTTTTTCTGTGAAGTGCCTTAATGACAACTTTCATACAGTTCTATATTGTCACTTTCAAGATAATCTTGATAAATTATATTTATAACCAAACACACAGCAAACATTGTTTCTTAGTTAAGACATGCATTTCATTTTTACAGGAACACAGGTTTAATGCAATTCCTTGATTTAACATTCAAATACATTATAAAATATTACAAAATCAAATTTATTTCATAAAACAAACGGGGGGTAAACAACTGAGGGTGCAAAGTTAGGGCTGGGTAACAACATTGATTCGAATTAGATTCACAAGGTGCTGTTTCGGTTAGAACATTTCAGTTGCAATTTAAATTTTGCTTGGAAATTAAAGCTATTCTCAGAGAACAAATGCTGTAGATTGTACACGGAACCCTCTAACCTAGTGCACTGTAAAAAGTATTAATGTTTACAAGAGTTGACCCCAAAGCAGTAACATGACCCACACACTACAGCAGTGCATCAGGAGAGAAAGGACCAGAAGAGAAAACCATATATCCATTAATAAGTAAACAATCAGAAATTGACTTGTCTTTGAAACTAAAGCACCTTGGTGACCGCTTTCTCACTTTGTTGCGCGAGATCTCGGGTTAAAGCGTCATGTATTTTATTTTCCTACGTTTTAGCGTAATTGAACGAAAACAAAAACGCCCCAAGCCCCGCCGTGATCCAACTCAGAACTAACTTTTAAATGAGGCCTTGTAGGTGTAATTTGAGTGAAGTTTCAGCAACTGGATTGCCGTTTTACACCTCAAATTTGTTCAGAGACAGATTTTAGTGTACTGATAAGATGAAATCAGTGGAAGTTTACAGAGTAATGTAACAGAATCCAGATTTTAACTCAAACCCCATTGGCTCAGAACTCTGGGCCTGGCTGCTCGATAACATTTAAAGCTACACACACAGAAACAACCCGTTTTGGAACACTATGGTTTAGAGGCATGTTACAATGGCTAGAATGCATAATCTGAGGAGTATTTTCAGCTAAAATAACTATCAAAACATGTTTTGAGGACTTCAGAGACCCTATATGGATGTGTAAAAAGGAGCATAATAGGTTCTCTTTAAAAGATCGATCTCAGGATTTTATGAATGGATATAGAATCAAACCCAGTCCTAGGCGAAGCCCCCTCTTGCCTCCTTGTGGCGCCGGGCCCGACTTGCAACAGTATTTTAGTTCGATAAATGAATCCTTTACTTTATATCTTTATTGTTCATATAAAGTTGAAAAACTCAGGAAAAATATTAAGAACAAAAAAACATAAATGATAAATCATTTTCAAATAAATAATAAAAGCGATAAAAAGGGTCAGGACTTGGCACAGCCCCTCCAAGGATTCCCTAACAATTTTACATTTTCAATAAAAATTTGAAATAAAAATAACTACTGGTGTCTGTTCTATAACGTGCATGTCAGTTAAGCAGAACGTGCACCGACTTGACTTGTTAGTAGAATGATGGGTCTCCGACAGATGAGACTCCTTGACTTTCTGCTGGGGGAAGCCCCCAAATTAAAACATTTGCACATAGTTGTTGGTTGTAAAAAAAGAAAAGATTAAAAAAAATAAAATAAAAAAAAATAGACAATTTCATGATCTATTTGGTGTGCGTCTGTTCAAATTAACACATCAATGCTGCATTCCTCCACGTGATGGGCCGCTCCTGGACTGCTTACATGTACCACTTGGTGTTTTCACTGTCAGGGGTGATAAACCAACCTCCTTGGACACCACTCTAGGAAGACTGATGCACAATGGAAGAAAACATGTTCCAAACTTAAAAATGTTTGTTGAATAAATATTATTTAAGATGTTAAAGTTTACCTGTTTTACCTTAGGAGGATGTCAAAATGAAATACATATTTTCTTCACCCCTTCAGCTCCAATTTCCCTGAGAACACATTTTCCTCTTACTGGGTCAGGGCAACATTCCTTCAGCAGAAGGTTTCCAATAACTGTTGGTACATTTATTGTCACATAAGTCAATTCCTTTGATGCAAAGCTGCCTCGGCCCAGGAGAGACCTTTGCGTACCGAATATGTCCTTTAAAAGATATGTATGACTTTTAACATTTTATTATAGTTCTTCACAGTACATTCAAATTTGAATTTCTCACAGAACTCCTCATGCTGTAAGACATTTTCATTATCATCCATAAAATGGGCAACATCCCAGACCCCTTTGGATCTCTTCCTCTGTGTACACAGATTTTCTAATCAGCAATCACCCAGCAATCTGTTGTTCCAAACTGGTGTGCTATGTGGAGTGAAGTTATGCTTACATATTAACTTCCAATAGAGAAGGACTTGCTGATAGTTTAACTATAGCTACAGTCAAAATCACAGCGAAGTAAGAAGTCTGTTCCACACATTTTTCGAAAAATCTCATTGGGACAATGAACCAAAAAGTGTTTTTTTTTTTTTGCCATTTCAACTTCAAGACACCATTCATGATACCAAAATCAATCGCAATCATTCCCCAATCTTCATAGTCTTCCCTATGCAATGATATGTGTTGCTCCATATGAATTTAAAATTTACAATGTTTGATTGAATGATTCTCACTGATGTGGGTAAGAAGAAGGCCAGGTAAATCAGTCTGGACAGACTATCCCTTCTGGATAATAGAACTCTCCCAAAGATTGCGACATCTCTGCCTGTTTAGTATTGACTTACACTTGTCTATTATTCCAAATGTTCATATTGTCAGTTGTTTCATCCTTAGAGATAACATCCACAAATATTTCACCTTCTTAATCTTTATATTAGGAAGATTCAAGATAAAAATCTTGAATCTTGAATCTATTATAAAATGACTGCCGGGGAAAATCATGTAAAGTTAATATTTCACATTTATCTAGTTTCAATTGTAGACCTGAGGCTTTTGAAAATGTGTTGGACTGTAAGGCTAAGGGAATTCCATTTTCATATATTTTAACAATGTTGTCATCTGCCAGCTGACTTAATATTTGTCTCTCCCATCACATTTAACCCTTCATTGCGCTCTCCAAATCCAAAGTAATGTAAAAATCCAAATAAAAAGTAATGCAGTGTTTTCACTATAAAGGGTTGCTCAACAGAATCGAAAACTTTATAAAAATCAAAATTAAAAAAATTCAAGAAAAGGGAAAAGGACAAAGAAATTTTACTTTTATTTTATGTTTTTAACCTTGCACTGTCAGCATGCTGAGCACACAACAAAGAATAGTGTATGCCATTGCATCTAGAACAGAGTTAGTCTGCAAGTTGAGTTTAAGTTCTCAACTTGCAATGCAACTATTTAATCATCAAGAACTGCAGCAATAACTCTGTCCTGTAGGATGACAAGAGCACAGTTTTTTTTTTTTTTTTTTTGTTTTTTAACACAGAACCACCACCAATCCCCCTCTTACGAGAACTATTTATCATGTTTGGGTCTATAAACAACTGATCACTACTCCAAGAGGGGGGAATCACCACGGGTGAGACAATTAAACATAGAACCAAACAACATTTACCCAAAAACACAACCATTGGATCACAACATGTATTGAAAAACAGTTAATGAGGTTCAAGAAAACAGGAACTACTATTGGGCACGGGACCTGTTCCTGTCATAGTTATGGCAATAAATAAGGGAGGAAAGGAGAGGAATGCAACCAGGAGGGTGCTGGGTGACCTCGAAGCAGGTCTGGTGTTGTGTGCGTAAGGTGTCCACCGCTGAGAGTACAGGACTTATCCCAATTGGTTCTGATGTATAAGGTTGGAATTATGTTGTGGCGCCTCCAAGCAGTGAAAAGGGCTCCGAAGCAACCCCCACAAGCTCCGCAGCCGCATAGAAACCCTATGGCTGCAGGGAAGCCCCAAGCACACTGCCCTGCGGCCACAGAAGACCCCCAGGCCCCCAGAGAAGCCAGAGGGCAGCGGAGTAACCCCAACACCTGGACCCGAGGTGCATAACCCAGTCCCAGGGAGCACGAGGAGAAAGTGAAAAGGAGGGGAGAGATGAAAATCTTCATCTTCAAGATAAAGGATTTTAAGATCTGACACGCATAGAACCCTAAAGGAGTCCTCAATACATGGAATCATTTTTGCAGACTCGGGGGCATGGTCAAGCCGGCTCTGGGAGGCGAGGGGAAGTCAGTGTGGTAGACTGACGCTTCCCGCCTCAGTGCCAGCTGTGGCCAATTGAATGACTGGCCAATCACAACAGCTGGGAAGGTTTCTTATGTCTGTTTTGTCTTGCAGTGGGGGGAGGATGGCAGGGGGACCTCAGGGAAGCGCGCTGCCGGAGTCCCAGTGGAAGGAAGTCCACAAAAGCACCGTCTTGGCTGTACGAACCTCCCTTGAACTATCAGATAAAATGAGAGTGTAATAAAACCCACCCGGCACTTCAACACCGAAAAACTCTATGCCTTGGGGAGAGCTGGCAGTAGCGAACACATTACAGTGGTGTCTTCGGCAGGATCTGAGGACAATTTCACAAGATGGAGCGCTCCTCGCTGGAGAACTTGGTCAGCCACCGGGCCCAGATGCAGGAGGCACAGACAATGCTCCTGCACTGCCACCAGCTGGACACCCTGGAGACTGCAATCACCCTGGCCGAGGACCACCTAGCGAACCACGTCCGCCTCCCGGCCGAGGACCACGAGCCTCTGTTTGCCATACGGGAGGTTCCCCAGGCCTCCACGGGATTCTCTCCCTTTTAACTCCATTTTGGAAGGAAACCCCGTGGGGTGCTAGACCTTATTAAGGAAAACTGGGAGGAAGGGCCTGCACGGTAAGTTGAAATTCAGTATGTTCTGGACCTGCGAGCAAAACTCCACACGCTGGGCCACCTGTCACGTGAGAATTTTATCCTGGCCCCGGAACGGCAGCGGCAACTGCATGACAGACGGACACGACTGAGACAGTTTTGACCAGGAGACAGGGTGCTAGTCTTACTCCCAACATCCAGCTCTAAATTACTCGCCAGGTGACAAGGGCCCTTTGTGGTCACACGGTGAGTCGGAGAGGTGGATGAGGTCGAACGTACTAACAGGCGAGGGGCAACTCAGGTGTATCGCTTCAAGTTCTTAAAGGCGTGGAGGGAGGGGGTGTCCATCTCGCTGGCCACCGCAGTGATCGGGAGCGACGAGTTGGGCCCGGGGGTTCGAAAAGCTACCCATGAGACCCCGGCCCTTTCACATAACCATCTCTCGCCGGGCCAGGCAGCTGACGTGACCGCCGTAAAGCAACGGTTTGGGGATGTATTCTCTCACACAGCACCATGTAGAGAACACTGGGGGTGAAAATACGTACCCGGCTGTACGGGTTGCCCGAACACAAATGCAAAACTGTGTAGGCAGAATTGAAGGCCATGCTGGAAATGGGGGTAATAGGAGCCTAGTGACTGATGTAGCCCCATCGTGCTAGTTAACAAGCCGATGGGATAGTCCGGTTTTGTGTAGACTACCGGAAGGTGAATGAGGTGCCAAAATTTGATACGTGCCGAATGCCCCGGGTCGTTGAGCTACTTGCCCGGTTAGGCACGGCTCAACTAATCAAGAGCTACTGGCAGATTCCCGTTTCTTCAGAGTCCAGGGAAAAATAGTCTCCACTCCGCAGGGGTTGTACCAATTTGTTACGCTTCCATTTGGGTTGGTCGGGGCCACAGCCACCTTTCAGAGACTCATGGACCGGGTGCTACGGCCGCACACGGCATATACTGCCACCTACTTAGACAATGTTATCATTCATAACGATAGCTGCGGCCGGTGCATGCAGCAGGTGGGGGCAGTACTTGAGTCCCTGAGGTGGGCGGGGCTTACCGCCAGCCCTAAGAAGTGCGAAGTTGGGCGGAAGGAGGTATGGTATCTGGGGTACCACTTGGGTGGGGGGCTGTTGTGGCCCCAAATACATAAGACTGCGGTGATTGCTGCCTCCTCCGGAACCCCCAGTCCATCACCTGGAGGACCTTCCTCTGGAACAATCGCCGGACGATTTGCTTTGCGGGGGCTTTGAGCAGGTAGATAATCGATGGTGGGTTCGTGCATACGGAGGCTGCTCTCACTCATCCGTATTTTGCAGTGAATAGGGATAGATTATATCGAGTGAACCGTGATGCTCGGGGCTATCGATTTGTGTTAGTCCTAGTGGACTATGCGACCCAATAGCCAGAAGCAGTGCTGTTGCGCAGTATTATGGCCAAAAATGTGGTGCAGGCTCTGTTTCAAGTCATCTACCAGGTCGGGATTCCGAAGGAAATCCTGACCGACCAGGGCACTTCATTTATGCCACACAGACTGTGCAAACTGTATGGGTTACTAGGCGTCCACTCAATTCGGACTAGCGCTTAGCACCCACAGACTGATGGCCTGGTCGAGTGCTTCAACGAAACATTGAAAAACATGATTTGGAAGTTCGTCCACGATCACGGCCGAAATTGGGACACATGGCTTAACCCCGTTTGCGGTGCAGGAGGTTCCCCAGTCCTCCACAGGGTTTTCCCCCTTTGAGTTACTGTTCAGCAGGAGACCTCTGGGGGTGAAAACTGGCAGGAAGGTCCCAGCACCAGAAAAAACAAGGTCCAGTACGTCCTGGACCTGAGAGCATTTTCTATGATAGGAGTATGATAGGTTTTGTACATTAAGACACTAATAAAATCACCCCGAAATCTTAACATCCATACACATTCCAGTGCAATCTATTGGCAAGGTGGTCAGTATCTCATACGTTTAACACACCACCGACACCAATATGGTCACTCAGGATTCATGTGAACTTGTTATTAACAGGACAAATGCAAATAAAACCTTATGGGAGTACCTGGCAAAAATTAACATAAAAGGCGAAAAGAGCAAAAGGCCAACCACGCAATGGGCCGTCGGACCCAGCTCTTCCCCTGACTACCAAAACCTCATGAAACTGACTAGAAATGAAGCCGCGAAAACTAGACCACCAGTACCTCCAAAAGAAAATCTAATAAATAAGAGTAAAAATAGGTGTCCTGTCCGTGCCCTTTTTTATTTTTTCTAATTTATTTATTTATTTTTAAATCTGTATCTACTTTGTTATTTATTGATTGGTTTTGTTTGTTAGTTTAATTGATTGCAACATTCATCACCACCAGTTTTAACCATAATCACGCAGAACGCCATTTAAGTATGAAATAAAGAGATGGGAGTGTGGCACACACAAACCACACACAGCTCCCCTTTTCTTTTTACTTCTCAGAGCGAGATAAAATACAAAAAAACAATAAAAATAAAACAGTTGGGCCAGGTAGGATGTAGCCTTTCACACATTCCTGAGACAAAATTTCTCTCACACAGACTAATAAATCTCACACTCTCCGTGACAGAACATGAGGTGAGGACGGCTCTGCTGCGTGTGAACACAAGGAAAGCTACTGGCCCGCATGGCATATCTGGGAGGGTACTGAAGACCTGTGATAACCAGCTAGCTCCTCTGTTCCCAATTTTCAACCTCCGTGGTCCCCACCTGCTTTGAGATCCTCCATTGTCCCTGTACCCAAATAATGCCTCTCCAGCTTGCCTGAATGACTACCGACCCGTGGCTCTAACCTCTGTGGTCATGAAGTGTTTCGAGAGGCTGATTGAGGACTATATCTGCTCCTCCCTTGGACCTTGGACCCACTGCAGTCCACATACTGTTCAAACAGATCCACGGATGATGCGATCTCCCATGTTCTGAACACCACCCTCTCTAACCTTGACAGCTGGAAGGGGGGCTATGTGCTTGCTCCTGTCGTCTCCACTGTGTCTACCAATGAAGCTCCTTCACTTACCCCTGTCTACCTACAGTCTGTGTCATGCAATTGGGTCCCTCCTAGCTGTGATCGTAACATCAACTTGATCCATCGGATCTTTCTAGCCCTGTCCAGTGTGGAGATTTTCAAAACGGTAAAAAGATTGGTTGGCATGCAAATTGTATCTTATGAAGTGGTTCCTTCTTCCAGCTCACATAGGGTTTCCTCCACCTACCATCAGTAAGGACCTCCACCAAAAACATGCACACATCACCATCGTCTGATCAGCGATGGACACCTGGTACCAGGTCCCCGGGCACGTTGATGAATGCTGCCCACTGCTCCTGGCTGCCCCCCCGGAGGAAGGACAAGCCAGGATGGGAGAAACGCAGAAGCCACATTTCACTGGCCACCATCCAAAAAGCGTGTGTGTGTGTGTGTATATATATATGCATGTGTTGTAGTGCGCTGTCATGCTGCAAATAAAGATTCTTTATTCAGCTGCACTTGAAATGAATAACAGTCATGACTGCTTATATAGTCCAAAAGGAGCTGTGAGCCGAATATAGCTTCAACAAGTTAATTTTATTTTGCTTGCATTAGAAAGCCAAGGTGGGACATTGATAGAAAGCTACTGCCTCCAAGAGGATACTGGGAAAGGAGCAAGTTTGTTTTGTTCCGTTTTTTTGTGTGTGCAATATTAGACATTTGGAAATGTTTGGACAGTGAGTAGACGGGCAGCAATGACGGCAGTATTTAGTACTTAATTGGGAAAGAAGCAAAGATGTTTGGGTTTATTTTGTTCATAGATTTCATTCTATTGCTTTCTTTCGAGGGAAAGGCAGCACCATCTGTTGTGGAGATGTCTTCAAAGCCATCACCTGCCAATGCTGTGACAGTCCTCGTAAAGGAGGAGTTTCGTCAAGACAGAGTGACGCTGCTCCTTATCATCCTGATATGGACAGTGCTACAGTGTTTAGTGATGTTGCAGCTGAGCTTGAGCGTAGCAGTTCTGTCAGGGGAACATTTACAGGTGATGCTTTCTGAGTGTCCTGATACTACAGATGAGGTTGTAGAAGCTGTTTCTGTCAGAGTGGCAAGTGAAAGTGTTAATTCGGAAAACATTCAAATTGTAGCTTGTAGTTGAGCCTGAGGAGTGCACTTCTATCAGGGTTGAAAATAGTGTAAGAGGATCATTTCATCAGGGGAATGATCTATTTAAATATGCAGGACTACAGTGTATGGCAATAAGTTTGACAAGCCTCGCAAAACACTCTTCAAAGTGTTTCTGCATACAAATAGAAGATCTGGACACGGTTCTGTCGTCGGGTGACGAGTTGTATACATTTGACACTGGCAAAATCTGAAAGGGGCAAGTTGTGTTGTGTGTCCCTGAATTACCTAAACAGCAGAAATTTAATGGAGAGGACTTTGAATATGGTGATGACTATGTAAATGTAGTTGATGGAGACTTAAGGATTTGTGGTCCATCAATTTACTAGATGGATTGGAAAAGATTTAAGCAAAATATGACACATTTGCTAACATCAAATTTCCACGGTCGTATCTTGGAGCAGTCGGTCGCAAGTTGATACAAATTTTCGCGACTATCGCTACTCGTATCTTGGATTAGTCGTAAGTAGATGCAGTCGTAAGTCGAGGTACCACTGTACTTGTATTTTGTACCCCCACTCTATATTACCTTTTTGAGTCTTATTTTATTTTTATTATTCTATTCACTAACTGCATTACGTTTTAGGAATCACTTTCAGTTAGTAAGGTAGAAATTAGGTTAGCTATTATGTGTGATTTAGAAACTATTGCGCATAATCTCCGGGTGCGTTGCTGTGGTGGACCTAGGGGGCGTGGCTAAGCTGCCGCTGCAGACAGGCGGTGCTCCCATCCCGGGGCCGCTCAGCTGCTGTGGATCAGGCGAATCAACAGAGAGACCCCGCTGATTCGCCTGATCCCAAAACAGGAAGGAATAATTTTTTTGGTGTTCTCCGCAGTAAGGATCAGCGTGCCTGAGAGACAAGACGCCCAGGGTGAGCTCTGCCCAAAAGATCCACACGGACTATGTATATATTGGCCTGCCAGATCCTGAGTTTTTCCTTTCGGCCCACCGTTTGATTTTAAAAAGAACAATTCATAAACACGCCAACTGGTGCAGTTTCCTGGCCCGGCGCGAGTACGCACCCTCACAGTTGCAAAGACATTCGAGAAGACTGTCACTGCATATACAGTATGTATTACCGTATGTGACAAATAAACCTCTTAAATCTTGATCTTGAATGTGGAGTTGGAGAAACTTGATGCACCAATATCTACAGCAGTTGGTATGTTTGGAACTCCATGCAAGAATGAGAACATAGGGGCTGATGATAAAAGTTTCTTTCGAGCAATGTCCCAAGCTGTGAGTAGCACACAGAACAACCACAGGAAAATCAGACTTGCTGTTGTTAAGTAACTAGAGAGGAATGCAGTGCAATATAAGAATTTGAGAAGTGTATATTCTGATCACGGTGGCGCAGTGCATTGCACTGCTGCCTCACAGCAAGAAGGTCCTGGGTTTGATTCCCGCCTGGGGTGCTGTTGGCACCGTGCTCCAGTGGGTTATCTCCCAAATAGGAGCCTTTCTGTGTGGAGTTTGCATGTTCTCCCCGTGCTCACATGGGGTTTCCTCCACCTCACGCCAAAACATGCACACATCATCGTCTGACCAGCGATGGACATTTATCACCTGGTCCCCGGGCGCGTCCACGTATGCTGCCCACTGCTCCTGGCTGTGCCCCCAGAGGAAGGACAAGCCAGGATGGGTTAAATGCAGAGGAACCATTTCACCGACCAGCATCAAAAGCATGTGCATGTGTGTGCAAGCATGTGTTGTAGTGTGGTGTGTTGTGTGACAAATAAAGACTTTCTTCTAATTGCAGAGTACATAAACAAATGAAAAGTGTAAAGTTGGCAGGTGGACAACCACATTTGAAATTCAAGCAGCAAACGATTGTTTAGGAGTCCCTCCGTTGGAGGTGAAGAAGAACAACTTGACAGCAGTGCTGTGTTCAAAAAGGCATTTGATTCAATAGACAGAGGCATAATGCTAAAAATCCTCAAGTATTATGGGGTCCCCCCGAATCTACTCCGGGCCATAGAGGCCATGTACAAGGGCACAAGAGCCAAGGTGGTAACCCCAGATAGCATCAGTGAGGAGTTCGAAATCCTAGGGGGTGCAGCAGGGAGACACTCTTGTCCCCTTCCTCTTTATCATAGCTCTGGACTACGCGCTCAGGAAAGCCATCAACGGGCGGGAGCAGGAGCTTGGCTTCACAATTACACCAAGAAAGTCTAGAAGAAGCCCTGCTGTAGCCCTGGCAGACCTAGACTACGCAGATGACATCTGCTTGGTGTCTGACCGCGTGGAGCAGGCACAGGAACTCCTGAACAGAGTGGAAGTGGAATGTGCCAAGGTTGGCCTCAGACTGAATGCAAAGAAGACTGAGGTAATCACCTATAACTTCCACATGGACCATCCGCCGATTACAACATCAGATGGCAACGCTCTGCGAGAGGGCAATGACTTCAAATACTTGGGTTCCTGGGTGAACTCCACAGAACAGGACCTTAAGGTCAGGAAGGTACTAGCGTGGAGGGCCCTGAACGGTATGTCAAGAGTGTGGTGCTCGAATCTCCAACACAAAAAGCTGAACCTATTCCACACCACTGTGGAGTCTGTCCTCCTGTATGGCTGCGAAATCTGGACCCTGACACCCACCCTGCAGAAGTCCCTGGATGGGTGCTACACCAGAATGCTACGAGCTGTTCTGAATGTGGACCAGAACATCCACATTACCAACAAGGACCTGTACGGGCAACTGCCAAGTCTCAGCAAGAAGGTAGCATCTTGGAGGATGAGGCTGGCCGGCCACTGCCACCGACATCAGGAGCTCCCCGCCAGCAGGCTGGTCCTATGGGAACCAACGCACGGGCATCGATCGCGAGGACGTTCAGGGCTAACGTATGTGGACGTCTTGAAGAAGGATGCGGGAGCTGAAAGCTCTTCTGAGGACGACCGAGAGAGGAGTTACTGTCTTAACATACTTTGATAACCGATGGCTAGAATAGTTCCAGAAATAGGTTTTTGTCCAAACAGGGGATCTACTTGGAAAATTGAAATGGTAACCATTATGAAACTGTTGTTTGTGTTAATAAGCCTCATCTGCAGATTTGTTTTAGTTTCTGCAAAATGAAAAATAAAGGCTCCTATCTCCCAAATAGGAGCCTTTCTGTGTGGAGTTTGCATGTTCTCCCCGTGCTCACATGGGGTTTCCTCCACCTCACGTCAGTAAGGACCCCCACCAAAAACATGCACCCATCATTGTCTGACCAGCAATGGACATTTATCACCTAGTCCCCGGGCGCGTCCACGTATGCTGCCCACTGCTCCTGGCTGTGCCCCCGGAGGAAGGACAAGCCAAGATGGGTCAAAAGCAGAGGATCCATTTCACCGGCCACCATCAAAGCATGTGCATGTGTGTGTGTGTGCAAGCATGTGTTGTAGTGTGGTGTGTTGTGTGACTAATAAAGACTGTTTATTCTTCTTCTTCTTTCTTCATGAATAGGTCCAATTCCAAGGCCTACAATTGGGGTTATAACGATCCGATTTGAAAGATCAGTATCGGGTCTGATACCTGTTGGCACCATGCTCCGGCGGGTTATCTCCCAAATAGGAGCCTTTCTGTGTGGAGTTTGCATGTTCTCCCTGTGCTTACATGGGGTTTCCTCCATGTAACGTCAGTGAAGACCCCCTCTAAAAACAGGCGGAGCAACTTCGTCTGATCAGCGATCGACATTTGTAACTGGTGCCCGGGCCGCCGCTGAATGCTGCCCGCTGCTCCTGGCTGCTCTTGTCCTTCCCCCGGGGGAAGGACAAGGCAGGATGGGTCAAAAGCAGAGACCTCATTTTACTGGCCACCATTCAAAGCGTGTGTGTTTGAATGAATGCATGTGTTGTAGTGGCATGCTCTGTGATGATTAAAGATTCTTCTTCTTCCAGTTTTGGTGGCATTGTTGTGAACTTGTTGTGGAGATAACGCAAGTTTAGTTCTAAAGCACCCCAATCCTCCATGTAATGTGGAAAGTGATGACAATGTAATTAAACATTTTTTTGACTAGTATCACTTCATTGTGTTCAGTAAAGTGACAACATCAACTTGTCGAGAGGGACCCCCTCCGTTGACACGGACCCTCAGGGTGAATTAGGCACAAAATTTTGCGTAGGGCACCATGGAGGTCAGGACTGGCTCTGTTGGCTGTTGTCCACTGCACATTAATTCACGCCACGCAACTTAACGACACGCAGAGTTGGCGGTGCGTGCCGGCAAGCACCCACACAATTTCCCGGATTTGTCCAGTTGAGCAATATTGTTCTTGGAGTATCAAGTTTGTCATAAATTATGTACCAAGTGGGGCTGCCTTTTGCACTTAATAAATTCATAATTTGTACTTAATTTTGCGCAGTCTTGTAATTCTTTTGAATTGTGATCAACCCTAAAGTAATCAAAAATGAGCATTTAGTAACTTACTTTTCAAAAAGGAAACACCCGCAGAGCATAACCCTGGAACCCCCTGGTGCAGGGGCGCCCAATACGTAGATCGCCCAGTAGATTGTAAAGGTAGTGCGGGTAGGTCGCGTGCCATTGGGGGGGGGGGGGGGATTTTTTATTTTTTTTTAACCGATCTGCCCAACATGTTGAATGAGCTTAACTTAGAGCTGCAAGGAAAAGACAAAACCGTGTTAAACATGATCAGTTCCGTTAATGCTTTCAAATGAAAAATGCAACTTCTGTCCTCAAAGCCGCAGCGCCGTGATTTGGGGAACTTTGGAAACCTTCCAAAGCTGGAGACCCAAGGGAAGGCATGCACACAACTTGCCAGTGCGCGCTACACAGAGCAGATTGAAAATTGTCTGTCAGACTTTGACAAACTGTTTCAAGACTTTGCTTTACTCAAGCCAATCGCTACATTTATGTGCTACCGATTTAGGGAAGATATTGAGGTTGATTCACTCCAACAGTTTCACCTGAACTCATCTACAGTGGAGGATGAGATGTTGACACTACAGGCTGACATTCAGCTGAAGTCCAGGGCTCAGACAGTTTTAGCCTACCCAGATGAGAAGTACCCAAACATGAGGAAAGTGCTACCTTCTTGACGGCATTATTTGGCTCTACTTATTTATGCAAGTCCTTTTCCCACATGAAGATTATGAAGTCCAATTACCGTTCCACCATGACTGATGATCATTTGGAAGCCTGCTTGAGGCTGGCTACCAGCAGCTACTGTCCAGACTATGCAACCCCAGTCGACTCCGTTCAGTGCAAGTCATCAGATTAAGGTAGTGACCATAAATGTATTTAATTGTATTGTGCCATAAGGGTTCATGCAGTGATGCAATGTACACCATCACACACACACACACACACACACACACACACACACACACACACACACACACACACCCTTTTTTTAATGCGGGTAGATCATTTTGACCTGGTCATTTTAAAAGTAGCTTGCAAGCCGAAAAAGTGTGGGCACCCCTGCCTTAATGGGTCTGGGTTTCTCTCCGCTTACGCATGCTTGACCTTTTTCACCCCCTCAACAGTTTGCATGCCTGACACTGGATTGACTCTATTTTTAATTTAAAGTGTGCAGTATTGCATGCTTGTCAGTTTCGTGAGTCTCATACAGCAGAGCTTGTACAACAGACAATCAAGGTGATGCTGAACACTTGGGAAATAGACATGCAACAGGTCCATGCCATTTTGCGCAACAATGCAAGAAAAATGAAAAAAGCAACAGATGATATGGGGGTACAAAGTGTAGGCTGCATTGCGCACACGCTTCAGCTGGTTGTACAAGGTCTGCTTTCTCGGCACAGCACTCACTACATGGTGCAGAGCCTTCTGCAGCAAAAAATGCTCTCATTCAAGAGGTGGAGAAGATTGAGGTAAGGAGGGCCGTCAGTGAAGTGTTAGAGCCTGTGAAAAAGGCACCACATCAAAACACAACAAGCAGCAGCCTTGGCAGTGTCTTTGATGAGATCTTGAGAGTGGGACATCGACAGTATCTGTGAGCAGCTCATCAGCAGTGGTTCAGGTGCAGTGTTACGTCGCTAAGCAAACCATGCCAAGGTCAGACAATCCACTACAGTACTGGCTGGCACACACTGCACAATTTCCCCTCACTGGCTGCTACTGCAATCAAGTTTCTCTGTGCCCCCTACACAAGTGTGGACAGCGAGAGACTGTTTGGTGCAGTCTCAAACGTCATAGATGAGAAGAGGAACCGGCTGTCTGCTAACACAGTAGATGCTGATTTTCCTCAAAAATAACCATTAATTCATTTTGAAGTAAAATTAAGAGTTGAATGACAGAGGAAAACTCCTGTAGCAGTTCCACAAAAGCACTTTAAGAACTGACCTTCCTTGATAGCAAAACAGTGCCTTGACATTTTAGTTTGATATTCAGGTTTTACTGTAATGCTGCTACTCTAATAAGTCAAGTAATTATTTTCCCTCCTTCAAGTTAAGCTGCTACACCACTTCTAGGTAGAATTGAGATTTCTGTTTATCATGGACATGACCTGCCGTGGATTCAGCCGAGCAGAGATGGATCTGTTCGCTTCATGCGACACGGCCCATTGTCCTCTATGGTACTCCATTCAGAACGACAACCCTCCGTTGGGTCACGATGCTATGGCTCACAACCGGCCCTGGCTTGATCGTATGCATTCCCTACTGCTGTTGCAGCAGGTCCTGTCAAGGTAAGGGAGGACAGGATAAAACTGGTTCTGGTGGCACCTTGGTGGCCAACACAGACCTGTTCGTGGACCTGAGGTCCCTCATCGTGGGTACGCCGTGGGTGCTTCTGCTTCCTGATGCAGGCAACGGGGGAAATCTTCCATCCGGCCCCCCACCAATGGAAACTGGTCGTCCAGCCCCAGAGCTGGGCCGGCTATTAAACAAAGGTTTACCCATGGAGGTGGTGGAATTAATTCAGAGCGCTAGAGCCCTGTCAACGAGGGTGCTATACACATCCAAATGGCTAGCCTTTGAGCGCTGGTGTGTGGCGCGTGGAGATGACCCATTACGCTGTAATATTGGGGTCATATTCAGTTTCCTCCAAGGCCTGTGTGTAAAAGGCTTGGAACCGTCCACCCTCAATGTATACCTGGCAGACAGCGTTGATGGCAAGCCACCATGAAGTCACACTTTGCCCTCCAGGTTTATGCAGGGCAAGCGCCGACTAGGCCGCGGATGCTGACTGTGAAATGGGATTTGGTTTTGGTGTTAAATGCTTTAACAAACCCCCCCATTCTAACCCGTCCAGGAGGAGGGATTCAAGTTTTTGTCGTCGAGTCAGCACTGCTTCTGGCACTTGTCTCAGCAAAACGTGTCCATACCAGTCCCGCTTGGTATTCTCCATGGATAATCGGAGGGTGACTCCGAAATCCAATCCAGCTTTTCAGCCAAAGAACATAAAAGCGGGATTCAAATCGACCACAATTGATCGCTCTTCATTTTTTCCTCCCTTTGGGTCAGAGGACGACGGGAGGCTGCATACTCACGCCATTGGTCTATGTGAAGAGCACACACTCTGTATGCTAGTCAGACCGGCATTTTGTCTGTTATGAATCACAGACAATTGGGAAACCCCTGTACAAAGATTGTCTCACTGGATAGTGTAAGCCATCTCATTGGCCTACTCCTCTGTAGGGCAGAGGGTCTTAAAGCACATTCGACTAGGGGTGTGGCTACCTCGTGGGTGTTGTTACAAGGGGGTTTGGTCGCAAACGTGTGAGGTGCTGCTACTTGGTCTACCCCACACACACAACCAGATTCTACAGTCTCGACATGACAGCATCAGCACTGGCTGTTTTGACAGCTGCCAGGTGTTAGCCTGCACAGAGTTACGCTATGTGGTTGAGAGTGGCTACGGTGAGGTGATACAAACCCAGCTGTATGCAGAATCCCCACCCATGAGCATGGCAGTGGGTCTGGGTTGGTGGTAGTATTATTTACCCCCACACCCTATGAATGGGTTCTTATAATCTGAAATTGGGGTTTGATGTCACATCTGCCAGTTTGTCCTTGGAAAGGACTACCCTGAACTGGAGGTTTAGGTCTCTGCCTTAGGGGGCTTGCATAGGACGCAGTGGATTGACAAATGCTGCCCACTGCTCCTGGTTGCCCCCCCCGGAGGAAGGACAAGCCAGGATGGGTCAAATGCAGAGGCCACATTTCACCGGCCACCATCCAAAGCGCGTGTGTGTGTATGCATGTGTTGCGTGACAATTAAAGATTCTTCTTCTGAGAACTCAAATTTGAAATGAAGTAAAACGTTTTGGTTTTGCTACAACCCTGGTTTTACAAGTCTAGTGGGAGGGTTCTTACCGGTGGCCTCACTCATCAGCTCGCTCAAGAGCTGTATAATATGTCAGAGGAAGTATGACAGGCAGTGACCCAGTGTATACACCGGGGGGCGTGCCATGATGGTGTCCGAGTGGCCCAATCACAGCCTCTCAGGGCCAAGTAGAGACTTGGTTGGTTTAAAGGGGCTTTCAGCTTTATTCGGTGGCGCTGTCTGGAGATATCTAGTTGGAAATGAAGTAAAACCAGGGTTGTAGCACAACAAACAATATAATGTGTTGTACAAGGAAAATAGCTAAATGAATTATATGTTGCAGAGGGAAAAGGGGAGGAAAGGATCTGTGTTGCATAGAGAAATGGAAAAGGGTAAGAACAAAAGACATTTCACATTGCATCGTGAAAGGGTGAAGGAGAGGAACAACAAATTATGCATCACATTGTAAAACGGTAAAGGAATGGAGCAAAAGTAATCAACTAAATTGCGGGGGGAAAAAGGAAACAAGCAAAAGGAATTGTATTGCATTATAAAAAGGTAAAGGAAACAAGCAAAAGGAATTGTGTTGCATTGTGAAAAGGTAAAGGAAACAAGCAAAGTGAATTATGCATTGCGAACGGAAAGGAGCAAAAGGAATTACAGTACGTGTTGAATTGTAAAAAAGGTTCGGGCAAAGAGCAAAAGGATGGAACCCTGAGGATGAGGACCGTGTAAGAGCAGGTATTAAATTGAAAAGGCAGAAAATTTAAAAGTCAGACCAGTTTGAATTTGTTATGGAGCTGGTTTTGGATAAAGCACATAACAGGCCAGATTTTGTGTGTTGTGTTTGCCAAAGATTGTAGTTTAGACACCAAGTTTTACATTGCAAGTTGTAGTGGGGTGTGCTGTGTGACGATTAAAGATTGTTCTTCTTCTCTTCTTCATGTTTGCTGAGACATGGCTAACGACGCTAACTCTGGACGATTCATTTACTGCGGTCGGACAGGACAGTGGAAAGCGGTAAGAGGAAAGGAGGGGGACTAGCTGGGTTTGTGAATGATAGATGTGTAACCCCCGGCACATCACTATCAAGGAGGAACATTGCTGTAAGCACATTGAACTGTTAGCAGTTAGCATGAGGCCGAACTATCTTCTGAGGAAATTATTAATATATATATTTTTTTTCGCACGTCGTGATAGTGGCGTATGTCACCCCCCTCTGCTAACGCCGAAGCAGCCTGTGATGTCCTGCACTCATCTGTGAGCAATGGGCTGGTGACTTACGTCCTCTATACTGGACATTTTGCTCACATGCATCTCCTTTTGAATTACTATTAATCCCTGCTGTGCTGTAAAGAGGACATCCTGGGCTTTCCAGGGATATGTAATGTAATAGGCTGGGATGCTGGGAACCTCCCCTTCCTTCTCATCAAAAATGGACGGCATGGCAGCTAGAACATTTTATGGAAAGAGGAGTGGTAATTCAAATATGTGTCCCACCACAGCAAAACTCACCATCTCGCGCATTTCAAAAATCCACCCAAAAGCACCCAAATAAGTTGGAAAAAAAAAAAAAAAAACATTCTTGAAGGAAGATTAGATTTTTTCCAGATCCGTTTCTCCTTTGTGAATTTTTTTTTTCCCCTCTCAATGTATTTTCCAAACAGAGTTCGATTTATAAATAGTAGAAAAATGTTAAACCGGAGTTAAATTTTCCTGTTAGATTACATGCGGAAACAGTTCACTTACCGGGACGCAGAACAGCACTGAATAACGCAGATTTCCTTTAATGTAAGTGTCCAGGTGAAGATCATTCATCCATATTCCATGTGATGTGGAGTCACAATGTGAAACCGTTTTGATAGAATTCAACCTTTAAATCGTACTACTTTTACACACAGATCTACAGTTGTAAAAAGGGCGTTGAAGAAGAAGAAACACATCACGCACCTACGTCACTTCCATTAACAGACAGTTAAAGCGCAGTACGGGGGTGTTTCGGTCTCACTTGTCTGTGAAAACTTTCTCCCTATCGTTATGGATTACACGAAGCGGGTGGTGGAAGCTCTGAATCATAACTCGGACCTTAATTTGACCAGTGCGATAGATCTAAGTCAGTGTAAGCTGACTTAGATCTGGTCCTCCATCTTCCTCCTGTAGCTGTTCCTCCTCAACTGCTTCAGTACCCCCTTCAGCTCCTCCTTGTCTCCTGATTTCTGAGACTCATAATATTGATATTGTACATTTTGTTGTGTTGTCCGTACTTTTAAACTCCGAAATAATTCCACTTTTACAAAACATGTTAAATAAAAGCTTTTTTTTTTTTTAAAACAAAATGAGTTGTGTTGTTGAGCTGTTCGTGATTGGCCCATTCAGCAGTATGTTAAGTAGACATGAGGCCTTGTTTGTCCGCCAACCCCATTTGCATTCTGGGAGCTGGATGAATGAACCTGGTGTGGGGAAAACTTTGGAGGTGATTATCTCAGAATCACAGTTTGCCACACCCTTGTCATTAACAAGTCAAAGCTTTAAAAATATTTGCTTGATTTGCACAAGTGACACCTTGTTTGGAAGCTCTGATTCTCCACTTTCAAATGATGCAAAAAAAAAAAAAAAAAAAAAACTCAAAAGCCGCCAAATGACCCTAAAGTATGCGGTGGGTCACATTGTTTATCTATTGACTTCTTTTTACGATGAATCATATATTTTCTTGTTAATTAACATGTAAAGAATGATATATTTAGTTCTGAAAGCAGTTAAGTTATTTGTGTTTTTTTAAATAGTCCTTTTACAAATGTCAATTATAGTGGACACCAAGACCATCTTCGTGTACTTAATGACTCAACATTTTTGTAGAAGACAGAACTGAAGCAGAGAGGATTCTGCTCAAGATAGTTGAGGGAGATGTCTTATTTAGCTATCAGTATCAGTTATCTTAGATATTTATCAGTGATCCTTGAGATCTGACGATTTCTAAAGTGGGTTCGGGTTAGTCATGAAATAAATGCAAATTGCCTCAAGAATGTGAAGTTCGTTGACCATATCACATCCATATCCATATCACATCCAACCAGTGGCGATAGTGGCGCCGCCCCTAGCGGTCGCCTGCGCCGGCGCTCCGGTTACTTTCTTACTCTTTAGTATTTTTTTCCTTTTTTTATCACAATGTTCGCCAGAAAAACATCAACAATTAACTCATACGGCCGCGATGCACTCATGGATATAAAAATTTCCCTAAACGAACAACTTTGGGACTTTTTATCCGTGGGAGCAGAGTGGCCGGCGGAAATCCTACGCGGGAACACTCGCAACAACAACAAAAATGGAGTCGCTGTTCCACGAGCCGGCCCACGGAGGAAGCACCGAGGTAAACGAGGCGGCATTCGGGTCAGAATGAGGACGCAACCTTACCGTCCACCTCTGCCAAGCATCCTTCTTGCTAACGTCCAGTCCCTGGAGAACAAGATGGATGAACTTCGAGCGAGGATTCAATTCCAGCGTGACACGAGGAACTGTTGCGTCCTCTGCCTGACGGAAACATGGCTGACCCCACTGGTGCCGGATGAAGCCATACGTCCAGCCGAGGCCTTCTCCGTGTTCCGCGGCGACAGAACGGGAGAGTCGGGGAAATCCAAAGGTGGAGGCGTCTGCCTAATGGTAAACAACCGCTGGTGTAACGCCAACAACACCAAATTCCTCTCCCACTCCTGCTCGCCGAACCTGGAACAGCTGACCATACTATGCCGTCCATTTTATCTCCCCCGGGAATTCAGCACGGTCATCATTACAGCCGTTTATATCCCACCGCAAGCGGACACCGACGCAGCTCTGTCGGTTCTGCACGATGTGTTGTGCGGATTTCAGAACAGACATCCCGACGCGGCTGTGGTGGTGACTGGGGACTTTAACAGGGCCAACCTGAAAAAAGTTCTGCCGAATTTCCACCAACACATCACGTGTGCCACCAGGGGAGACAGAACTCTGGACCATTGTTACACTCCTTACAAGAACGGATACAAGCCCGTGTCGCTTCCTGCTTTCGGGAAATCAGATCACGCCGCGATCTCGCTGCTTCCTGTTTACAGGCCTCTGATCGCGCGGGATCTGGTGATGACGAGGGAAGTGAAGCGGTGGACGGACCAATCAGAGGCTGCGCTTCAGGACGCTCTGACTGACGTAGACTGGGACGTGTTCCAAGCGAGTTCAAGTGACGTCAGCGAGTTTACGGAGGTTGTAGTGAGTTTTGTGGCTACGCTCGCGGATGAAATCGTTCCCACGGTGAAAGTTCGGATATTTCCAAACCAGAAACCATGGGTTGATAAATCCATCCGCCTCGCTCTGAATGCGCGCACGGCCGCTTACAACGACGGACTTGTATCTGGTAACATGGACAACTACAAAGCGGCGTCGTACAATCTGCGGAGGGCGGTGAGTGACGCTAAACGGACGTACAGAGACACCGTGGAGCTGCAGATGGAGCGGGGGCTGCGAACAATAACAAACTACAAGAGCAGCTCCTCCCCAGCCACGAGTGTGGACGCCTCCCTGGCCAACCAACTGAACTCCTTTTATGCGCGGTTCGAGTCTGGCAGCAGCACCGCTAGCTCGCCGGCTAATTGGAGCTACACCGCTGGGGACGAGCGCGCACTCAGTGTCCGTGCACGAGGTCAGGAGGGCTTTGATGCGGGTGAACACCAGGAAAGCTGCGGGTCCAGATGGCATATCTGGACGAGTACTGAAGACCTGTGCTAACCAGCTAGCTCCGGTGTTCACCACAATATTCAACATCTCCCTGGCTGAATCAGTGGTCCCATCCTGCTTCAAGAGGTCCACAGTCGTTCCTGTCCCGAAGATCGCCTCTCCAACCTGCCTGAATGACTACCGTCCGGTGGCCCTCACCTCAGTGGTCATGAAGTGTTTCGAGAGGCTGATTAAGGATTACATCTGCGCCTCCCTCCCCCGCACCTTGGACCCGTTGCAGTTCGCGTACCGGCAGAACAGATCCACGGATGACGCGGTCTCCCAGGTACTGCACACCACGCTCACGCACCTGGATGGCCAGAAGGGGGCCTATGTGAGAATGCTGTTCATTGATTATAGTTCAGCTTTCAACACCATAGTTCCCACCAGACTGGCTGTCAAGTTGTTGGAGCTAGGATTGAATGCTCCGCTGTGCACCTGGATCCTGGACTTCCTCACAGGCCGCCCCCAGGTGGTCAAGGTGGGGAAGTACATGTCAAGCTCCCTCACCCTGAATACAGGATCCCCCCAGGGCTGCGTCCTCAGCCCCCTACTGTACTCCCTGTACACACATGACTGTGTGGCCAGGTCCAGCTCCAACACCATCATCAAGTTTGCTGACGACACCGTGGTCGTGGGCCTGATCACCGACTGCGATGAGAAGGCCTACCGCGAGGAGGTGGCTGACCTGTCACTCTGGTGCCAGGACAACAGCCTCCACCTGAACGTCAGCAAAACCAAGGAGCTGATTGTGGACTTTAGGCGTGGATCACAATCGAGGACGCACGCGCCCTTGTGGATTAATGGGACTTCTGTCGATAGGGTGAGCAGCTTCAGATATCTGGGAGTCCACATCAGAGGACTTAACATGGACTGTTCATACAGACACTCTGGTGAGAAAGGCGAGGCAGCGTCTCTACCACCTCAGGCAGCTGAGGAAATTCCGGGTCTCGGTGAGGATCCTCAAGTCCTTCTACTCTGGAGCAGTGGAGAGCATCCTGACAGGCAACATCACTGCCTGGTTTGGGAACTGTACTGCCCAGGACAGGCGGGCCCTGCAGAGGGTGGTGCGTTCAGCTGAACGTACCACTGGAACTACCCTCCCCCCCTTGCAGGAGTTATACACCAGGAGGTGTAGTAGCAGAGCCCGTAGGATCATGAAGGATCCTCATCACCCCAACAACGGACTGTTTCAGCTGCTGCGGTCAGGCAAGCGCCTCCGCAGTCACGCAGCGAGAACAGAGAGACTGAGACGGAGTTTCTTCCCTCAAGCCATTAGAACTGTCAACGCTGACCTCACCAGGGGTCCTAACTGAGCCATGCACTAGGCTCCACTACCTACTGTACTGTATGTAGCATACTGTACCGCATACTGTATCACTGTTCAGGGTTGTTCGTGATGCCGTATTGCTGCGCCGTACTGTTGTATACTGTGCTGTATTATCCCAAACACTACCTCACACTATTCACATTCACATGCCACTTTAATTCACATGCCACTTTAAATGCACATATCTGTATATACATAGGCATATTCCTTCAACCTATTCCATTTTATTTCAATTTATTTTTTATTGTATTTTATTCTATATATTTTTTATCTTATTCTATAAGTATTCCACTTACTGTATTACGTTTTAGGAGTCAGTTAGTCGGTCTATTAGAAAGGAATTTTCTACTTTTTATTTTATTTTTGTACTTTTTCCTAGGACTTATTGTGTGCTATCACCGGGTGCGTTGCATTACATTTCACTGCATATATGTATGGAAGTATGTATATGTATGTGACAAATAAAAATCTTGAATCTTGAATCTTGAAATCATAACACTGGAATTGTCCCAATGATGAAATACTACCTGACTGCATTTAATTAAACTAGATTTGTGTGAGGTTTAATTATTATTTTCGTCATTACCTTTCATTTAATGGTGTTTTTTCCATTATAATAGATTCACACCTGGGCTACCTGGGCTTCCTGACTGTCAAGATGACCCTACAACCCGTGGAGATTGGAGTCCAATTCAGTACTTCTCTTAGTACATTGACAAAGTCTTTGAAGATTTTGCAGCATTCACAAATCAAAGAGGTACAAATTAGAGGAGTGCTATTTCAACAATTGATCTGGCTAAGGGCCTTTCAGCAAGTGGAACCATAATGAAGCACCAAGTCCCAAAGCTGTGCCAGCTGCCAGGAGACAAGCAGTTGCGAAAAGAGGGAAGAGGAGCATCAGTGGTCAGAAGGTCCTGAGCTGGCAATCACGAAATGGTTCAACAACAAACCAGTGCTGATGGCTTCCACTGTACATGGTAAAGATCCTTGAGATATCTGCACCAGGTAGTCCAAAAAAGAAAGTCCAGGTCCAGGTGAGAAGACCAGCAGTGATCAGACAATACAATGACAACATGGATGGTGTGGACCTATGTGCCTGATGCTAAGCTTTAATCGCATGTCAAACAGGACCAAGAAATGGACCTCGCATGTGATTTCTCACTTCTTTGATGTTGCCATGACAACATCCTGGATCCAATACAAGTCTGACAGCAAACCGCTTAAGCGACCAACAAAGAACACTCAACAGTACCTGGACTTTAAATTGCACCTGGCTGAAGAGCTTTTGAAGAGTCCAGAACTTGATGACAACAGTGAAGACGAGTCTGCCCTCACCACGTGAAGCCGTATGTGGCTATGCAGCGAGCTTAACACTCTTCCAATAGGTACCTGAAGACGTGATCTCACTTTGGTATCTTTAATGAAAGCGGTATAAAACTTTGGAACAATACAGAAATATGCAGATAAACGACCATTCTCTATGCAGACACAGATAATACGTTGTCATTGCATACATATTAACTCAGATCCCTTTCTCAAAATTATGAGCCACTAACCAAAATGAGGATCCCACAACCAGAGCCATCTGTGTGCAGACTAGGAGCCACACATATGCCAGAGATGGTGGATATCAAGCATGCAGAAAGATGCAGAAATACAGGCTGCAAAAGCAAGACATACATGAGGTGTACCAAATGCAAGATGTTTCTCTGCCTTACCAAGAAGAGAAATTGCTTCCTGGATTATTACCGCTAAAAATAAAACATGCAAAGGAAGAAATGAAGAATCAAGAGGGAAACTAGATTGGTTTAGGTATGAAAAATAACTAAATCACAATAAATATAAATCTGTTCAACTTAAGTTCTACTGTTCAAATAAACACACTCAAAGGACTCAGGGGGACCCATCAAACGATATGGACATAATGACAATGCGTTCAGTTTAGATAGAAAATTTACTACCATCCTTGCAACCAACAAGCAAGTGAAACAATCCAGAATGAAAATAATTGTTGTTTTTTTTTATTAAAGTGAATGTATTCTTGGTTTCATATCACTCTACAGCCTTAATGTTCAATTTTTTGTCTTTTCACACTGAAATGGTCCTGTGGTCCACGTCAGTTGACATGCTGTAAAATTAAAAATTAATTTAAAAAAAGTCTAAAGTGTAAGATGTTTTAACGCTGAATAGGTAGGAAATCACAAAAACTTACCTCCCCATTATTGGTCAGAATGGTTAGAGGTCAAGTCAACCTCCACCATGCCTCCCCACATGAATACTGCGCTCATTTTGGTTTTGCTCAAACCCAAAAAGGACCCAACCCTCACCTCCAGTTACAGACCCATAAGCCTTAATTGCGACCTTAAGATTAAAAGTAAAACACTAACCAACAGAATTGAAAAAGTAATTCCATTTATAATTCACCCAGATCAAACAGGCTTTGTCAAAGGCAGATACTCATCCAGCAATATGCGTTGTTTATTCAGTCTGATGAGCATATCTAAAAGGAACAACTTTAATACTATTATTACCTCTTTGGATGCCGAAAAAGCATTAGATAGAGTTAATTGGACAAATCTCTTTTCAATCCTCAACAAATTTGGCTTTGGAGAGTCCCTCATTCAATGGATCAAAATCCTCTACAACTCTCCATCTAGTTCTGTCATCACCAATGGTTAAACTTTACAGCGTTTCACTCTACAACGCGGCACAAGACAAGGATGTCCGCTCTTCCCTTTACTATTCGCCATCTTTATTAAACCCCTCGCGGCGGCTATCCGTTAAAACTGTGATATTGTAGCCATACAAACAGGAAACGCTGTTCACAAAATCAGTTTGTATGCAGATGATATCCTGTTGTAAATACGGAACTCAATATCATCCCTACCAGAGGTTTTCAATCTCATATCTAAATTCGCAGCTATCTCAGGCTATTTAATAAATTGGACTAAAACCAGTCTTACCACTCATAAGGGGGGGGGCTTGCTTTGTTTCACCCGTTTGTTTCAGATTACCCAGCCTCATTAGGTCATGTTTCACCTGTGTCTCGTTTTGTCTTTCCTTTTTATACCCTGTCTTTCTTGTCCTTCCTTGCTCAGTCTTGAGTTTGTCTAGCCTCCTGACAACGCTCTCGTTTCCAAGCCCACAAAATTCTTATTTGTTTTTTGTCCGTTTTTTGTACTTGTTTCAAGTAAACCTTTATTTTTGCCACCTCGCCTCTGCCTCGTTCTCCGCACCTGGGTTCACTCAGCAGACCACGTAACAGCAAGACTGAGCCACAACACTGACCCAGCAGAGAGTCAGCCTCCAGAGATGGAACGCATGCGGGTGGCCCTGATGAACCAGGGGACTGTGATTGGCCGTCATGAGCAGGCTCTCCAACAGATCCTGGACGAACTGCAGTCCCTCGCCTATGCTGTCCAGCAGAGCCAGGCACAGGCTCCACCTAGGGCTCCTGCGCCAGCACTGCCTCCCATGGTCTCGCGTCCTCCATATCACCGCGAACCACGACTGCCGGCGCCAGAGAGGTACGACGGTAACCCGCGAGGTTGTCGTAGCTTTTTGACGCAATGCTCCCTGGCTTTCGAGCTCCAGCCATCACAGTTCCCCACGCAGCGCGCACGGGTGGCATACATTGTCACACTACTCACAGGCAAAGCACTCTCCTGGGCCACAGCCATCTGGAACCAGCAAACCACGGCCTGCTCCAGTTACCAGGCGTTTGCCGAAGAGATGTGCCGAGTTTTTTACCACTCTGTCAGTGGGAGGGAGGCGTCGACATGACTACTCCGGCTCTGCCAGGGGGTACAGAGCGTAGCGGATTACGCCATCACATTCCGCACCCTCGCAGTGGCGTCTGGATGAACAGCGAGGCACTCATCGCGTCCTTCCAGGATGGTCTCATTAATGGTATCAAGGACGAGCTGGCATCCCGGGAGGCGCAGGATGACCTGGACACGCTCCTCGAAACAGCTATTCAGGTGGACAACCGCCTCCGGGAGAGACAAGGGGAACCCGTTCTTCCGCTTCATCACCACCAGCGCGCAGGGCAGTCCTGAGGACGACGTTTCCTGAGCATCTCTGAGCTGTCCCGAGCCAGTCTCCAGCATCGATGGAGGAGCCTATGCAAGTAGGCAGCACACGGCTCTCTCGGTCTGAACGTGACAGGCGGATGAGGGAGCGCTGCTGCTTGTACTGTGGGATCCCGGGTCATTTCCGTTCGTCCTGCCCTGAGCTATCGGGAAAGGCCAACTCTCGTCCAGGGTAGGGAGAACCGTGACGAGGCCAACTTTCTCACAAGCTCAAGGCGACCGGGGTCCTGCGGACAGCCCCCCCCCGGTCTCTCACTAGTCCCTCTCTCTCTAGTCCCTCTCTCTATTCTCTCTCTCTCTAGTCTCTAACTAGTCCCTCTCTCTCTAGTCCCACTCTCTAGAGCAGGCCTGGCCAACCCGCGGCTCGCGAGCCTCATGCGGCTCTTTGGCTGGTTTCATGCGGCTCTTTCACATGACAAGCGTCAAAAACTCAGAAAAAAAAAAGCGCAGCCATTCATTCCCTATTGTGATTATAAAATCGCTATGATATATCACTCGTTTTCCACCGCGGATCACTTCCTCATTTACTCAAAGCGAACAGCAGCAGGAGTCATGTCCCATTAACGCCTGTTTTATTAGTCCAAATGCCGCGTTTACACCAAAAGCGCCGGGGCGGCGCGCCTCCATACAAAGTCAACGTATAGACGCGTTCCAGTCGCCTGGAACGCGTCTAACGCGGCATTAGGATTAATAAAACACCAAATAAGATTCGAAAAGCTTTGGAAGTTTATTTTCAACACTACTGACATGGTTAGTAGTCAACATATAAGATGGATCGGCCGGTGAATTGCGTTGCGTATCGAACATCTCCGATGGAGAACTGTGAAGGCTGGAGGGGTGTGTGTGTGTGTGTGTGTGTGTGTGTGTGTGTGTGTGTGTGTGTGTGTGTCGCGACTCGCGAGCTGCAGGAGGAGGACCGACTGAAAGCTGCTTTAAGGGAAGGGACCATTGAGTTCTGGAGAAGTGTGCCATTGGAAAAATGCCCCAATGTCAAACGGGCTGCACTTAAGATACTGTCAAAGACACCCATGTGAAAGAATTGCTTCGAGTGGCAACAACGGAATTCCAGCCAGATTTGAAGAGCATTGTTCAAGACAAGGAATGCCAGAAGTCCCACTAAGCAACATGCATAGTAAGAGAAAAACGCTATTGTTAATTATTATATTTTTGTTTGTGGACTTGGTTGAACTGAGAGGTATACCGCGGAAACGCAGTACTTTCAGTACTTACAGTACATACTTTTTTTTTTTCAAAAATGTGGCCAGGACTCCGGAACACCTAGTCCCAGGTATATGTGGATGGCCAAAGCATCAGATCGTGTATGGTAGGCAAGAGCCAAAACTGATTCTTAAAGGTTAGGGTTTAAGGGACACTATTGAATAAATTGACCCAACATGAAAAAAATACATCCTTATCATTAAACCCGAAGTCCAATTCCTCCCTCTATGAATAAATAAACAACAGTACTTTTTGAACTGAGAGTTTGTGTGTGTGAGACAGTGCACACAATGTTATATTTTTGTTTGTGGACTTGGTTGAACTGAGAGTTTGTGTGTGTGAGACAGTGCACACAATGTTAATTGTTGAAAATAACTGGCCTGTGGTCTTAGTACTCCATCCATCCATCCATCCATCTTCAACCGATTATCCTTAGTCGGGTCGCGGGGGCTAGGAGTCAATTTCTGTAATTATCATGTTGGTGTGTGACATTTACAATAAATCTGGCTGAGCAGAGGTCTGTGTGTGTGTGTGTGTGTGTGTGAGGAAGGGATGGGGTGGTGTTCATGTGTGCCCATGTGTATGATGTGGCTCTTTGCAGTAACACAGTAAAAAAAGTGGCTCTTAGTCTCTGACTGGTTGGCCACCCCTGCTCTAGAGTCTCTCTCTCTACCACGTGAGGCATGGTGGCGCAGTGCCTTGCACTGCTGCCTCACAGCAAGAAGGTCCTGGGTTCGATTCCCGCCTGGGGCGCTGTTGGCACCGTGCTCCGGCGGGTTATCTCCCAAATAGGAGCCTTTCTGTGTGGAGTTTGCATGTTCTCCCCGTGCTCACATGGGGTTTCCTCCACCTCACATCAGTAAGGACCCCCACCAAAAACATGCACCCATCATTGTCTGACCAGCAATGGACATTTATCACCTGGTCCCCGGGCGCCTCCACGTATGCTGCCCACTGCTCCTGGCTGTGCCCCCGGAGGAAGGACAAGCCAGGATGGGTCAAAAGCAGAGGATCCATTTCACCGGCCACCATCAAAGCATGTGCGTGTGTGTGCAAGCATGTGTTGTAGTGTGGTGTGTGACGAATAAAGACTGTTTCTTCTTTCTAGAGTCTGTCTCTAGTAGGTCTCTTCTACAAGATGGCTGCTCTGCTGTCGCCCCCTCCCTGGTCCGGGATTTCCGCTGTCGCCACCCGGCACTTCCTGGCGGAACATTACTGGACGAGGGGGTCCTGTCAGGGTTCGCCCAGGTCCTTCCGGCATCGGCCACTAGATGCCGCTAGTACTTTCCCAGACAATCCTCTGCCATTTTCCAGCATGCAAGCCACTCATGGATTCAGGTTCAACATTCAGTGATGAGAAGTATGCAGATACCATTGGAAAGCTACAGGAAGAATTTGATCACAGGTTTGCAGACTTCAAGACACATACAGACTCAGCACATGGATGGCGAAACATTGAACAATCTGAATGTCAGGAGTTATCATTAGCTGATTTCCCATTCCTTACTGAATCTATAAGGAAACATAATTGCTTCAAAAACCCATTCATCGCAACAACTCTGTCAGCCTGGTGGAAATTTCTCAAACTCAGTGGTCACACTCTCTCCAAACAAATTCATGCCAATCTGCCACAACCCAGATTTCTTGGTTTAAAAACAGACCAATAATCTTTAGGTCTTGGAAAAGACAAGGAATTACTCATCTGTAACACATTTTTGAAAACAATTCGCTTATATCCTTCCCAACCTTAACCCAAAGGTATAATATCGGTGGCCACGGCTTCCTTCAATTACAGCAGTCTCTAAAAGTTACAATCAAATTGACGAACAAAACCCTACAACCACCTGAAATGATTGAACATCTCACTCATATCGGTCACTCCAAATTCAACTCATCCAATATAAGATTTTGCACAGAGCTCTTATCACAGAACACAAAATGTTCAAAATGGGTTTTGTGAATGAAGATATTTGCTCTCACTGTTCCCTTGATACCAGAGATGACTACTTTCATACCTTCTGGCGCTGCCCACCTATCCTCGCATTCTGGACCAACATCACCAAGAAGCTATCAACCCTTCTGGGTCACAGCATTCCATTCTCCCCATCTATAGGTCTTCTCGGTGACCTCTCCTCAGTCGACCCACCACTGAAACACCACCAACCCATTTTGATCGCCTTAACAATGGCCAAGAAAACAATATTACTCAATTAGAAAAATAGATAATCTTATCACATCCCAATGGTTGCAGTTATTTATAGATTACATCAATGGAAAAACTATTGGCAATATCCCAAAACAATGTTGATTCATTCAATGAAATATGGGCTACTTTTATAACTGATATAACTCCATTTAATATTTGAGTCATCCTAAGTCGGTGCAATGTCATTGTGCTTTGGGGCATGCGGGAGTCGTCCTGGTCTGCCGGGGCTCCGCGGTTGGGTGGATGCCTGGGCGGCTCTGGGGACATCCGTGGTGCATGGGCCGGTGTTCTTGGGGGATCCCAGGGGCTAATCCCAGGGGCCGCCTAGTCCTGTCAACCTGAGTCCTGAACCTGGCTGGCTGTGCTAGGCGCGGGGCTCACTATGTGGTCTCCTTTGTGGGGGGCAGTCTCCTGTCATCACACCGGGCTGCTGAGATACCTACCCTCTGATGCTCTCTGTGTGCTGGGCACTCATTGCTGGGGGGGGGGGGGGGTTGGGCTGTGGGTGGGGGTGGTGTCTGCCGCCCTCTGTTCTGTAGTCCGCATGCTCTGTGGCTGGGGGCTGACCAGGGGCCTGATGGGGGGCACGGAGCTGCCCTACATGGCGGAGACCACATGGCGGAGACCGCATGGCGGACGCTCTGCTCCCTTGGCTGATCGCTGTAGGTTGGCTGCACCAGGTACGGGAGGTGGATGCACTGGGGAGCGGTTGGGTCCGGGGGGAGGGGGTCTGCGTGGTTGCTCCCCGGCCTGCTGCGCCCCTGGATCGATCCAGTCGCCACTCGCCTATCTCTTCCAGTGCCAAAACTCATACTCAGCACATACACCACACAATAGACCGAGGGCTTGCGGGATGCAGGCTATGTGGATGGGGATGCGGCGGGCAGCTGCCATCTTGCCTGTCACGCTCCTGCCCAAGCGTGCTTCTAGTCCGTCCCAAAATTGTAATGCCACTCACGTTCGCTTAGAACACATACGCAGGCACACCAATCCTACTCCGAACAACACTCCATCGGACCAGGGTCTGCGGGACAGGAGGGGTGCGAGTGATCCGGGTTTGACTTGCCTGAAGGACTCGCACCCCCAACCCCGCAATTTTAAGTGCAATTACCAACAGCACACATTGAGCACTGGGTTGTTTTTTTTGTCCCCCCCCCCCCCCCCCCCTCCAGGCCTGGCTGGAGCCCTGACGGCTTGCGCCTGGTGGTTTGAGATGTGCTGCGACCTGACAGGGTTGCAAAGAGTGCCCCAGGGGCCTTCCAGGGCCTTGGGGGACTGCTTGCCATTGTGGGTATGGGTTGGGGTGTGGCTGTTGGCGTTTAGCTTCTGTGGCGCGGGTTCTTTGCGGCAGGCACCCCGGGTGGCGGAGGGCCTGTATACCTGGCGGCCTGCCAGCATCGCCGGGGGGGGAAGGTCCTGCCGGGCCGCCCATGGGGCGGGCAGCTCGGGCGGGGTGTCGGTCTGTCGCCGTGGGTTCCGTGATCCTGGCTCGTGGTCCGTGCCTTGCGCCCGTGGCCTGTCCCGGCAGCTGCGTCTTGTGCCTCCACCCGGGGGTTGGTTGTATGTGTGCGCCCCTGGGGTGCGGGGTCTCCTCGTGCTCCCTGGGACATGCTCCTTAGGGCTGGGCGTGGGGGTTGTTTCACAGCCCTCTGGCTTCTCTGGGGGCCCGGGGGTGTTCTGTGGCCGCAGGGCAGGGTACCCGGGGATTTCCTGCAGCCAAGGGGTGTCCACAGGGCTGTGGAGTTCAGTTGGGCTTCAGGGCCCCTTCCGCTGCTTGGAGGCGCTGCGACATAATACCAACCTCCTACACCAGTAGCAATGGGGATAAGTCATGTACACTCACCGGTGGACCACGCACCAAGTGCACCCTCCTGGTTGCATTCCTCTCCCTCATTTGCTGCCATAATTTTGACAGAAGAGGCCACGTGACCAGTTGTAGTTCCAGTTTTCCTGGACCTAATTCACTGTTTTTCAATACATGTCATCCAATGTTCATGTTTTTGTGTAAATGTTTGTTTCTATGTTTGTCTCACTGTGGTGATTCTCCCCCTCTTGGAGTAGTGATCAGTTGTTTTTAGACCCAAACATGATAAATAGTTCTCTTAAGAGGGGGGTTGGTGGTGGCTCTCCACAGCCAAAAACTGTGCTCTTGTCATTCTACAGGTCGTCGCCAGGACAGTTATTGCAGCAGTTCTTGATTTGAGAATTAATAAAGAGCCGCATTGCAGGTTGAGAACTTTAACTCCACTTGCAGACTAACGGTGTACTGAATGCAATGGCATACAAATACTTTGTATGCCCAGCATGTTGACAGCACAGGTTTATTAAAAAAAAAAAAAAAAAAAAAAAAAAAAAGGACAAAAAATTAACTTTTTCAATTGGTTCTCAGGAGGATATATAAATATAAAAAAGGGAACACTGCACAAAACCAGTGGAGGACCTCGAGGATTATATCGATTTTTTTTTTTTTTTATAATGAATACGTGATGGAAGACGACCAGGACCACAATAATCCAGCGAAAAGGAAGACGACCGACTCAGCAACGGACACAGATGATCTCATACTGAGTGCTGTAGAGGTGAGTGTCTTGGATGAGATTAAAAAGAAGCTGGAATGCTTGGTCCACTTCTCCGAGACATTACCGAGATCAAAGCCAGCCTTGATTTCCTACACCCCACGGTCAGCGAGATGCAAAAAGACAAAGCGGATCTAAAAACCTTCTAAGCGTCTCACAGCGGAGGTGGAAGTTGTAAAAAAATAAAATAAAATAATGAAAGAGACAATCCTGGATGTACAATCCAGAAGTATGCGGGACAACCTCATCTTTTCCGGGATCCCAGAGAACACCACAGAGTCCCCAGAAAATATGGTGAAAGACTTTCTCCGCACCGCCCTGAAACTCCAAACGGACACCATGAAGCAGATCACCTTCCACCGGGTTCATTGCCTGGAACACCGCGTTGGGAACCGTCCCCGCTCCATCATTGCCAAGTTTGAACACGTCAAGCACAAGGATCTGGTTAAAAGCAAAGGACGGGAGCTGAAAGGAACCATGCTGGCTATGAACGATCAACTCCCCCGGGAGATCAACGACCGCTGGAAGGTGCTGTATCCCGACCTGAAGGAGAACCGGCAGAAGTGCAAATGCATCAATGGTTGTTGATAAACTATATATAGACCGTCTCTTATACAGAGACCCCTCCACCACACCCTGGTTATTTTGATCATTATGTATTCTTGTAATTCTGGTTATTATATACTGCAAGATGTAGGAATAGGCATGTTATTTATATCAGGATTTAAAATCGCTCTCTCATCTCACCCTCCTAACTCCCCCTCCCTACAATATTTTTAACTCCCTAATCCCTCTCTCCTCACTTCCATCACTCACTATAATGTCTCACTTTATGTATGTCTAATCCGGCAATGTTCTATGTTTATTTTTCTCTACTTGTCATTTGTTTGTGTAGTTATGTATCCCTACAAACTTCCTGCACTACTATGACAGTGAAAAGGAATGTAAAGGAGGGAATCCCAGACTTATCTATGGGAAAGCATGGGAATGGTAGTATAGCCATCGCCTTGGATGCACCGTGCCATCACCCCCTAACTAACTTCAATGACACCCATAAAGTTTGTTAACTGGAATGTGAGAGGCTTGGGCTCACCTGCTAAACATAGCAAAATCCTAATTCACCTCACCAGGATGAACCCCAGCTTCTGTCTGCTGCAAGAAACCCACCTCACTGCATCCGAGCACCTCAAAGCTCAACCTCAAAGCTGAATGGGTTAATCCGATGTTTTCAGCATGATACAACTCAAAAAAGAGGTCTCTATATTGCTCAATAAAAGTATCCCATATCAAAATAAAACCACAATATCAAACCCAGAATAGCGTTACATAATGATTAATGAGATTTTAGGTAACATCAAATTAACCATAGCTAATATTTATGGCCCCAATGAGGATGACCCAAATTTCTTTCACAATATATTTTCAAAACTCTTAGAATTCTCTGAATCAATTATCATATTGGGAGGAGACTTCAACACAGTACTGGATCCAAATCCTGGCGTTCAAACACTATAAAACAAAATATGAATGAACTTGCTCTTTGGGATTGTTAGCGATCAAATAACCCACATTCTAGAGAATACACATTATTCGCCACACCAAAGTATTTATAGAATCCACCTTTTCTTGACAAGTAACCCCGCACTGTCCAAAATCACTAATCCTGAAATCCACCCTATTGTAATTTCCGATCACGGGCCGATTAGTTTCAACCTGATAAATGAACCCCCTTAAAAACATGCACACATCATCGTCTGACCAGCGATGGACACTTATCACCTGGTTCCCGGGAGCGTCCACGTATGCTGCCCACTGCTCCTGGCTGTGGCCCCGGAGGAAGGACAAGCCAGGATGGGTTAAATTCAGAGGAACCATTTCACTGGCCACCATCCAAAGCATGTGCGTGAGTGTGCAAGCATGTGTTGAAGTGTGGTGTGTTGTGTGACAAATAAAGATTATTTATTTTCTTCTTCGAATCGAAAGGAGCCAGTTGAGGTGGTTCAGGCATCTGTTCGGGCGCCTTCCCTTGGAGGTTTTCCGGGCACATCCAACTGGTAGGAGACCAGGGGGTAGACCCAGAACACACTGGAGGGATTACATATCCCAGCTGGCCATGGAACACCTCAAGGTCCCCCAGGAGGAACTGGACAACGTTGCCGGGGAAAAGGGGGCCTGGAGCTCCTAGCTCAGCTTTGCTGCCACCGCGACCTGGCCCCGGATAAGCGGAAGAAAATGGATGGATGATCTTCTTTGGTTTAGTACAACCCTAGATCCATTTAATTTCCTCAAAATGCATTCTTCCTCTGTAAACACCATTACATGCTATGCAGCCTTTGATTTTATTGTATTAACATGATAACCAGTCACCAGAATGACACCCAAATGGGTATTTCATAAAGAGTATAGGTAAATTATTTTGAGTTTTTTTTCTATTCATTTAGCTTTGTGTCAAACAGTTTACTTTAATGAGTATTTGGTGTCTGACTGCTATTCAAGGATGCTACACCACCATTCTCCATACTAGCAATCTTAATATATACTGTAGACACCTGCTACATAAAAATTAATTTGTGATACATTGGCAGTTAATTAGTCAATTCGTTCATTGATACACTCATGATTGATTATCTTAACAGGACCTTCTGTGCCAAAGACAAATCGGAAACCTAACATGTTTGGGCAACATGTCAGGGGCGCCTCCAGGTATTTCACAAGATAATGTTACTTAATTTTATCAACAGCAAAAAGCTGCAGCTATTTACTTTCTTATGCAATGGGGGCTTACTAGCTTAATAGCCTATTTATTCACTAAGATGCTGTGTAAATATATTTTACGCTTGTAATTACAGAGTCTGTATCTTTAGGTAATTTGAAAGGTTTCCTGAGCCTTTAAATGGACTGAGTCTGGGTCAGTAGGCTACACAGTCATGGGGAAGACTGCTGACTTGACAGATGTCCAGAAGACAGTCATTGACACTCTCCACAAGGAGGGTAAGCCACAAAAGGTCATTGCCAAAGAAGCTGGTGGTTCACAGAGTGCTGTATCCAAGCATATTCATAGAAAGTTGAGTGGAAGGAAAAAGTGTGGTAGGAAAAGGTGCACCAGCAAAAGGGATAACCGCAGCCTTGAGGATTGTCAAGCAAAATCCATTCAAGAATTTTTGGGGGGCTTCAGAAGGAGTGGACTGAGGCTGGAGTCAGCGCATCAAGATCCTAGGTATAGGCTACAAATGTCGCATTCCTTGTGTCAAGCCACTCCTGAACCAGAGACGACGTCAGAGGTGTCTTACCTGGGCTGTGGAGAAAAAATAACTGGACTGTTGCTCAGTGGTCCAAAGTCCTCTTTTCAGATGAAAGTAAATTATGCATGTCATTTGGAAATCAAGGTCCCAGAATCTGGAGGAAAAGTGGAGAGGCACAGAATCCACATTGCTTGAAGTCCAGTGTAAAGTTTCCACAGTCAGTGATGATTTGGGCTGCCATGTCATCTGCTGGTGTTGGTCCACTGTGTTTTCTGAACTCCAGTCAACAGAGCCATCTACCAGAAAATTTTAGAGCACTTCATGCTTCCTTCTGCTGACAAGCTTTATGGAGATGCCGATTTTATTTTCCAGCGGGACTTGGCACCTGCCCACACTGCCAAAGGTACCAAAAGCTGGTTCAATGACCATGGTGTTACTGTGCTTGATTGGCCAGCAAACTTGCCTGATCTGAACCCTATAGAGAATCTATGGGGTATTGTCAAAAGAAAGATGAGACACCAGACCCAACAATGCAGATGACCTGAAGGCTGCTATCAAAGCAACCTGGGCTTCCATTACACCTGAGCAGTGCCACAGGCTGATCGCCTCCATGCCACGCCGCATTAATGCAGTAATTCATGCAAAAGGAGGCCCAACCAAGTATTGAGTGCATAGAAATTAACATACTTTTCAGAAGCCTGACATTTGTGTAAAATATCCTTTATTGATCTTAATGTAATGTTCTAATTTTCTGAGACACTGAATTTGGGGTTTTCATTATCTATAGCCACAATCATCAAAATTTCAAAAAATAAAGGCTTGACATTTCACTCTGTAATGAATCTATATAATATATAGGTTTCACTTTCTGAAATGAGTGACAAAATATTGAACTTTTTCATGATATTCTAATTTTATGAGATGTACCTGTACACTTATCACTCAAGTTAGTTTCTGGATGTAATGGTTCATGAGGCAGTTAATCAACTTTACAGTTTAGGACTGTTTAGGACCACATTTAGTATTTATTACATTTAGAAATTTACAGAAGTCAATACAAATTGCATACTTTCTGCCCAAAAATACATGGAATCAACAAAATGACCCGAATTGTCAAAGATGAGGCTCTTGTGGTTGTATAACAAGTTTTTTGGTAAAGCTTGCCAATTAAGACCTATAGCCTTTACGTATTTATCCTCTCTCCAGGTAACTTCCTGTTTTGATCCCCTGTCCAAAACAGGAAGGGTACCAGCCAGTAAGGAAGCACCCGAAGATAGAGCTCTTGTAGTGGAGAAAGCGATGAAATAATTTTGAAAAAATTCAGTCCAGTTGTATTAATTAGTGCTGTGTGTTGCTCTATATTCTCTTTATACTTAGGAAAAGCCTGCATTACAGCCTTCCCACAACACACCCGTTCCCATGCTGCGAGCCACTGGTGTCACAAGTCAGTGTGAAAACCACTGTGCTGGAAAATGCACATGGCACACCTCTTGACTACACTCAAATTAGGGATGGCACTGAGTAATTTCACCCACTAGTTAATAAACTCATGAGTCCTGTTATGCACGTTTGAGTAAAATAAACAAAATAAAATATTTAAAATAAAGAACGTTCTCAATGTGTTATGAGAGGAACGGAAACAAGCAGCAGGCGGATATCGCGGCTGCAAATTACTCATGGAGAGGGAGACTACCCTGCAGCTTCACATTGACAATGCTCGTTTTGTACATGTATGTATGCATGTATGTATAAATAAAATTCAGGCTGACTCAATAAAGGACAAGTCTGCCATTGTAGACTGCATGAAACACATTGTAAACCCTTTCTGGTACAGTTGCAAGCTAGCAAAGACTGGGGAGCAGTTCAAGGTATGCTTGTGTAACACACTGACACTTGCTCCCATCTATGTAGAGCAGGCCTGGCCAACCCGCGGCTCGCGAGCCTCATGCGGCTCTTTGGCTGGTTTCATGCGGCTCTTAAGGGGCTTTCACATGACAAGCGTCAAAAACTCAGAAAAAAAAAAGCGCAGCCATTCATTCCCTATTATGATTATAAAATCGCTATGATGTATCACTCGTTTTCCACCGCGGATCACTTCCTCATTTACTCAAAGCGGACAGCAGCAGGAGTCATGTCCCATTAACGCCTGTTTTATTAGTCCTAATGCCGCGTTTACACCAAAAGCGCCGGGGCGGTGCGCCTCCATACAAAGTCAACGTATAGACGCGTTCCAGTCGCCTGGAACGCGTCTAACGCGGCATTAGGATTAATAAAACACCAAATAAGATTCGAAAAGCTTTGGAAGTTTATTTTCAACACTACTGACATGGTTAGTAGTCAACATATAAGATGGATCGGCCGGCGAATTGCGTTGCGTATCGGACATCTCCGATGGAGAACTGTGAAGGCTGGAGGGTGTGTGTGTGTGTGTGTGTGTCACGACTCGCGAGCTGCAGGAGGACCGACTGAAAGCTGCTTTAAGGGAAGGGACCATTGAGTTCTGGAAAAGTGTGCCAATGGAAAAATGCCCCAATGTCAAACGGGCTGCGCTTAAGATACTGTCAATGTTTGGGTCAACATACGTCTGCGAGTCTGTGTTTTCTGCCCAAAAACATGTGAAACCAAAGCATCGATCTGTTCTGACTGACACCCATGTGAAAGAATTGCTTCGAGTGGCAACAACGGAATTCAAGCCACATTTGAAGAGGATTGTTCAAGACAAGGAATGCCAGAAGTCCCACTAAGCAACATGCATAGTAAGAGAAAAACGCTATTGTTAATTATTATATTTTTGTTTGTGGACTTGGTTGAACTGAGAGGTATACCGCGGAAACGCAGTACTTTCATTTAGGAGTCCTGGCTTAATGGTAGCGGCTTTGAACTCGAGATCCGATAGCGGGTTCGATCCTCGTAACCACACATTTTCAAAAATGTGGCCAGGGCTCCGGAACACCTAGTTCCAGGTATATGTGGATGGCCAAAGCATCGGATCGTGTATGGTAGGCAAGAGCCAAAGCTGATTCTTAAAGGTTAGGGTTTAAGGGACACTAGTGAATAAATTGACCCAACATGAAAAAAATACATCCTTGTCATTAAACCCGAAGTCCAATTCCTCCCTCTATGAATAAATAAACAACAGTACTTTTTGAACTGAGAGTTTGTGTGTGTGAGACAGTGCACACAATGTTAATTGTTGAAAGTAACTGGCCTGTGGTCTTAGTACTCCATCCATCTTCAACCGATTATCCTTAGTCGGGTCGCGGGGACTAGGAGTCAATTTCTGTCATTATCATGTTGGTGTGTGACATTTACAATAAATCTGGCTGAGCAGAGGTCTGTGTGTGTGTGTGTGTGTGTGAGGAAGGGATGGGGTGATGTTCATGTGTGCCCATGTGTATGACGTGGCTCTTTGCAGTAACACAGTAAAAAAAAGTGGCTCTTAGTCTCTGACTGGTTGGCCACCCCTGATGTAGAGTAATGTTTGGCAGACAAGGGAACGTTGTTAAGCCGGGCCTGCGGGGAACAGCAAGGGCTTCCTCCCGCACCAGGGCCACTGTTCCAACTTGATCAGCCTGCTCGCGCTTCGTCCGAGTCAGCAGGGAGAGTTCTTCTGTGTAGTTTGTTCTATTGTAATAAAAATCCCGCCCGGTCGGCAAATCACTGCCTGAACCCATGTCGGCGGGCAGAGCTTTCCTCATATTGGTCATCTGTTGCTGAAACTGCATGCATACCCATGAATTCTATTTATTTTCTGATATATTGTGTCCGTTGAATCATCCTGTTCATGGATGAAATAGCATGATGTTCTATAGCATGTAAGGTACTGCCACCAGTGGTCATTCAGTAGCTGTGACCATGACCCCTTAGATAACCGGTCCCCAACCACCGGGCCGTGGGTCACTTGGTACTGGGCCACACAGAAAGCATAATAATGTTTTAAATTACCGTTTTATTCAGAAAAATGACTAGATCTTCTCCCTGTCACTTCCGTCCGTGCCTGTTTCCCGCACTTGACTGTCAGTTTATGCCCAGATGGTAAATTAAGGCGTCAATCTAACCCCTACCAAAATGAGTTTAAAAAAAATTAAATTAAAAAATTCTCTGGAGAGCTTCTTGAAAAGAGGGAAAGACCTGATGAGAGAGAAGACTCCAAAAAGTACAGACAAAAAGAAAGCTTAATTTAATACCAAGACCTCTACTTGAATTACGTGATTCACATGCTCCAAACCCACCCTGTATAATATGTGGTGGCCAGCTGTCCAATGAGGCCATGAAGCCTTCAAAACTGCTTTGCCACAGAGACCAAATACCCTGCATTAAAAGACAAGCCTTGAAATAAAAAAAATAAAAAAGTGAACACGAAGGTCAGAAGCAATTGTTTAAGGCCAGTACATCAAATGTAGCAGCACTGACAGCATCATACTTAGCCTTAGCAATACGGTTAGCCACTAAGAAGCCTTTTACTATTGGTGAAGAATTGATCCTGCCTACAACTAAGGACATTTGCTATGAACTTTTAGCAGTGGCTGCAGTTTGAGATAGCACAGGTTCCTCTTTTGGCTAGCACCATATCTAGATGAACCGATGAAATAGAGGACATTATCGTCTGACCAGCGATGGACATATGGAACCAGGACCCCGCGCACGTTGTTGAATGCTGCCCACTGCTTCTGGCTGCCCTCCTGAGAAAGGTCAAGCCAGGATGTGTCAAATGCAGAGGACCCATTTCACCGGCCACCATCCAAAGCGTGTGTATGCATGTGTTGTAGTGGCGTATTGTGTGACAATTAAAGATTTTTCTTCATTGAGGAACAATTATTGGAGAGGATTAATGATTCACCGTGGTATCAATAACAGGTTGACACTGATGTTGAGAACGAGGCAATGCTGCTTGTTTTTGTGCAATATATATTTCAGGGGGACGTGCATGAGGATATGTTATGTGGATTATTATTGCCAACCAACACCACAGCTGCAGAACTATTCAAGTCTTTGAACGATATCAGGAAAACTAGACTGGTCCTTTTGTGTTGGTGTATGCACGGACGGGAGCTGCTGCCATGACTGAACGGATTTCTAGTTTCACTACTCTGGTTAAGGAGGTCGCATCTGAATGCGAGTCACACAGAGAAATGCTGGCTAGCCGAAAAGTCACCTGAACTCAACAGCAGTTAGCTGGCTTTCTAAGGGTAGATCACTGGCCAGGGTGTGAGTCAGGTGTGCTGCTCCAGAGATTTTAGAAAAAAGTCACCACTGGCAGCACAAATCACTAACACAGAATGGGCCGCAAAACTTGCTTTTTTGTATGACATTCAACCTGCTCAATTAACTAAATCTGTCACTTCAGGGGAGAACGACAACTGCCTTCAAGTTGGCAGACAAAGTGGCTGCATCAGAACCAAACTGGAATTGTGGGGACGGTGAGTGGACAAAGGGATATTTGACGTGTTTCAGACATTAGCTGGGATTTTGGGAGAGACTGAGCTTGGCCCTTCTTTCAACCAGCTGGTGCATGATCACCAATTTCTGCTTTTGAAAAGGTTTGAGCATTACCTTCCGCCTGCCAAGGACCCACGGACTGGGAAGGAATGGATCCACGACCTATTTGTGAACATGCCAGGTCATTCGACCTTGTCCATGTTGGTCAAAGATCAGCTGCCTGAGATCGCAAATGACGGTGGCCTTACGTTTGTTTCAGACAACTTCAAATGTCTCAACGTTCTGTGAGCATGGGGATTAAACATAATCTACAACATAAAAAAGGACCCCAATTAAAAACACGCAGCACACTTTCCTGTCCACAACATGGATCCAACCCGGATGCGCATGTAGTGAAGGCTGCCCACAGCTCCTGGATGCCCCCTGGAGGAAGGACGGCTGGGATGGGAGAAATGCAGAGGTTGAATTTCTCCAGCCACCACTCCCCAGATGCGTGTATTGAGTGCATTACGTCAGTGAGACAAGTTATAAAATGATTCAAAATAACTAAAAGTTGAATGATGCAGTATAATCAAAGTCAAAACTATTGTGTATCATTGATTTAGGCATGTGACCCATTATACTTTTTGTGCAAGTTAATATAATTAGCCCTCACTTCATTCACTCATGTTCGAAATCAAAATTGCCTCCCTACCTCCGTATTATAGGTTCTTTATAATCCTACATTTTTAGATTACTTTCTGTTTGAGTCGATGCATACTTTGCTGTTCTATTGGATCCCTCAGAAATAGTCGGTGCTACAAAAATAAGTCTAAAAGATGGAGTCTCTACACCATTAAGATACCAAAGGACTACATGTACATATTGCTGAACTGCAGAGAACCAGAATTCAGGTTGTATTTTTAAACCCAATATTTGGTAGCTTTAATTAACAACCAACTCTAACAACTCAACTGTGGCGGACCAAGGGGGCCTGGTCAAGCCGCCGCTGTAGACAGGCGGTGCAGGCTCCCATCCCAGAGCCACTCAGCAGCTGCGGATCGGGTAAATCAACAGATGAACTCCGCTGAGTCGTCCGATGTCAAACCCAGGAAATAAATGTTTTGTTATCCCCGCAGTGAGGATCAGCGTGCTTGCAGGACATGTTGGACTGGGCGAGATGACACATCACGGCAGGAATCCAGTTAAGCACCGAGCTACGGACTATTCATTTTGGCCTACAAGCCACCTTTTTGTTTAAAACTGAAATTAAATAAATGCCAACCGGTGCTGTTTCGCCACCGCCTGCCTCCTCTTCCTCATTCCCTGGTCCTGTGCCAGAACACACCTCCACATCAACTTTAGCCATTTTTGGGTAGAAGAAAAACCCCATAACCCAACCCTGCTGGGTTCAAACAACCCATGGCTGGGTCAGTCCCTTTTTAAACCTGCAGTTTGGAGTGTAGCTAATCTCAAAAGAACTGGAGCTTATCAAACTAAAAGTACTTTAAAAAGGTAGTTCAACTATATCCAAACTATGTTGTTGAAAACAATCACAATCTTGAGTTTGGAATCTTTAGTTACAGAGGTACAATTGAAGTGACAGTCAAGTGTGACCGTGTAACCAGGCACGTAAGACCGCACTTATGGGCAGCCAGAGTGTGAAGGAGGACATTATTGAACTACATGTAGTTCCAACACTGTAGTTGTTGCTTTCCTTAAGAATGTAATTTACTACTAAACATTTGTCTTATTGATCAGGGCATATTAAATATAATTTCCTATTTAAGCATATAGCACATTGTCACATGGTTATCTGATATTTCGCTGTTGTATTGTTTTTTGACTTCGGGTAGTTCTCTTTTCAATATACATGTTTACATCAAGCCATACATTTCTTTATTTTTTCTTGACAATGCATTACTGAAAGCACTTTGCCTTGTTACTCCTTTGTGTGAACACATAAGTGATTTATTACATTTGGATTTATTGATTTTGGAAAAACCTGCATCTGTCTGACGTTAAAAAAAAATTTAGGGACATTAAAACCTTAATCTATTTTGTAAAGTGTTTGCTGCAGCCGAATGGTCTGGGCATTCAGTATTGTGGCTTAGTGTCGTTTGTGTGCAATTAAGAGCTATTGTTAAATATTTTCCGTCTTATTTCTTCAACATTCCGAGACATCCTGTATTGTCCCCATTAGATGTTATTGGATATTTATGATCACCCTGGATTCGCCATATCAGGGTCCTTAAAAAGTCAAAAATCCAATAATCTCAAATGTAAGCCTTGAAAAACGATTTTGATGGGTCTTAAAAATAAGCCTTATTTAGAAGCATTTTTTTATGCTTTTATTACAGGATTCAATTACTGGAACCTCCTCACCTCTGAATTGGGAACAACGGGTAGCGGAGCCAGAGGTCAGGGGAGGGGACGAGCCAGAGGGAGGGGAGGTGTAAGAGGTAGAGGGCAGGTAAGGGCCAGAGGCCAAATTGATCCTCGGGACCACGAGAGTATGGAGGAACTCCAGGCCGAACAGACAGAAGTGCTGGTTTGTTTATTATAATATCTTCACATTACCTTATTAGGTTTTCAGTCATGTCTCTGTTTCTTTCACAGGCCCATGTGCAGGCCCTGTCCAGCATGCAGAAGGCCCAGCTTCTTGTGAAGATTACTAAAAGGATGGCCCGGATGATCTTCGATTTACTTGCATTTGCTGATGAAAGGCCTTGTCCACACATCCCTGACAATGGAAAACCCCCATGGTGCACATGCACCAACTGCAGGGACATGCAGTCCAACCTTGAGAAGGTGCTGCCGCCAGAGAGCTGCATCAGCAGAATGGCCCATACCAACTTTTATCTTAGAAGAAGGGACCCATGGCCTATCCGTGCAGACGGGAATTACATTTTTTGCTGTTGATGACCAAGAACCAGGGGTAGAACAATGGCAAAACAGGCACACCGCCTACGTTTGTTTTGGAGCAGTGTGAATTTTTTTAATAGATGCGCAAAAAATTCTCAAAAACCTTTTTAGCTTAGTCATTATGGGGTATTGTGTGTAGATTGAAAATAAGGCTGTAACAAAATGTGGGGAAAATGAATGAGTGAATACGTTCCGGATGCACGCGCGCACACATGTAAAACTTCTATTTTGCGCGCAAAACAAACCTCCCGTTCACTTTTGTTAAGACAAGCAAGTGGGCACCGCTACAATGGTGAGCTACAGTCGATGCGGTCTTTACCCCCAAAAACTAAAGAAAAACATGGCAGAAAAGCAAAAGAAAACCTATTTTCACACTGACTGGGAGGAAGAGTGAAAGAAAAGTGTCTCATTGGCGGGACGACTGAGGCAACAGCAAAGCAGCACAATGTAGAGACTTCTTCACATTTCAACCACTGCACAAGATGCGTCGAGCTCCAACTCGAGCTGCGCGCTCCACCTTAAATATACCCCGCGTATCACAGAATAGACTAACGATTGTGTCCCCCCCCTCTGATTTTCAACTACCGTGCTGTGAGAGATTGTCAGGTGTGCCGTGGGAAATTATCCAATTTCACTTATTAGGTCCAAAAAAATATTTAGTCACTGCAGATAATTGTTCAGCGCCAGCAATGTAGTAGCTGGGAGAGTAATACTCCTCCATGTCAGTGGGTGGCAGTAGGGAGTGCATTAATTACCTTAAGACAACAGAATTAGTGATCATGATAAATGTGACGAGAAGTGCGACAGCTATGGATAAACATTTGAAAAGGAAAAGTGCAGACTCGGACCTGGGTCCTTGGTCACAGCAAGAAGGTCCTTGGTTCGATTCTTGCCTGGGGCTCTGTTGGCACCGTGCTCATCTCCCAAATAGGAGCCTTTCTGTGTGGAGTTTGCATGTTCGCCACCTACCATCAGTAAGGACCCCCACCAAAAACATGCACACATCACCATCGTCTGACCAGCGATGGACACCTGGTACCAGGTCCCCGGGCACGTCGACAAATTCTGCCCACTGCTCCTGGCTGCCCCCCGGAGGAAGGACAAGCCAGGATGGGAGAAATAGAGAGGCCACATTTCACTGGCCACCACCCAAAAAGCATGTGCATATATATGCATGTGTTTTACTGCGATATGTCATGTGACAGATTCTTGATTCTTCTTGGTCAAAATTCTAACCCAGATGAGATGCCTAGTATGAGTGGTGGTCAAAAGAAAGCAAAAGCGGTGAGTTCGAGGCAGTAAAGCAGACGTTATTTCGTTTGGATTTACTTTCACCTGAGATTAGACTGCATCAACTCAGTTATGCTCGGTGTGTGGGGAAAAGCTATCCAACAGTGCCATGGTCCTAAGCAAGCTTAAATGCCATCTCCAAACGAAACACCCGTCACTTCAAAACAAGAACACGGACTATTTTGTTCGCCCGTGTGAACACACTGTGGTTTTTCTCATTAAAGTTGCTTGTTTCTCAAAGGTGTCCGAGAGAGCTCTCAAAGCTAGCTACTCAGTAGCTGGCTCATAGCCAAATTAAAAAAGCCACACTGTGGCAGACATTAATACTACCTGCCTGCAAAGCCATTGTAAACGAGATGCTCAGACCTGACGCAGTTAAAGAAATAGCCAAAGTCCCTCTCTCAGATAACACGATAGCCAGATGTATTGACATGTCTGCAGACATCGAAAATATTGTATTAAAGATACGCATCAGTGGGAAATTTGCATTGCAACTTGATGAATCTACAGATATTAGTGGACACGCTCAACTCCTGGCCAATGTGCGTTTTGTGGATGGAGAAAACCTCCTGTTCTGCAAGGCATTTCCTGAGAGAACAGGGGTTGAAATTTTTCGGGTTACATCAGAATATCTTGAGCAAGGAGGACTTTGGTGGGAGAACTGCACGAGTGTCTGTACCGATGGAGCAGCAGCCATGGTCGGGGCACCAAAGGGCTCGTCAGCAGAGTGAAAGGTACACACCCGGATGTTATTGTCACACTTTTTTGCACCGCGAGGCGCTCATTGGAAAGACTTTACCAGCAGTCCTAGCTCCAGTGTTGAATGATGTTGTGCACATGGTAAACTTTGTAAAAACAAGACCTGAAAAATGTTGATTATTTGCATCTTTATGTGAGGAAATGGGAGCGGAGCATAAAGCCTTATTGCTCCATCCGGCGGTCTGATTGTTGTCGCGTGGCCAAGTGCTGACCTGTGTGTATGAGCTTCGAGAGGAACTAAGTGTTTTTGACTGATGAGGTGGGATGACGCAAAGCTGCTTGAAAGTGATGAGTGATGTGCAAGGTTGGCATACATGGCAGATATGTTTCAGCATCTGAACGAACTGAACACGCTAACACAAGGCCAAAATGGAAACCTGCTCAAACAGATAAAACAAATGGATTCGGTTCAAAGGTGCACCTCTGGCAACAACATCTTGAAGGTGGCAACCTGGACATGTTCTCGCTCATTAGGCTGTAATGTGTCATTTTGTGACATTTTTGGCTTGTGGTGTGCCGTGGGATTTCTTAATCTAAAAATGCTCCGTGCCTCAAAAAAGGTTGGGGGGGGGGGGGGGGGGGGGACAAAAAAAAAATAAATAAAAAAACACTGGACTAGAGTACACCACTGTGTATATGTCAAATTGACAAACAAATTCTACTTTGGAGCAGGATATTAAAAATGATTGCCTTACCTTAAAGGCTGGACATCAATGAAGGCCTTGCGAAACTCCAGGCTGCTGGGGCAGAAAACTCTCCCGGCGTCTAAAAGGCAGTTGGGAGCATACATGCTCCCCACATGCTATGCACAGGCGCTAATTATGGATGGACGGAGAAAAGATCCCGATCTAAGGTGACCTCTTGATTCCTATAGCCTTCTCTCCTCCCGTGAAAAGCAGACTGTGCTGCATCTGTGCGCGCACAAGCAGACACGTCACTTTTGTAGCATCAGCGTCAAGAATTGATAACGCTTAGTATTTTAGAAATTCAATTTCTCTTTATTTTAATAACGACAGCGCTGATGCGTGAAGATTAACTAAATGGATTTATTTCTTTAAAAAATAAAAAGCAAAATGACAGCGGGCAAGTAATCTAATTGGTGTATGCCCCAACACCATGTAACAAAGATAACCGTGGTAGCTGGTAGCTTTGACATTTTTTGCCAGTGGATCCATAGAGGCCCTTTCAAACTACGATGGGCCTGATAAAGTTGCCACCAGATAGCTCCAACTCGAAAACATGATTGTGAAGTGCAAAAATCTTACTGTTGCTCTCTGAAAGGTTATTGACAAGGTTTGTTCCAACCAACTCCAGGGATATAAAGAATCAAAAGTGTTTTAAAATGTGAATACCTGCTGAGAGCAAGTCTACGTCGGTGAGGTCAGCCGTCTTCTCCTTCCTGGGCATTCACCGAGAACACAGGGCTCCAGTTTCCAGTTCACCTCCCAGAAGACTCCGGCTGTAACAGAGAAATCCAAGTACAGGAAGACAAATATGCAAAAGGAGGTGTAAGACAAACAATAGATTTGAAATCGATTGAGTCAAACTTATTCTGTGAGCTGTAGGCTCACCATGTATGGAGTGTCCAATTTCTGCACGTGACTACATTTGCCTCATTCTATAACCCAGGGATGGCATTAAGCTTATTGTCCAGTTGTGGCTACTCGAGATCACCGATAGGGGTGCCGGAAGTATGGGGGCCCTCAGTCCGCCAGTGAAATGCCAGCATGGCTGACGTGGAAATAAATATTTATTCTTTTGTTTGTTTTTTTATAATTTCCTCTGTTAATAATTTTGAAGCATTATTAATGTTAGAATTGCCAATATCTACATAATGTTTAATCTATTCAAACAATGGCTCCCTTTTAAAAGTTGTGTCTGTTTGGTGCACAGGGGCGGACTTAGTGATTTGGAGGCCTCAGGGAATATTTGTTTGAGGCCTGTTCTCCACCTTGATGCCATAGGTTTTATTTAAACATGGGGTGGGGGCACATCAGGGCCGTTGCTAGGATGCAAACAGAGTGACAAAGTGTGAAATGTTGGGCATCAAACATCATTTCCTGCATTCTGGTGATTTTTTATGCACCAATTTGTGCCTTTCCTGCACCAATCTAAGGTGGACATATTTCTCTATGTAAAAGGAAAAACAAAAAACTGTTTGACGCCTGAAATCTACCTCACTGAACGCAATCTTGGCTGGTAAAGAATAACTATTTGGAAGTATAGATATTTCCAGTGAACAAAGCTAAATCAATCGTTAGAATAATCTTCATCCCGTTAGAAGACAATGGAGCAAGAAAGGTATTGGGAATATAACATTTAATTCAAAATAGGATTTTCTTTTGCCTTGCTTTCATCATTATTGTGTATTCTGTTTGAGGGGATGTTAATTGAGTCCAGTCACATTAAATCACAAATAATGTGATTTTTGTAGCAGAATAAATACAAACAAAATATTTAGTTAAAAGAAACGCTTAGGAGCCGGCTCTTTAAAAACTGATGGTGTCATACTTCCATAGTATTATACTGTGCAATCAACATGTACTTCATAGTAAAATTAAAGCAAAGCAACTGCCCAGTCAAAATAAAAACAAATAAAAACAGTATGTGTGATATGTATACACATGTTTTAGAGTAATAAATGTTTGTATTGATAAAAATAAAAAAAAAATCCCTCATTGAATACAACACACAAATTTTATTCAATAAGACTAGAAAAGTAGATTTTAATAATGTTGAGACAGAATCTGTGAGACAGGAAGTTTCTTTTTAATTGCAATCTGAAATCAGATGAAACAACGCTCATATTTGCCATTTTCTAAGTTGTCTCGGTGACATTGTGAGTGGTCTATCATTCTGAAGCGGAATTGATCTGTGGAAACAGGACGTTTCCTTTTAGTAGCAATCCGAAACCAGCGACACAATTTACAGGCGCTCGTTGTTATTTGTCAGCTATTCATTTTGTATTTAATAATTACTCATTTCGCGTTATTGTTATTTACGTATTTGTTTATTAATCGTTGACTGAATGTGAAATCCCGTTCGCCAGTTCGTCGCTTTCGTTCGGGAAACCCGTTCGGGGACTAGCTCGACCCGCGGCGAATGTGCGCGCAATGCGTACGGCCAACACGGAGGGGCGTCTGGAACCGCGGCTGTACGGCGCTGCAATTGGGCGACGGTGTGGCCCCCGAACTCCATACGCGCAGAACACGTGTGTTTGGTACATGACGCGCGAAACAAAAACAGGCATGTGTAAAATGACCTTACCGTCACGCAGAGTTCCACTTCAACACCAACTGGAGAACTATGCCCAGTCGAAGATAGCTCGACGTCCAATACTAGACTTGCAACGGGCCGTCGGGCCTTCTCCTCCCACGACGGGGCACCCCGAAATGCTGACGGTCGCTCTCCCACGTGTTTCGGTAAAACCTTCCGTGTTTGCCCCGCGTTGGCACGGCGACTAAAGCGTTTCCCGTAGTCTAGCTGTAGCGTGGTAGTTCGAAGAGCGGCCACGACCACCACCGCACCCGTTGCCAGGCCAGGACAGCTAATCAGCCGCTCTAACCCGGGGTCCCTCCCTCGCCCCTAATTACGATTGGACAGGTGCCCATCTCCTGCCTCTAATTACGAACGTTATTGGATTCAATTGTGATTAAGAGGTGTCAACTGAACCCCGTGTCTGTTGGTAATGATGTTTGTAAAGAAGAAAAACAATGCAGTTGCTTCAAAACCAGCCCAAACGTTATGTATCCGCCCAATGCTGTCCTTTCCCCCCCCCAATTTTTTTTTTTACGCCCGATGCGACCAAAAGTAGCCCAATTAGGCGGAAAGGTGGTCTCTAAATCTGGCAACACTGCTCCCTTCGGCGCTATTCCCACTCCCAGGTGCAGCCACTCGCGTCACCCCCGGCACGCAGCATCACTCGCCACATTATTTATTTTGCTTTTAAAATTTAACATTATTCATATCTCACAGACCCACATTGCCTGTGGCCTTTAAAAGGGAAATGGATGGATGTTTTTTTTTTTTTGTTTTTTTTGTTTACCTGCTGTTCCAAAATGGAATGATGTGAACATTGAATGCGTTTCTTTCTGCCAAAATCAGTCAAAAAAAAAACAGCCCTGGAAATAAAACCGATGTGGGATTTGTTCCGAGCAACTACTTGATACGTTTAATGAAATTAAACGTTTTGTTAAAAAAAATAGAAGAGGAAAAAAAAAAAAAACCCGCATTCCGGGATTTGAACCCTCCATGTCGCTGGCTCCTCCCACTTTGTGTGTGTGTGTGTGTGTGTGTGTGTGTGTGTGTGTGTGTGTGTGTGTGTGTGTGTGTGTGTGTGTGTGTGCGTGCGTGCGTGCGTGCGTTATTGCGACGCAACATTTTAAGTTAGAGCAGATGGGAAACTTTTAATTCCCCGCAGGACGCAACATGCGCGGGTCGTCCACCATTTTAATATATACATTTATATAAAACTCGTCAAGAGTGGGAGAGCGGGGTCCAGCAGGCTGCAGCTCATAGGTGCAGCCTGCTTACGTACGTGTACGTGTACTTCTACGGCGCAGCGTCAGGGAGGAAAAGTTTCTACACGGCGTTTAAACCGTGCCCGAGCCCTGGCTCTGGGGAGTTCGAGGATCCACTCAAAGCTCGGGTTTTCCCACCACCCGATACCATGTTCTCCCACGGATCTAAGAAACGACGATCACACCGATCGGTGAGTGTTCTACTTTCGTTCTCTCTCTCTCTCTTTTTTTTTTTTTTTTTTTTAGCGTACGTTATAATGTTTTAACATCCCCAGGATGCTCGGTCAACCGCCTTAAAAAAAAAACAAAAAAAAACGACTGACGGAGTTTATTTGATGGTTTCTCTGGAAAAAAATGAGATACGACTTACTCGGCTACTTAACTTGATCTGCACGGAATCCAAACGTGTGTGTGGTTGGGGGTGTCCCACCTTTACCTGTGGGACTATAGTTATAGTTTATATTGTAGTTTATTATGGAATATATGATACTGTAGTATACGTTTTCATCGGCTATCGGGAAAACAAAGTAGGCATCGTTTGTTTCTTGAACCGTTGAAGGCACCGGGTGACGTCATAGGAATTTACCTGAACAGGTAAAAATGTCACCGTTTGAACACGGCGTTACCTTTCTTTGTCACCTTTGGGTAATAAGAGAGTAAAAAATTATGTTTCTGCTCCAGGTAGAGTGGCCGTGCGTCTAACAAGGTTGTCTCTGTGCAACAGGACCGTGGAACATCTGGTTGTTAAGCGGACTTGAAGGATATTATCCAGTCCATTACAAACCAGCCAGTGCTGAGGAAACTTATCGACTGATGAAAGCTTAGGAAAAACAAATCCGATTATAGACCACTCTGGTCGCACCTCATACCTGTCTCCAGGTTCACATCGCATCCATAACATCACATTGCTGATGGATGTGGTGACCTCACCATAGGAGATTACGCAAGAGCTGGGTAAGATGGCAACTTCAAATGTCCTGGAGTAAACATGTTTACATCACTTTCCCCCCGTGCTTTCATTGTGATTTGTTTGTCATAAAAACGTCACCACTTCCTACCAGGCCCCACTCCATTTGTATTCCACTTAACATTAGCGATAGATGTATTGAATGCTTTAATACCCAAAGTCCACCTATCAAACCGAGGATCCCATCAAACCCATCGATTATATTATAATTAGAAAACTATGTTTAGCTCTGTGTTACAGATTGTGTAAATATTCCAGGCACGTTTTAGCAGGATAACTACCAAATAAACCATAAATAAAATACAATGTAGAAATAGAATCATTTGTTGTGCCCAGATGTTATTATATTTTTGAGCTAGAATAAATCCATTTAATATAATATATACTGCGGTAGTTTCCTTTATGCTATGCTGGCCTCAGAGGACGCATATGCCAGAGTCATTAGTTTAATTAGATTCAAATTATTCATCATGAGACCTTTAATCAAATGCACAGAGGTTCAAACAGCCTCAAACATTACAAACAACTGCAATTTATTCATCCATGCTGTCTAAACAAATAGTTACATTTACATTTGGTAATTAAGTGTATGTTTTCATTCAAAGCAACTTACACGAAGTACAAATAGTGCGAAATCGCAATAATATAATATTTAAAAGTAAATCTGCATGTTAGAAATGATTGTGTCACTTGTTGTAGTCTCTTTTTTTTTTCTTTTTGGGACTAGTAGCTTGCTTGTTTCAGTCATTCACATTATTTGTATTTGAAACTCACCTGTATCTATATCTGCTGAAAGGATTTCCCCACAGGGACAATTCAGTGCCATCCAGTGTAATCTAAAGCCTGCAGAGTAGTGTTTTAGGCTCACCAAACAAACCAGATTATTTAAATCAAGCTCAAATAACGAGGATACAGTGTCACGTGAATCGCAACATAAACAATAGCTGTGTGTTGGAGTGTGAAGGTGGGGATTGTGGGCTGTGTGTTGTTTGTTTGATCTGGTCCAGTGAGGAGAGGTGCATCTGCCCAATGTGCTAAGGCAACACCGGCCCCGTGACCTCTGACCTCACCTGTTAATGTTTAACCCCTCCAGCGCCACAGGGACATACGCAACATGTCATTGTAGAACGGAAGTGAATTACTGCCATCCTTTTAATCTACTTCTCATTCGAATAATGTTGTGTTCGCTGTTAAAGCGTGATTGTTTTTTATCCGTGCTGGTTTTCTCATTCAGAGCTGTTTAAAATAGATGATTCGATTTGATTTGATTTTAACATAAAACGCAAATTGTAACAGTTAGCAGTGTAATAAGCTATTCACTGATCCCTGCAGTAACACAAAATAAATGGGTGCGAGTGGACGAGCAAGAAGGCTCTATCACTCCTCATCGTTTGTTTCTTTACTTTCTTTAAAGTGTGTGTTTGCACAGTTCAAAAAGCAAGGGAACAAAAAAAAAAGCTGAAGGAAACTCACCTCACATCATGTGATTACACATGCAAATATAAAAGTCTGGCACCACAGTTTCACAGTGAGAATGTTTGGGCCAATATGAACTTGACTGTGCTCTTTACTTTCTCCAGGCATTATTTCCAAGCTCATTTGCTGTATCACCCCTCCCACCATGTCCTCCATGACAACACAATAGACCAAGTCCTTTGTTGAGCCACAAACTTGATGCATAATCCTTTGTTGGAAGGTGAAAGGGAACAAACACCAAGCCCACTAAGTCTCTGTGCAGTCCTGACATTGAAAGAAAGTGCTACACACGTGAAGATACTGCACAGGGGCCACAAGCTCAGGATGAAGATTGAAAGTCATTCTTAATTGTGAGAGATTCCTACCCCGTTATTACCGACCGCCACAGCATTGGAACAAAGAGGAGAGGGCCGTTGAGGGACCCATAAAGTTGGCGGAAACATTATCTCTGCAAGAGTTTCTCGGTACGTTTTTACATCTCAGAATTTATTTTGTCACCGTAATGACACGGAAAACAAACATTGGCGCTCTGTAATCACCATAAAGTGTTAATTACAACCTGCTTGACTGGTTTTCATGCATCTCTGGATCTGTTTACAGACAGAGTTGTTTCCATGCCTCCAACCTTTTTTTCTCCATTAGTCTGCCCCAGACAGAATACGATTAGGATCCTTCGTGGAGTTCCACACACAGACAGAATATTAAGGAAATTCATAGCAAATTACTGAATTTGTGACAGGTTCCTCTGTCACTTCTCAAACCCGTTTGGATGGGTTCAGGTACATTTTACCTGATCTCTCATTGACTCATTTACTGATTTATTACTTATTTACTGTAGTGTGCCCCCCGGAGCAGTCTCGTCATTTCCTGGGTAGAGTTGACATACAGTATAGGTAGTGTGTGCACTGTGCAGTCCTGCCATGTTGCCCAATCAAAGTCACAGATCATCGGTTTCTATTGGGTTAAGCGATTGCACTCTGTGTCAAGCAGACAAGCAAAATTGATATGTAAAATGTGTGACGCTGGATAATGGAACTGGTACGGAACTAGAATGGTACGACTGCATCTACTGCATCCGTCTTGGACAACCCCTTTTAAAAAATGTACAGCAATAGAGATTCACCATTACTGACATTGAATAAGAGTCTGATACCAGACTATGCTAAGGTATTGTATCAGAGAATATTGTCAAATCAAAAGTCTATTGCATTTGGTGGACAGACACCTTGGTTATAGTCCTTAATTAGAGTTTTCTTAACCCTCAACCTGGGCTTTCTGACAGCTCAGGAACGTGAAGGGTCCAGTCACTGAGAAACCACAACACCATTCCTAGCTAAGTACATTGGGGATGTGAATATTGAGGCATTTTGAGTTAAATCGAGTCCATTGTGGGTCCAATTTAGACCTTGACTTTGCATAATAACGCAGTTATTGGGCATACTAGTTAACTTAGATTTGAAACAAAATAAATCACTGTTTTGAATTACATTAGGAAAGATCATGAGTGATTTGAGTAGCTTATGACTTCAGTAACTTTTTTCACAGCACGTTAAGAAAAAGGAGCATAAGGCCCAGCTCTTATATCAGTGGTTTCTGAATGTAGAACCCTTTCAGCAGATAAAACAGTGAGATAAGCAGAGCAAACTCAGCGTTGACTTTAACAACAGTAATGCATCAAAGTTGGTTGACTGCAGTGGCGTAACCCCTAGGAAAGATTCTCATAAAATCCTTTATGTGAAAACAGGCTCGGCGTTACAATTGACGTAATAAGTTAGATACCCTGTCTTTACAAGCTGTACGTGGTTTAAAAAATGACAGCAAGAATGCACAGGTAACCTCTCCACTGTTCATTGTGGCATGATATAGATTTATGTATGTTTATGTGTGTTTGACATAAATCCCCCAGCTCTGTCACTGTCAGTATACAGTTAGGGTTAGTCACTGCATTTTGGTAATGCCTAATGCTTAAAACTGGTGTTTAATTCAGGCTACTCTTTTGATATAAGAAAGCAACACTTGCAAAAGGTCCTCCAGGGCCAGAATTCCTCCCGTGAGGCTGTGTTTTCCTTATTGAAGGAGCAAAATCGCGAGACAAAACGTGATGCTTACATATATTTGTTGATTCCATTCCAAAAGGCGGAGGCGCAGTTACTTAAACATGGAATTAACTCTTTTAAAATAAGGCAAAATTGGGTTGAAAAAAACCAAACAAACATATTTTTGGGCAGACGGGAGTTGGAGGGGAGCAGGCGCAACGAAGCTCTGAGAGTTTGAGAGGAAGGGAAAGTGGAGACAGAGCGACTCCACGCAGAGGGAAAGGGTGCAGCTCTCTTCCTGTGTCCGCTTCCTTCCCTTCGTCACTAAAAAGACACACAAACACACAGCTCATGGCATAGAGGTAAATGTGAGACATTAGGTAGTTGGTTTAGTGCTAAGCTGTTTCGTTGCTCTGGGCTATAGCCAATGCACTGATCAGCACTATTTGCTGAAAGAATTTAGAGGATTTTCTCATCATTTATCTGACTAATTATTTATTATTTATTTATTTACTATATTATTTATTTATTAATTTATTTATTTATTTATTTATCTCTCTCTCACACACACACACACACAAAATAGAAAATTCCGAAAACACAAAAAAAAAAACCTGGTCCTCAGACCAGAGGGCTGGTGTGGTTCCAACAGGTTTCATTTTATAAAATGTTTGATGCCTGACATTTTCTTTTTAATCCAGAGCATTTCAGTAGCTTTGTTTTGTCTGAAACCAGTGTTTAAGTCATTGTCCTCATTCCACTGTACCTGGCAGGAGCTAAAAGGTTTCCACTGGAATTGTGGGGATTAATCAATTAGCCTCGGTCGTTTGGTGGATGGATGGATTTTTCATTGGTTGATTGATTGAATGACTGGTTAATATTTTGCTGCACCCTTTTCGCACAAAGAACTGAGGAATATGGAGCAGTTAACGATCTTAACTGCTCCATATCATTAATGGAGCAAAACCGTTCTTTCATTGAGGTATGAAGGTCAAATTATTATTTATCATACATACATCACATACACAGGGAAATGAAGCAAAATAGCCAAATAACAACATCAAAATAGATTCAACTGTACAATATCAAAATATGAAATGCAATCAAGGAGACCTGGAAAAAGTTCTCATGTGTTTAAATATTGTGACAATGTACCACAATTACTGTTATTATAAGAGTACCACTGGGTCAAAAGCACTTAGATGTAAATATTTGTTAAGTGAACTGTACAGGCATCAATTATAATGCAAACAAATTGTAATGCCACTTACTACTACTCCTACTACTCCTATTAAGTCAAGCACAATAATGCAGGATGGAGGGGGAATGAAATATTTTGTTTGGATGTACGTCACATAAGTCGACTCTATTTACAACAAAGTAATCTTTGGGAATTTATTTGCACAGGACATGCTCCACCCCAAATGGTGTTGAACATATGGCATGATTGAACCAAAGCTTAGCCCACTGTGCTTTTGGCTCCAGTGGAGTGACCACACAGTTAAGATAAGATGCTCTTAAAGGTCCTCCGGCCGTGCGCAGTGATGGACGTACGTGCAACCTACGATGTTTAACTGCATTATTATTCTGTGCCAAACAGTAAGTTGAACGCTACAGGGTGAATTAATTTAAGTTGTTTGCCTTTCTTTAATCAGCAGCAGGAGGAGGAAGACCCAGACAGAGGACAGCCCTGTATCCGCTGTGGAGACCAGTGTCCTGGCTTCCGTGTGCATGGCTGGAGGTAGGAACTGAAGGCCTCCGAAACACTGCAGCGATGGCAGCTTCATGAGGAATAATTGTTTTGTAGAGAACTTTACCGTAGTCTCCTTCAATGAACACACACTCTTCTGGACACTCTTATATATTTTTAGCTTCATACATGGCCCTGCTTGCAGTTATCTTATTTTCTGTGTTCACGATGTCAGCGAATATAAAGTGATTGATAGCAAACAAGATCCTACAAGGACACCGACCACAAGACATCCCTTCCCTTCCATGACATCCCAGGTCAGGCTGACTGATGGTGCGCCTGGGCGCCGATAGGAACAAGGTCATTAAGGCTGCAGGCCATATAAACACAGGACCGCCATTAAGCCGTGATAGCGGTAATGGCAGCTGCACTTAGTTGACATTATCATTAAGGGCAAACACAAGTATTATAGGGAGGAGGGATTAGCAACAGGCGTTCTGCAATTTATCTGGCCATACTCTAGCTTTGTAGCTTTCAGAAAGGTTCGAGGGGAGTGATGCTATAATAAATTGTTATGATACTGATTTCTGATCAGTGCAGCTTGTGATGATGAATTCTCGATAAATCTAATTGCAGTGTAGGCCTGTGTGAGAAATTTGAGTGGTCAAACAGAACATGTTCTGATGGGTGCCAGTGTCATTCCACTGCTTTTAAGGGGAGGGAATTTGGTATTAAGGGGCAATTTAATGTCCTGTACTCCCAACCCCCTTTCCCTCTTCTTTAGTGTATATCCAGCTGTCTGGGTCTCTTGGTTGGGCTTAATCCTGTCCATCACCGTAATAAGATTAGCCTGTGCTGCTGTGATAGGGCACTAACCCGCTGCACCAGGCCTCACTTCCCTCCTTCTCACATTGTCTCCCTCTTTTTCCCCCATAACACAGTTGTACTCACATCTTAGATTTTAATTTGTAGATTTTCAAAATAGGAAAAAGTCCAAATGAAAACCTCAGTACAATGACAGAGAACAAGTCTCGGATACATGTACCCTATTATGGGGTGGCAAATAAGACGGAAGATTTAAATATATACTATTTCCAAGAAAATGTTTATTACAAACATGCTCTTAGGTTTCTGTGGGATCACATTTTACTGCAATCTTGAGGCATCTCTAGCTTGAAGGGGCTAGAGATGACTATCAGAACGTGTTTTACTCCATCTGAACTGAATGAATCCAAGAGCAAAACAGAGCTCTGGTTTGAATCGCTCCAAACCGAAACGCAGGCGGGCACTGGAGGGCTGAAGCGAAACATGGCTTGCTGATTAAGAGAGAAGAGCAAGGACAGGAAAAGCACATTTTTTGCAACCAAAAGATTGTGTTTGTGTCATTGGCTTTTCCATTGTATCCTTCTAATCAGGCCAAGACATAAAAAGCAGTCAGCGAAGTCGAAAGCAAAATGAAATACAACATTGCATGAAAGTTGGGTGATCATCTGGTTTAACGTCCCCCAGCAGATCGCGGGGGACGCGGGGTGCGTCTCGCTTGGACAGAGTGATTAGATGATCAAGACAAATGGGAGGTCAATAGATAAGACCCCAGAGTCCGGTGGAAAATTGCATCTAGTTTAATAACCCATTCTGTGTCACACCTTCCCTGACGGAGAGGATGGGCTGAGCTAACGGAAGCTCGGCTGAGGGTAGAAGTGATCCATCTTCAGCCCGCCGTCTCCCAGACAGGGCCTTAAGAGGCAGGGGGGGCAGATGGCGCCTCCACCGTCCTGCGGAGAAACAATTGAGTTACTTCTGACCCGCAGGTCCCTGTCCGCGCTTCAAAAGTGTGCAGGACGCCCTCCCTGAAGCCGGAGTGGCCGTGCTGCGATTACTTAGTCGCTAATTGGCGTCAGTGCAGCGTTCTCAGATCAGGTCCATCTGTTTTTATAAAAACCAGGACTGAACGGAGACTCCCTTCACCCAACTGCAGTTAGGTAATTAGTAATCGGCCACAGCTTATATCTCAGTGAGTGGGCTATTTTCTTACTGTTTCCCCAGTAAATTTGGCACTTCACTGGCCTATTGTTTGTGTGTGTGTGTGTGTGTGTGTGTGTGTGTGTGTGTGTGTGTGTGTGTGTGTGTGTGTGTGTGTGTGTGTGTGTGTGTGTGTGTGTGTGTGTGTGTGTGTGTGCGTGTGCGTATCTGCCCCAAAAACACTGCGCAGGGTTTTGTTCTGTACAGTGAATGCTGAGTTTGCCTTAAAACTCAATGAGTCATCATGGAGCACAGCGAACATTGCTAGATCTCATTCTGTCAAATTGTTTCACTTGAAATGACTGTGGGCAAAGAGGCCTAAGAAGAGCGGCACAACAAGCTGACAGCCAAAAACGGGTTAACAACCATCTAGAGATAAGGACTGTTTTCTAGCACAATGCCTTGAGTGACAGTCATCGCTCGGCGATTGACACCAAGGTCCAATGAGCTGGTGTGATTTGGGAGCTCTTTGTTCTCCCGTCAGACATTTTGGACGCACTTCTGTCCATCTTGATTTGCGTTTCCAACACAGAACTTGACGAATTCTACATGGGTACAAGTTCATCGTTCTCAAAATCTGCTGCGGTTATTTCATAGCATAAGAAGATTGCCTTGAAACAACAAAAGTCCATCTGTTATGAATCAGCGAGTGCGGTCTGTGGAGAAGAGAGAAGTTGTAATGTGTTTACTTCGCTTGATTTTCACTTGGATGCTCCAGATTGATTGTTTCAAAGGCATCATGAGTACGCTTTCAGTCATAACTGCAGTGTTTATACGAAAGGACCATTGCTTTTGGAAGCAAACATACACTGACTCCAAGTCATTGGAATGGAGTTATTGCATCAACTCGGTTTTCTCCGCTTAAAATTTACTGTTTAATTTCTCATGTGGAGAAAACCTAAAAAACATATAGGTGTAACCAATTGAAGCATTGTTTTTAAGTTGACCCCATGACTCATTGTTTCTCAACCTATCTTCTTAAGTCAATCGTGACAGAATGTGTGCATGTGTGCACCCTCCACAGGGTGTTTGCGCTCTCTTCTCTGAGTGGCCGTGTTCGCATCTGGTGAAGTCACCTTTTGTTTGGGCCCACTCTGTCAGTGTGGAGCAGGGTGGGAGTCAAAATGACAGGGGGGCCGCCAAGAGGAGGCACAGAGATAGAAAGAGGGACTGCATTGGGAAGGAGCTGCCTCACGACATCCTGCTGCAACGCACGGCCGGGAAGACGGGAAGCACCGTGCGGCTTCCTATTGAACTGGGATGTAAACTGGTTTCAGCAGAACTCTGAAGGGACAATGTCAACAGGCCCGTATGGATAATGCTTTGATGATAACCGCGGGTAGGTAGTTGTCACATAATGTATAAGTGTTCTTGGATTCAGGAGATGAAGACCAAATTTTTGGTGGTCATGTAATTTATTTTTTATATATGAAATTATCAATTTTTCTTTGGCTATTGACATTTGGGGGTAAGTCATTTTTCTCTGACCAAGTTTAGACTCAATTAAACTTTTAAACATTTAATTACCAATAATACATGTTATGTAACCCATAATTATGTGATTCAATTGCATACAATAGTAATGAATCTATTACAGTATAAATATAGTAGTATAAAGTATAGATAATAGAGTATAAATATAAATATGCATCAAAACTTATTACTGATAGTTATATTCAAGCACATTTATCAGACTTTTAAATGTCACCATAATATAACCAGAATGTATTCCATCTTTAATGTAAGATGGAAAGGGCTAGTGATTGGCTGAGTTTTGGTTCAGAACACATAGGGATGCATTTACTGGATGGAAAGACAGCAAAAGATTCATGCTCAAAAGTGAAGAGTGTGCCCTTGTCGATCAATAAAGTCTTATCTTATCAAAGTGTGCCTTCCAGCAGTGAAACTACAGTCAGTGTAGAAGGATTCCGTTTCCAATTAGAGGGAGCATCAGCGCGTAAGCCAAAGCTTGTTTTGTTGTCCCTTTTTCATTTAGCTTTAAGCTCGGCAGGAGGTTGTCCGTGTTGGAGCTGCCCTCTGTGGCCCGACGGGGCAAAGACAAACCAACAGCATTCTCTTAGCGTAACCAAGGACGCAGCAATCAAAACGATTATAAGATAAGATAAGATAAAGGTACTTTACTAATCCCCAAAGGGAATATTTCTAATTGCAATTTTATTGCAATTTCAAAAATAATCTTCACAACCCTGAGATTAAAAACGAAAGAGAAAAAGAACGAGCGCAAACATAGACCACCTGGATTTCCCCCACGGGATTGATAAAGTGTCTAGAGTCTAGTTTGATCCAAATAAATAAATTAAATAATAATAAACAATCATAAATAAATACTGGCAACTGTTAGCACTGGCTGAACGTAATTATATTGTTTAAGAAATATAAACTTAGGGAATGCTTCTAGGACCATCAAGCAAACTGGTCCACATCGATAAGGGGAATTACTAGTGTGGAGGCTAATCGATTGGACCCGGCTGTCGATTGCCGGCCTGGCAAAGGTTTGTTTATAATGCCGACGTACACTTATTTCCTCCCTCCACATCATCCACCATGGCACCTTTCCTCGGTCGGTCACTGTTACCGTAGGTCGCCTGTGTGGCTCGGCACCCACTGGTGATCTAATCCCTCCTCTCATGTGACAGGGCGGCTGTGGGGGTGCTGGGAGGGTGGGACGGGGCGGCGTCTGTACAGAAAGGTCTGGTTGTTGCTGTGCACTGCCATCTGGACTGTAGTGCCATGCAGGAGTCAAGCTAGTTTCCCGTGCGCGCACACACACACACACACACACACACACACACACACACACACACACACACACACACACACACACACACACACACACACACACACACACACACACACACACACACAGATATAAACATACCCAGGCCCAGTAGATGTTGGACAGTAGTGACTATGACCAGCATGACTTACCCTGAGCTGACCTACTATGTTTACTATTATTTATTTTGGTACAGCTGGCCTGACAGCCATGGCCTTATGTGGAGCGAAGCTAGGCTCACACACTACGCCGCCCACGCGTACACTGGGTTTTATGTGACTGTTTTTGCCTCAACAAAAGATCGTTGTTTTCCCCTGTTATCATGATGTGCATCTGTAATCAACTGCCTGATAGTTAAATTGTACCGGACTTTAAGGGCACGGCCAAACTCTAATGTGTACACAACTGGTCGGAGACTAGCCATCACATGAAGTTGTTTTTCAGAGAACCAAGGTAATAATAGGGCTGGCTGGAAGAATTTGGATTAGAGGATTGAATGAAAAAGTGGAGTTAAAGTGTGTGTGTGTGTGTGTGTGTGTGTGTGTGTGTGTGTGTGTGTGTGTGTGTGTGTGTGTGTGTGTGTGTGTGTGTGTGTGTGTGTGTGTGTGTGTGTGTGTGTGCCCACTTGTGTCTTGTTGTTGGGGCTGAGTAAAGCAGCTTTGGGCCTTGTGAACTTGTGCCACTCGTACAAGCTGGCAGGCTGTTATGCAGTCCGGAGAGCTCGTACAGGCACATTTGTATGTGCGTGTGTGACATGGCCGCACGGTTTCAACGACACACACATTACACACTCTCACTCTCTTCGTTCTTTCTTAATCCTCCCAGTCCCGCAGCAAGACCCTAGGTCCAATCCAAGGTTGGATAGGGCATAGGGTCAGAAATCTCGCAGGAAACAGGGGAGATTAATTCCCCCCATCTTCTTTTCCCCCTCTTTCATGGCTGTGGGATTGCCAGTCAGGCTTACGTTGATGACCTCATTTCCTGCTAACATGGTGGAGCAGAGCGATGCTGTGCTGCTGATGTAAATTCGGGGAGATGTTTGTAAACTGAACGTTGAGGAGTCTCCACCGATTGGAATAGAATGTGCTACGCTAGACGAAGTTCAACACAAATCCCCTCAGTTTTGAACTTTCCAAAGAGTTGCATTATACAAGTATTTTGCATACACTTGTTTTATTTATTGTTGTTAAAGTGACATTTGCTTGTATTTGTCATTAGTCATCTTTGACTGTGGGGAGCCTAGTTGAGTCAAACCCATGATTGTTTGTGGGCTGGGTTGTAGAGTCTTGTCTCCAACACCAAGTATGTCCATAAATCACGACAAACCCAAAGAGATCATGTCATAGGGTGGTGGAGAAGGTGTGGCGTGTTGTCTGTGTTTCTCTGTGTTTTTCATGAGAGAAACCGACTGTCTGTGCTAGTTAAATGAGCTGGCTCATTTTGAAGTAATAGCTTCAAGAGTCAACAGGTAGTGGAGTAGTTCAGGGATGTAGGAATGAATGATCATTCGACGAAGGTCCAGATTCAACATCTACATGATCTACAATGACCAACATATTTCACATACAATAAGACCAGCTGTGCTGTGCTGTGATATGATCCCAATTTAAAATATTGTGATAAAGCAGCTCCGATCATTCAAACATGTTTTGTTTCTTTTGGGTTTTTTTTTTTTTTTACCAGAATGTCAGTAGAAAACTAGCTTGGGAACCAGACCGATCTGAGGCTCATGTTTCATTTGGTCTACATCTGGCCACCCTTCCATTCAAACAGATTTCCACCCGACGTTGCCGGGGTCGGGGCAATCACAACAGTTTATTTAATATGGTTTAATACAATAGCGATGCAGAGGAGAGCCGTTGACGTACCTTACCAAGATGGCTGCCGCTGGCATGGAATTGTCTGTTGTATCCACTATCGCCATTGAGAGACCTTACCAAGATGGCTGTTGCTGATGGGGAACAGTTTGTTAAAACCGCCATTGTGACAGTAATAAACAAATTGGACGGTATATTTTCTCTAAAAAGCTTTTGTTGATAAGAAAGATGTGTTTGCGGTTCTTCCGACAGGATTTGGTAAAAGTTTAATAATTTAATTTTAATTTACCAACTCACTCCCTCAGCGCTACGTCGCATGTTGGAAATCGAGAATGAGCGGAGAGATTCCAGACTAACACTTATTTGCGAATTGGTCGGGCCATGCCAGGCTGGTAGAAAACATTATTTCTCGTGAAAACAAGTATAGAGCCCCTACAGAAACCAGCAGAGGTCATCAAACGAGTTATCAAAACCCGTATCAAACCACATCGGCAGAAGTTGTCTTTTTTACTATTGTCATAATAATATGTCATCAACTGATGTTCAGTTTGTAACAGAAAACAGAAACAATGGCGTTAACAACTTCATTGACAAAGTCAATACAATTAGAAACAATTAAAACTAATTAGTTACCTTTAAAATAATAATTTATTAAATTTGCATGGGGGTCAGATTTGACCCTCTGTGTCTGCCTGAGAGTTAAAAGTCCCTATATTGTCCATATTCCTCTTCAGTCGACAAATCGAACACCCCCTTCCTGTCCTCGTCTCCGCAGAAAGATCTGCGTGCACTGCAAATGTGTGCGTGAGGAACACGCCGTGCGCGCCGTGCCCAGCCAGCTGGAGAAGATGATGACCAAGCTGGTGTCGGACTTCCAGAGACACTCCATCTCCGATGACGACTCAGGCTGCGCATCCGAGGAGTACGCCTGGGTCCCACCGGGACTCAAGCCTGAGCAGGTCACAACCAGCACACACATTTGACATACAGTACACACACCGGATGGATAGAAGTGTGGACCTGTCCCACGCATATAACTAAAGGGCGAGGTGGTGATTCATTGAAATTAATTAGTTGATTTATAGCATTTAATATAAATGTGGATGTCAGTGCATTCTGTGTGATTGTATTTTTTTTCCCATCTCATGTTTCATCTCAGGTGTACCAGTATTTCAGCTGCATACCAGAGGACAGGGTGCCTTATGTGAACAGTCCTGGTGAAAGATACAGAATCAAACAGCTGCTGCACCAGCTACCGGCCCACGACAGTGAGGTAAAAAACTATATTGTACGATGTCCCAATATTCTTTTTTTTTTTCTTTTTCTTTTTTTTCCCCCCCTTATGTAATCTCCCAATATTTTAACAAACACCAGCTGATCTAATTTATGGTCCATGAACCTGAAAGCACTTGAAAAATTCTTTCTGCACCCACAGACAAGCTGTGTGTGTGTGTGTGTGTGTGTGTGTGTGTGTGTGTGTGTGTGTGTGTGTGTGTGTGTGTGTGTGTGTGTGTGTGTGTGTCTGTGTGTGTGTCTGTGTGTGTGTGTGTGTGTGTGTGTGTGTGTGTGTGTGTGTGTGTGTGTGTGTTTCCTGCAGCCTCAGTACTGTAACTCTCTAGATGATGAGGAGAAGAAGGAGCTGCGGCTGTTTAGTCAGCAGAGGAAAAGGCAGAATTTGGGAAGAGGTGTCGTCAGACTCTTCCCAGTCACTATGACGGGAGCCATCTGTCAACAGGTAATAATAATAATAATAATAACAACCATTTTCATATATAACCTTTCATACTGTACATAGAGCTGCATTGTATAACTACATGAAATATTTAAAATTGAACATTAAAGGTGCAATGTTCATAATGTTATATTAAAGTCTAGGAAACAGAATAGCAAATATTCCTTATCACATCCAAGATTTGTCATCAAATCAAAGCAAACCAAAAGTAGAAAATAAAAATTAAAATTAAAAAAAGAAAGGTTTTGTTTTGAAGGAGAAAGGGTAAAGGGGCAAGATCACAATGCAAGTAAATACCCCGAGTCAAGCCATCCATCATGAATCCTGAGGCCTCAGGCAGTAATTTTCTTCTTGGACCTATTACCCACTTTGAGATAAGCTAAGATAACGCTTGAGTAATCCCCAGGGGGAAAATCAGGCTTTTTTTGTTCTTTCTTTTCACTCTTGTGCCCAATCTGTGAAGCCTGTCCAACCAATCTGTGTTTCCAAATTTCAGACAGACTATAGGGTTGATGGCTTTCACTGCATATTACAGAAAGTATATTTTTCCAATCACCCCAGCTGTAAATCTGTCACAAATGATACCAGAAAAATAACCATTTAATTAAAATGTTCCACAAGTACAGGTAGAATATAGTGGGGGGGGGGGGCAATAGTCATCCCCCTGAGTAAAACTGGGAGGGTGGAGCTTTTACTATTATTCAGAGGATATTACATCCAACTGTTTTCCTGCTCCATCACACACCCTCTATCCATTTTCCAGTGCGGCCGACAGATCTCCGGCGGCGACATTGCAGTGTTCGCCAGCCGGGCAGGGCACAGCAGCTGCTGGCACCCCCAGTGCTTCCAATGCACCTCCTGCAGTGAGCTGCTGGTGGATCTGATCTACTTCTTCCAGGACGGACAGATCTACTGTGGCCGGCACCACGCCGAGAGGCTGAAGCCTCGCTGCCAGGCCTGCGACGAGGTGACCGTCTGGCCTTCCTCCTCAAAACCTGTTCCCGAAAATCTGCTGGAAACTGTCTGGCCAACAGAATTAGATCACATTACAGTATTAGGCTTCATAATGACACCGTTTTTTTAAGCTTTTATTGGTACGATTCCAATTTTATTTGGGTAATGCCTTCTCATCTGTCTGCTGCCCTTCACTGGTGTCTCATGTTTAAGCACAGGAAGCAGCAGAAATTAGGCATTGACAAACACCATTTAAAAATGTCAGATTTTAATGAAAGTGACTTGATTTTCATGGGTGGTCGGTCATTATGTCCAAATGACCACAAACTGACTCTTCTAAGTTTTCCATGAACATAGTCACTAACTTCTCTCTCTCTCTCTCTCTCTCTCTCTCTCTCTCTCTCCCTTCCTCCCTCCCGCTCCCATTTGTAGATAATTCTGGCTGATGAGTGCACGGAGGCAGAAGGGAGACACTGGCACATGAAGCATTTCTGTTGTTTTGAGTGTGAAGCAGCACTGGGTGGGCAGCGTTACATCATGAGAGAGAGTCGACCGTACTGCTGCTCCTGTTACGAGTCCCACTACGCAGAATACTGTGACACTTGCGGAGAACAAATCGGTACTTACTTACATACTTATGTATGCAGCCATAGGTGAGATAAGGAGGGCCTTTGCCCCCTCGCGTGATTTCCCCAGCTCAAAAATGGGACGCACTTCTTCAGCATATAAACCAATTTTTCCCTTGTTTACCATGTTGACCAAGGCTAAATTATTAAATTATTTGACTTAACATTAAAAAGCATGTAGTGTATCTTTCTCTGCTTTAGTCAATACTAGGAAGGGTTAACAGCTTTGTACTTTTCTTGTCAAATGAGTCATCTTTTGTTATGGGTGGGGTTTAAGAAGTCTTTGGTCTTTAAATCTATGCATGACCTGGCAACCCCTGCACTTAGAAAAACTTCATCCCAGCTAACTGTTGAAGGTGCAAGCTGTAACCCGTACGAACGTCTGCAAAGAGCAGGGGAGATCATTTTTACACTAATTAACTGGCCAGTTTATTTATCTTAAAACTCACATTCTCTTGAAAAACTGTTGAATATTTTATTATTATAATATTATATTATATTATATTAACACATTATTTGTGAAAGTGAGTGAAAGTCAAATCTCACCCACGTTTCTACCTTTACCCTATATTTTCAAGATTCAAGAGGTTTATTTGTCACATTCATATACACACGTTCATACATAAATGCAGTAAAATGTCATTGCAACTTATGAAGACCCAATTAAACTAATACCAGCTTTGGAGTTTCAGTGAATATAATGTGATTAAATCAACAAATAATTCCCTCAGGTATAGACCAGGGCCAGATGACGTATGAGGGCCAACACTGGCACGCGGTGGAGTCCTGTTTCTGCTGCGCACGCTGCCGACTTCCGCTGCTGGGCCGACCCTTCCTCCCCCGAGGGGGTCTCATCTTCTGCTCCCGTGCCTGTTCCTTAGGAGAGGATCCTAATAACTCTGACTCCTGCGACTCGGCCCTTCACAGCAGATCGCCTCAGCGCAGACGCTGCGAGAGGGCTGATAAGATCCAGCAGTCTCAGCGCTGTTCACCACAACAGTCACTAGAGGGCGGCAACCTCTACATTGCTCCTGATCAAAACTGCATCCTCTGCATTCATTCTGGAGTGGAAAATACAGGTAAACACATTAGTGGGTATACCCTGATTTTTGTCGGTCGAGCGTCAAGATAAGATTGAACCGGTGAAAATGTTTTCATTATTTTTCATTCATTTCAAAATGTTTAAGTGAGTCATGTTTTTTTTTTTTGTGACTCATAGGTGTCCATTGCACTACTCCGGCTCAAAATGGCGTTTCTTTAAGGGGTCATCCTTCCCCCAAGGGCTCATACTCACCACTTCCTCACCTTCACCTGAGAAATGGTTTGTGTTCATCTTGGCCTCGAGATGTACAGCATTTACCGCCAGAGAACCATGGAACCAAACCTTCACTCAGCAGCCATGAGTTCCCAGGAGAGTTAAATGACTGCACTGGACAACCTCTCACCAGCTTTAGTTCTAGAGGAACCTCCACCACTAAGGACTGTCGGAGCTGGGTGAAACGGAATGGTCAGGTTATGCAAGGTATCAAAATCCCTGACACATCTTGTGCTTCAAGTAACCGCCCAGTTGTTTAAACTGCAAATGTCAGTAATGGTGGCTCTGTTCTACTACAAATGCTTGTCTCTCCCGTTTTGCTTTCTCCCAACGAAGGCTCAGTTACACCAGTGAACCACGTCAGTCCTTCAGAGTCTCCTCCTCTTCCACCCGCCATCCCGCCCGACCTCCCGCCCCCTCTCCCCACCAAGTGCCGGGACCTAAAGCCCAGGGATTCACCCCCACCACCGAGCCTCCCCCCAGCAGAAGACATGCCAACTAACAGTCCCCCTCCGTTGGCTCGCAGTGGGACGGCCAGGGTCAGCTTCAGAGAGCCCATCAGCTCTAGCTACTCTGTTGGTGAGGATGATGATGATGATGATGATGACGAGGAGGACGAGGAGCAGAAGGAGCAGGAGCATGCAGAGGGAGAGGAAGATGAACCAGATGAAGAAGATGTGGAGGGAGGTTTTGGATGCAAGTTGCATCTCCAGAAAGGCATTCCACCTCAGATGGATCTACTGGGTACTGCCATTGTTTTTAGTTTTTATTAAAATTAAACTAAGACCTCCTCTGTAAATATACAGTGCTATGTAAAGGCAACGTGGCCTGTATTTTAGCGCCTCCTAAGGATGGTGTGGGATGGTACCTCTGAAGGTATGGAGATTTTTTTTTTTACTTCTCACATCGCCTGAGTTGCTTCGTCCCTACACTTTACTGGAACAGGGATATTTAGTGTACAAATGAGGTAGAATGGCATTGCGATACTGTACTACTGGTAGATACAACTGCACAAAATCCGGCTTTAAGTTTAATAACCTGAATTTTATGAAACATGACATTTTGGAAGTATGTTCAAATGCGTTTGTGTTTCCAAACAGATGGATCCTGTTACCAGCAGCGCAGCTTTCGGAGAGGCTGGGGTCGCTGCCACGCGTCCTCGGACTCCTCCTCCCACCTGGGCACGGAGAGACGCTTCCGGCGCTCACAGCCCGACCGGCCTCGGCTGGACACCCTAGACTGGAGAGGGGAGAGGGACAGAGACGGGGGCGTGGCCGCCGCCGCCGCCGCCGACGCCCCCTCGCTCACCCTGCAACCGGGCCAGTACAAGCACGGAGACTGCTGCTCCACTTGTTCCTCATCCTCGGACTCTGAGGAGGAGGGCTTCTTCCTGGGGCAGCCCATACCCCTGCCCCCGCAGCTCCGGAGGCATCCGTCCAACGACGACGGGAAGGAGAGAGAGGCGGAGGGAGGGAGGGAGGCGGAGAAAGAGTGGGGCTTCAGAGGCAGCTTCAGGCGGCCGAAAAGGGCCAACAGCCTCAGTGCAAAGGACAAAGACAAAAACTGTGCCATCTCTTAACCCAGATAGCCTGTGTCAGACACACACACACACTTAGTATTTCCAATGACTGTACAAAATATATTTGTGACATAAGCTGGTAAATATAAAGATGTTATGGCCCTTAAACACTCTTTATTTGAGTATTTCTTTCTTTCTTATGTTCTTATGTTTCTTATGTTGTAAGTATTTATGGACTAGAGACATTATTCCACATAAGCCTACGAATAATAAACTAAGCAAAGAAAGAGCAATTCCACCAAAAACTCAAGTGAAATGATATTGTGTTCTTGTTGACAGGCACAGAAAAACATGCTTCATAATGGACTGCTTGTGGAAATTAGGTCCGTGCCTTATCGTGGTTCAAACATAATTGGTGAGAGGAAAAAAAAAAGGTTTTCTATTTCCAAATCGTTTTATGCTTTCATTCAAATCCATATGTATTTGATGTAATTATGTTATAGTTCTAAATACTAGGTGGCAAAATATGGGATTTGGCGGTACAGTTTGATGATTCAAACAATGTGGTTTTAAACTACACAAATTAAAATTGAGTTATGATTAGAATATATTGCCATTTCAACAACAACAACTACTTTGAAGAGAGTTGTTATTTTTATATTCTTGGGTGTACAGTACACTGCTATTCCACTAGTTATGTTTGTGTACCTTCTCGAAGTACATTCCAGAGATTATGATGATCATTGGGGTTTGTGAGGCCATTTTAAGGAAATATTAAAAAAACAAAAAATATCAGCTGTATTTTTGTGTGGTTTGTGATCTGCAAGTGCAGAAAAACAATTTACAGTCAGTTAAGCCAGGCAACATAAATAGTTTTTCCTATGTTCAACTTTTTTTAATTCAGTTTTTATCTTGACAAGACATTTAAGAGATTTAGCTAATTTCTTCATCTGATTCATTTTCCTCCAAATATTATTATTATTATTATTATTATTATTATTATTATTATTAATAATAATAATAATAATAATAATAACAATAATAATAATAATTATTATTATATTTACTTAATAATACTACATTTTATTAATTATAACATTTCATAAATGAAACGCAGCTTAAATGGTGCTTCACATAAAAAAGGATAAAAGGAAAACATAATACTTAATAAAAGCATAATCAAAAATAGTTGCCCACAAAGCTGAAGGCAACTTCGGTGCTTCAAATTCAACAGATGATCGTGCACAGAATTGACATGAACACTTAAACGCATAAAAAGAGGCGAGACAATGCAAATAATTGAATAACCGAAGATAGAAAATAAGAATTAAAAGTTGCTTATTGCATCCATTGTGAAATAAATTAGATAAGATAACAATGTATTAATCCCCGGAGAGAAATTCAGGAAAATATATTAAATTTTAAATGTGTTTTATATATATATATATATATATATAATGTATGAAAATTGACTGTCGTCTATCAAAATAATAATTATATATTTTAATGTTTTTTATAATATATCATTATAAGTAATTATTATAAAGTACGATTCGAGTTTATTATTCAAATAACCAGTCAGAGGGAAAGACAGCGTCGCGTGACCCGAAGAGTCTTCCTGCTTCCTTCCGATTGGTCGAGCCGTGTCGGAGGGCGGGGACAGGGGGAGAGGGGGGCGGGGCGCAAGAGTTCTCCGACAGGTTCGTCTTAAGTCTCCCACACGCTCCCCGCGCAGCACCGCGGCTCCCAAGGCGCCGTGGCGGGCCGAGAACCCAGGCGGAGGCCCGCGAACTGCAGGGGCGACGCTTTGAGAGCCCAGGTGAGGATTCGTCGTGGGGAGAGGACACTTCCAAGGCGGCTCACCTGCCGTAGTCACAGCTTCCCGGACTCGCAACAAATTGTCCCGCTCACCCCCAGCGGAACGCGCAGAGGCTTGCCGCTCTACAGGCGCCGTCTGGGACGTCTGTGCGCCGCGCTCCGCTTACCTGCCTGCCGGTGTGCGGTACAGCTGCTTTAGGGTGTTGTTTGGTTTGATTTGTCACCTAGAATAGAGCTAAGGTGGGAGTTAAGTGTTGAGTATATTTATGTTTTCGGCTGGAGCCTGGCCCGGAATGAAAGGCATGCCGGGAATGTGACCTGCAGATACAAGCTGCCGGAGCAACACCTTGTTAACCCACGCACTCCGTTTCCGCCGGTGACTATACGAGTGCGCGATCGCCTCAATGTGTTAGGTGATCGCCAAAGTTCATTTACACTTTTTGTTTGTCACACTCTATTCTTGCGCCTCGGAGTGACGTGGAGCTCCTTTGTTTGAGTTGCGTGTTGGTCAAACACATTCTAATGATGTCCCCGAGGCTGAGTCTGTTTACACACAAAGATGGTGTCGTCCTGCGCCGATGCCGCGGCTTGTTTTGCTCCCCGGCTGTCGGGGACCGCCAGCACAAACCCTGACAACTGGGAGCTTTTTTTTTTTTTTTTTTTTTTAAAGATGAGGAGACATTTTCCCGTGAACAGCTGCTGGAGTATGTGGGGCTGTGGTTGTGGCTGAGCGTGCTGCCAAACAATGACTTGTGTCTCAGCATGTTTTCACCCCCCCTTCACTCACACACGCACTCACTCCTGGGTGGCTGCTTCATTTTGTTTGACCAGGGAAGGAGGGGGTGGATGTGTTTGATCGACCTGCCACAGCCAGTCAGTTGTGTTTAGTCGCTCATTCGAGGCAGGTCATATCGTCATATCATTTGAAGCTGGTGATTGGCTGCCACCGCTTTGTGTTGTGTCGTAGATCTATCTGTTCATTAATTCGTTATTATTGTGCGTGCGTTCCTCTCCAGAGTTAAGGGGTAATTTTTTTTTTTAGAAATGGCTACTCATTTTTATGGCCTTAGTTGAAATTTGCAGACTACTTTTTATTTTCAAACCTGTCTTTTGTTTAGGTCTGTATTTGTAAATCACCACTGACCATTTATTTTTTCATTTAATTTGCTGATGTGATGTCTCATTCCCACAGGTGGTCAAGATACAAGAATTCAAGTCAGCTAATCGGGCAGTATTTCTCCAAGGATGAGACGACACTGACGACAAGTCAAAGTGCTTGGAACCAGCCTTCACTCATCTGTTGAGAGAAAGGACACTGTCAGTTCTTTTGGCTTTTCTAACTTTTCAAGATCATTATGCCAGTTGAGACCCTCCATTCACCATTGAGGCAACCGGCGAGGGCTGCTATAACACCCCCACGCTTGCGGCCCAAGGCGCCAGTGGGGATGGACTTCGTCCGCCAAAGCCCGCTGGCAGCCAGCAGGCCAAAGCAAAGTGCAGTGGAGAGGCTAGAAGCAGACAAGGCTAAATATGTAAAGAGTCAAGTGGCCCTCTCAAAGCAA
>NC_137194.1:17685285-17722785 GCF_960531495.2 Zeus faber | reverse complement strand
ATGTGTCTCAAGTTTAAGTCAAAAGAGTCTGTCGTGTTCACAGGGTGGCTTTTTCCATGCCGTTTGCAATCCTGTCCTATGTGCTCCTGTGGTTCATGCCACACGGTTCTGTGTCTCAGTCCGTCAGTGTGCCATGGTTCCTCACGACAACGTGCCTGTTCGAGACCCTCATGAGTGTAAGATCCACGGTCACATCCTCCCGTCTTTACCCCCCGCTCTCAATTTCTCTCCATCTGCAGCCCTTTTTTCCAGCGCTATGATAACCCCAAGCCAGATATCACACCTCAATCTGCGGCACTGTTGCGATACCCGTTTGTATTGTACCGTCCACCTCCCCCAACTGGTCACCATAGCGACAGAAACTCACACTATTCCCATGACTGTGTAACTGCTGCTGTTTCGCTCCAAGCCGCGTCACCATAGCTACAGTGTTTCACGCCACTTATCATGCTGCTAGTTGCATTTCTCTTCTCAACCCATTCTAACAGTGTTACAACGTCCCCTACCTCTCGCTCAACATGTTCCTGGGGGGAGACCAGAGGGACCGAGACTCTGCCACAGCCTACAGTGAGCATCGTCTAACCCAGTACTATGAACTGCAAATAGCCAGGGCCCACTGACATAGCATTCAAGGATTAAAGCTCTTCTCAACCCCTCATCCCTCCCTTTCTCCCTCTCTATATCTCTGTCTCCCTTCACCAGGAATGACTGTGGAGATTTTGGCGATGCTGTTGGCGTCAGTAGTTCAGGGTCAAGTTATCGCTGTGTACAATACAGAAAGGGACGGGGCCTGTCAACAGCTAGACCAAGTCCTGGAAACAATTACAAACACACCGTCACCACACGCGGCCTCGCTGCAGGGGACGGTATTACCACGCCATCCTACTCCCACCTGTCGAAATAAAGCTATAAAATCGGACCACAGTTTGGTTATAGTCGGACGAGCAGAGTGGAAAAGGCTTCCCCCGTTTCTACGGCTGTCCTACAGCTTTACCTTGGATCTAATCCTGTCAAGTCCCAGGGAGATCTTGTTACACTGTAATCTCTGCTCTTAGCTCGACAAAGGAAATGTTCAATGAGTGTGTGTGTGGTGATTATTACAAGTATTCAGAGGAATTTGTAGTCAGTTATTTTCTACACTAAAAACAAAGGGAAATAGTTTTGTTTTTTTACGTGACGTTTGTTAGCAGGGATGATTATGTTAGTCTACTTATATAGGGTATAATACAAATGTATTGGCCAAATAACAGAACAACACCTGAAATCCACAGTTACAATTACAGATTATGATAAAGATGACACCAATTTTAATCGAGAATCTTTGGCCTCTGAAAGAAATACAATTTGAAGCTCACCATTTCAGTGCACGTTCGCTTGGTGAGGGTTTGAGGTGTGTATTTCTCCCACAGAGGAAGGCTTTCTTGGCCTCTGCCTTGGTCATGGGCTCTTTGTTTTTCCTCTGCAGCCTGGTCCTCTTCCTGGGGGTGAAGGAGCAGCAGGGTGAGTTAGTCGACGAGTTAAGTTAAGGTCAAGGTTCAGAGGGGACCAGATCCGGGTCAAGTCGTATCTGCAAAGAAATTAGTGTCAGGATCCTACCCTGCCTTGATTTCCTGTCTGTCTGTCTCTGGCTCCCTCTGTCCCTCTCTGACTCCTTCTGTCTTCTCTAGGCCTATCTGTCTCTGTCTCCCTTTAGCCCTCTCTAGCTCCCTCTGTCTGTCTATAGGTACCTATGCCCCTCTCTAGCTCCCTGTCTGTCTGTCTGTCTGTCTGTCTGGCGTCACATCCCTGTCACTGCACACGTGTCCCCAATTAGTAATCTCACCACCGTCTTCACCTTCCTCGTCACTCCTTTTGTATTTAACCTGGTTCCATTCACTCTGTTGGTGTCGAATCGCCACATGTCTCCCTGGGTGTGCGCGCGCGCCCTGAATTCTAGGTTCCTGAGTCGCCGCCGCCTCCCTGATCCCCTGCCTGTCTGGGATCCCCCGCCTGTCTGGGATCACCCGCCTGTCTGGGATCCCCCTGCTGTTGCCTATTCTTGATTCCCTGTCTGTCTTCACATTAAACCCCTGTACAAACTCCTAAACTGTGTTTGTCCTGCGTTTTGCGTCACTTGACCTTATCCCTATTAGTATGATCTGACCAAACATGAACCCAGCAGACCTGGTCTTTATGTTGTTCATGGGGTTCCCTGTGTCTACACGTTAAACCCCTGTACATACTCCCAAAACCGTGCATGTCCTGCGTTTGGGGTCATCCTGACCACATCCTTGACAATTAGTAGTGCAGTGTTATTGATCCTTCTCTGAATAAGGGTTATGTTAGCATATTTTGTCCACGCAGAGACAGACTATGGGGCATTACCTAAAAAACATTGATAACTATATCTCCTTTGTGGGTTTTTTTACATTTTGGATACGTTTTATTTGTGTGTTGACAGCGCCTCTCAACCCAGACCAGAAAGTGCGAGTTTCCTATCTCACTGCCCTTAAGACGTTGGCGTCCCATGTTCCTTACCAGCGACTTGTCCTTGGTTTTCTCTTCAGTGCACTCGCATTTCAGGTATATATTTGACTCCCAAATCCACACTCTCGCAAAACGGACTCTAATTTGAGAATTCGAAAATGTGGCTTTGATAAATGGTCACCATAAAGATAATGCTGCTTTCAGTCAGTTAAATCAAACCTTGTTTCTTGATTTCACGTTTCAAAATAGTCATATTGTTCCCTTCAAATAGTGAAAAGTCCTGAAAGTCTAATAACTTCTAATCCGCTGTTCAACATCTCTTTATCCTAGATGTCCTTGGGTAACTTTGCACTATTTTGCAGCCATGCAGCAGGGCTAGGAGCTAACTTCCAATACCTCCTTCTGGTCCTTCTGGTAAGATATTGGTAATTAAAGAAGGAAGACATTACATCTTTGCAAATCCAGTTGAGGGTCTCCCACAAACAGGATTGTATCAAATCTAGACTGAAAGGACAAACGGCACACCAAATTTGAAATAATGTGCACATGTGTATTTTACAGGGCGCGGCCTCCATAGCAGTTCCGATATGGCAAGTAGTCCTTCTAAGAATCGGGAAAAAGGCGACGCTCTTCATTGGACTATCAGTAAGCAAGAACGGAAGCTCCACAGTTCGTGTTCTCCATGGAGTTGATTGGCATTTCCACACCTTGAATTTGTATTTGGAGTAGCTACCTTTGTGACCCGTCTGTCTCCTTGTAGCTGTACATCCCAGCAGTGGCAGTAATCGGCTGCGTGCCCGGTAACCTCCCTGTCTTCATTGTGATGTGCTTTCTGCTGGGATTCAGTCTGGCTACCATGTTCCTGCTACCGTGGTGAGTCGGTGCCCGGAGTGGACGCCCAGTCCCAATTTCGGTCCCATGGGCGACTGTCAGGACATATCACAATCAGCAGCGACAGCAGTGAATACATGACTTATTCACACCCCCACCTCATTCTGGCTCTGACACCCTGACTGACAAGCCAGGAATATTCTGCCACTGGTCTTCGGTTCGCCGGACAGTATTTTTGTCTTTAGATTTGTTGATTACCGATGTACAGTTTTGATCTAATGTTCTGTTCTTGTGCTTCAGGTCCATGCTCCCAGATGTGATAGATGACTTCGCCGTGAAAAACCCTCTGTGCCAAGACCTGGAGCCTCTGTTTTTCTCCTGCTACGCATTCTGCAACAAGCTCGGCGGAGGCCTGTCTGCTGGAGTCTCAACCGTCACGCTGCAGTAAGACAATCTTTCACTCTCCCAGAGTTTTGCCCGTGTATGCTAACGGGGGTCCCTTTCTTCTCCTTATCAGCTTTGTGGGCTACAGAGCAGGCGAATGTTACCACGATGAAGACGTGACGACAGCTTTGATCGTGATGTTTTCGCCCGTGCCCATCGTTCTGCTGCTGGTTGGGATGGCGGTCTTCCACTCCTACCCACTCCATGAGAAACGCTCTGTCCAGCTCGCCACAGAGCAGTGAGTCATTTGGTTTCTGAACCCTTTTGTCATTAACAGTAACTGATCTGCAACCGCTGAACCAATGCATTGTTTGGTCATTTTACTCATCTTTTTTGGACCATTATGCAACTTTCTGTAAATAAGTGAATTATTTTAGGAATCTGGCCTGCATTTCCGATTTCAATTCATACTTTGACCGTTTTAGTATTTTTAGAGATTGTTGTGTGTGATCACCAGTGTCATTTCACTGCATATCTGTATGACCGGATGTATGTGACAAATAATCTCCTGAATTTAAACACTTTAACTGTGTTGTGAAAGCATATTAAGGGGGGGGGGGGCTTTGGCACATAACTGCTTGAAAGAACTTTTATCCAGAATTGATTGGAATTACTTGGAACTTTATCCCCCTCCCCCCATAGTGATGAGTCATTTATGTTTCTCATCTAGGTCAGAAAGTACACATTCACCAGGCCAACGGGAGATGACAGAGCTGCCAACAAATCATCAGCAGCTGAAATTCAGTCTGAAAACAAGGCTAAAGTGGCATCCAGTGGTGGAGAACAACGCCTTGGACGTGTCCCAGGGTTTCTTGCCTTTCTCTTCCAATCGTACGGACCTAAAATCCTCAAGGTCACAAGGCCCTAGTGTAGAACCCAGCAGCCCTGCATCAGCGGTCAACCCAATGGTGGATGGAAAACCTCAAAAGCAAAGATGGCATCAGCCCTCACCAAATGCCAAGGGAAGTGCCAAGTCTTCCACTTATGATGGATCATATTCCCAGCATTCAAATATGAAATCGAAAGTGGCGTGGGTGTAGTCCCAAAAGATGGGACGGCTGACTTTGAGTTGATCATGGTGATATGAACTTCTTTTAACTTGGAATTAAACGGAAATTACCCATTGCTGTGGCATTGTTTTCTTCATTAAGCTGAAAGTGTTGACGTGACAATATGTACAATACAGAAATAACACAAGGACGTGTCCCTTACGTTCACCAAAAACTAAACTCTGACGGGGGGGGCAGACTTTCACCCAAATCCCGGTTCAGGACCCTGACAAATTCAATAAGCCTTTCACGCTTGCGATTGTCGCTGCACAAGCCACCTTCAAACGAGCCACTATTTGGTTCGGCACGGCGACGCGGTTGCTGGCGCTCTAAGTGTTACAGGAAGCTGTGACATGGACGTAAAAACGCTGAACCGTTCCATCTCCACATGCCTTTCAAATGGCCGCTCTGCATTCACAAGCGGGCCCCGTTCGGCCCCGCGGGCTGCCGGTTGACAAACGGAGCCTCCGCTGTAGCGCGCCGCATCGCTCCCCCCCCCCTCCCTCCCTCCCTCCCCCGGCCGCCGTCGAGCAGAGAGAGAGAGACGCCGAAGAGAGGAACATGGGTGTGGACATCGAGACCATTGTCCCGGGGGACGGTAAGGATGCTCCGCTCGCTTTCCCGTGTCGCCGGTGTCTCCTCCGGGAGGGAATGTGCTCGATAAAAGACGCGTAATCCCGCCGCGTGTTTGTGTCTCGCAGGCCAGACGTTCCCCAAAAAAGGACAGCACGTCGTGGTGCACTATGTCGGTGAGTCCGTTAGGCTTCACCCCCCACCCCACCCCGTCCGCCGCTATTCAATGGAATTCAGCCATTTGGGAAATGTGTTTGTGTGTGGTGTGTTTGTTTTCATTTGTCGGGTAAACACAACGCGATATGTGGTTAACCCGAGTAAGAATCGCTGGCGTTCATTTCAAGACCGCCCGTGCCCCCTCGGTTGATGGTGGTTGATGAAGGGTCATTGCTAATGCTCTTGTTCCGTTAGCTGGTTAGTATATTAAGCTAACGGGGAGATCCCGATTGTCTCGTTCAGTCCGAGCGTCAGGCACAGATTTATTTTTTTGTAACTTCATGACAGTTTACATTTTCTCCGGGTTCGCTCCCTGTTGTTGCTATATTTTGTCAAGGCGAATCGCTTTTAGTGCTGTCTGACGTTAGAAGGAAGTGTATGTAGCCAGCAGGATGGTAAAGTGTCTTGGTGAAGGATGATTATGATGATAATAATTTAATTGTAGGAATATAATAGAAAATATTGCAACACGAGATAAACCTAAAAGCTAACCAAAAAATGTACAATGCATAATTTCCTAATAAATATATAGAAAAAAGTCCCAATTTACAATAATCCATAAAGTGGTTTACAAGAAATGTACGGTCAAAAAAAATACAGTAAACCCCCCCAAAAATGACGGACAAACCTCTGTATCGACAATTCACAGGAAATGGTTAAAATGTCTGTTTTATGTCGACAGGGTCACTAGTCAATGGAACCACGTTTGATTCATCCAGAGAACGCGGAACGCCGTTCAAATTCCGGATCGGGCAGCAGGAAGTGATCCGCGGCTGGGAAGAGGGAGTGGCCCAGGTGAGTACACGTAGTCATTCCCTTAGATTGGGGCTTTGTACATTGGGCATTTAAACCTCCTGTGGTATTGATTTATTGCAATTCTTTGCCTTCATTCCCTCCTCAGATGAGCGTGGGCCAGCGTGCCAAGCTGACCTGCTCTCCAGACTACGCCTATGGCCACAAAGGGCACCCGGGGATCATCCCGCCCAACTCCACCCTCATCTTCGACGTGGAGCTGATAAGGCTGGAAGTCTAAAACTTGTGCGCATGCTTTTGTTTATTTCCACTCAAATTTTCAGGGTAAGGAGACCAATAAACCCGATAATGCTAAGAATGACCAAACTATTCCCCACTAATTGGCTGGAATATTTTAATTTCTATTTTCAAATTGGTTTCATTGCTGGCTACCATTTAAGTGCTTCACACCTAGAGCATCCAAACAGCTTGCATCGCCATAGTAAGCTCTTTAGAGGATGAGTTTAACAAGCTGCCATGTATTTATCTTGTGTCATCCCTCCTTATCGATCTTAAATCCCTCTTCTTCTTCGCAGGTTCACTCTTTTCTTGGGAACATGGAGGAAAACGTTAGCAAATGATTCCTGCGTAGAAACTTTGTCTACACCTTCACTCTCCTCTCCCCTTTTAGATGCAAATTGTGTTGTCACTTGCTTTGAAATCATTTTTCTAGTTTCCTGAGCGTAATAAGTCATAGGCCATACCTTTACATGTATTTCATATTATGCGATGTCATTTCTGTTTTTACCTGTGGCTCTAGATTAGATTAGATTAGATTCAACGAATTGTCATTTCACAGAGTACAAGTACTATGCAGCCTTCCAGTAATTGTGTTGATTGTCTGTATTTTTCTTGAATATTAAAATATTTGCTCGGCGCTGACATCCCCATTTATTATCTTGGACGCATTTCATTATTGGGAGTAATTTACAAAACATAAAAATCAGGGATTTAATTGCAAACAGGGATACTCCATGCTTCAGCACACTTATCCATAAGAGAATTCAGAAATTCAATTATTGGTCAAGAATTTCTTGGCAGCATTAATGAGTTAGCCGTTAAGTAAACTGAACAGTTGTCTCAATGTTTTCACATGCTATTTGGCCACGTTGTATTTGCCAAAAGTTAAGGTTCTTGTGGTTTTGATCGGTGGCAGCAGAAATGTACAGTAATTGCATGAGTTTACCCCACAAATGTTTGAAGTGAACACTGGGTGTTTCATTTTTGTGTCCTGCCCCTCCAATAAAAGTTCTGTACCTCTTATCCATACACATTAAAATAAAAAAGAGATAAGAACATGTGTTTTGACTGTAAGTGTGCATTTGTAAATATAGACAGACACCTTTCATTCTATTTATTTGCAATGGATAACACTGCTTGGATTCAGTTTGTGCATTTAAAACAGTTAACTTAATTCTGTTCTTTCTTTAGCTTTGAAATACAGGCTAAGCAATAAAAATATTTTAAATTGGACAAGTAGCCTTGGCAACAAACAAATTGAGAAGCCGTCCTGTGAAGTATATCAAGGTCCATGTATGTAAATAACATGACAGAAATCCAATTATGTACACCTAGTCAGGTATACATAATTGAAAGTATATGTGCTGTTCCAACCGTAGACATTGATAATTGTACTATCTTGAATTTCTCTTTTTTTCCCGTCTGTATAATGTGGCTGAAAAATCCAAAATGGTTCAACTGAGCCATTTTGGATCAATACTTGAAAGGAAACACTTAAAGTCAATATCCACAACTGGAAAAAAGCGATTGGAATTATAATTATATAGTACATTATTTTATGGTATTACAACGCTAGAACATTGCAAGCATTATTTAAATTCCACTTATTTGTGAACTAACACAATGTGAAATTCCTTGTTCAGATGATGAATTGTAGCTTTTATCGTCCTTTAAGTCTTGTCAAAGCGTTTCATTTTAGCATCAAAGTTATGTGATGTGTATTAGAGGACAGATGTTACAACAGCACATTCCCATAACATATCTACAATGCCAGAGACATCTCTAGGGGACTTGTTTTTGTATCAAAGGGTTAAATGTTCGACAAAAAGACCTTGTGACCAAACCAAATTGCAAGAAATCGTCAGGAGTATAACTTTTTTTGGGGGTACATGCAAAGGGTTGACATCTAGAACCAGCTGCAGAGGCAGAAAGTCTATTTGAAACAGCTATTGTAATTCCTTCTACTTATTTTTCTTTAAAGCAGGACACGATCAAAAAATCTCAAGTGCATGATGGTAAATTGTACAAGAGGGAGCCATTGATACACTACAATGAGTAAAATGTATTTAAATCGGGAGCAAGTCGTCATGGCTGTGGTTGTGCCAGTGGCATTTAGAGGTTTGAAGTTGTTTTATTATTGAGACAATAGGAGAGAGAAAGGGGAGAAAATCTCAGATAGGTGTTGCTCCATTCATACTGGTTGGTCCACGGCCCCTGCCTGTGCCCTGGCGGCGAAGCCGATGGAGAGCCACGGCACAGCAACCTCGAAGCAAGGAACCGATATGGACCGTGGGCATCGCCTCTCGTGATGCCCCATGACAAAGCCAGGCCATGGTTGGAACTACCGGCATGGCCAAAGCAAGCAGGTCTATCAGGAAGTAACGGCTCCAGTGGCACAGCTGAGTGGTGCGCTCACCTTCAGCTCCACCTTCACCTTCAGCCTCCTCCACATTCCCATCCTCCATCTCTAGAATTGTAACCTCCTGCTTCTCCATTGGCTGAGTGATGGGTTTGGGCTGATAGGTTTGGGGCACTGTTGGTATCTTCTTTACCTCCACTGGCTTGTTGGGAGCTACTGGCTCTATATTGTGAGAATGCACAGGGGGCGGGGAGGGTGGAAATAGATGTGTCTCTAACGGAGTGATGTCTGTCGCTGCAAAAGAAATGACACTGAGCTCTTCGCCCCCTCCTTCCTCCGAGAGCCAAGTCATAGTCGGGCTGCAGGCCTGGGAGCGCACCACCGGCTTCCTGTCTGCTGCAGGAGCATGGCTAGGAATGGGAGTGGGAGGGGCAGGAGCAGCTCCTGCTGGTGGGACCTCCTCCTGGGGAAGGTGCAAGAACAGGTGATGATGGGGGAGGTAGGTGTGTCCGCTGCACCTGCAGCCGCTGCTCAGAGTGTGACAGGAGTGTGAGATTGGTAGCACAGCCCCACCGCTGCACAGCCTTTCATATGTAGAGGAGCGAGGCGCCGCAGGGGGGGCTTGGGCATGGCTGTGCGGGGGCAGCTGCTCTGTTAAGAGCGCGGCCTCCAGCAGCAAGTGGGTTTGTCCTGCTTGTCGGGAGGAGGGCCCTGCCATCTCGGGAGCATTCAGGTTGCGCTCCAGCTGGAGAGCCAGAGCCTCACTACTCAGCCGTGTGTAGGCCGTGCCACGGCTCAGGGTACTGGCTGGAGAACAGCCACAGGAACGAGACTTTCCACCCGGTCGAGTTGCCTGCAACCCTGAGTATGGCTTGTGGCCTTGAGGCTCCTGTTCACGGGTGCTGAGGTTGGTCTTCACGGACTCTGCGACTTCCTGGAGGTGCTGTATCTCCCTGCGGGCTTCCTTAAGGGCCAGCTGAGCTTCAACGCGGTGGCATTCCTCCTCGATCCAATCCTCTTGCATCCTGCACAGCTGGGTCCTCAGTTCATCTATCTCATAGTCCCTAATAAAGTAGAATGGAGCGTTGTGGAGATGGAGTAAGGAGTTAATAATGGGAAGCTTCAGGGAAGATAAAAAAATGAGTTTAACCTGGAAAGTAGAAACATGGAATAGGAAAACGTCCATGTTTGAATCTGATAATGTGAATCACCATGGTGTGTGGTCCTTTGCAATACAATGGGATTAAAGATATAAGGATATAAGGACAATATCTCCGTGTTCACCTGTGCTGCAGTCTGTCGACATGCTCCCTCAACCTGGATCGCAGATGTCGTATACACACCTCCTTCTGCTGCAGGGGTGTGAGGTACTGTTCTGGGGTGGGAGGCCGGATCCCATGGTTATCTGTGCAGGCAGTCTGCTTTGCCTGCCGTCTAAAAGGACAATAAGAATCGCTGTTAGGAAGATTAACGAAACTCAAAATACATTTGCTTGCGTACGATAAGATAATGTATACATTCCAGCCTTGATTTAAATGCATGTTCAATGTCATGCAGCCAGCAAATGATCCCTTTTCACATGATCCATACATAACGTTACCTGGGGGTACTGGGATACTTGCGGACAGCTGGGCTGCCTTCAGCTGCCCTCCCACGACCAGGATACGTATTGGTGTTAGACGCATCGCTGTGGGAATATCGCCCGCTTCCACCGCCAGTACCCACGGAGCGTCTTGCAGGGTGAAAAGTCACAGCGCAAAAATGTGAAATCCTCACCTCGCCATCATCCAGTAATCTGAAATAAAAAGTGGGCAGAAGAAGCAGCAGCAGTACCTGCGCTGAGCAGCCGACGGCTTCCGGCCGGGCGTGAGTGACATTTGTGTGCGCTGGAAACAAGTCCCATTCCACTGCTGTCACTAGACAGACACACTAGGTGCCCTCCGAGGTGAAGTGTTGAGTGGGAGGGGGTATCGATAAAAAGCACAACAATAAAATCATTCATCACAATATAGTAGTACAGAGGTGGTGTTGATGCTATAGTTGCTTTATTTTTAGTGCATCTCTGCCCAACGGCCAACAAACAGCATACAGAGGAGCACATACAACAACACGTTGAACAGCTGTTTCTTATCATTTACCAGCTAAATGCATATGGGATGGATATCAAATAATGTCCGAACCAAATGGGATATTTTAAGCATAGTTCCTCCATAGTGCCTTTTGAGCACAGCTAACTTGACTTTAAAATTCACTTTTTAAATCAGTCATGAACCTGCAGTATTTTAATGTTTGGTCAGCGGTTTACTAGGCCCAATTCACGTGGTGCAGCCTGTATTGAGTCTCTTTGTAAAGTGAAGTGAGGTCTGGCCATGTTGTGCCTTGTGAATAAAGCCTCCTTTCTTGGGTGACACAATGTGAAACAGTGTCTATCCTTGGCCTTTGGCAATACGTAACCAAGATGAAAACAAGTAACTTTTGATAAACCCCTGGACAATGATATTTGGCACGCCACATTCCAAAATAATTAGATATTGTGAATATGGAAAATGGTCCCTGTCCTTTATTCTACAGGGGTGTAGGCTGTATATTGTTATTCTTATAACTATTATTATACTATCGCTTTTGTTAATAAAAGATAGTAGTCATAGTCAGTAGTATATGGATGTCATGGATCTGCCGCACTCACTGACAAGATGAATAAAATGTGTATGTGAAATAAGATTGTAAAAAACTATTTTTTTTTATCATCGCCGCAATGCTACAAAACAACCAGGTCCTCACCAAGATGGCGGCACGTGTAGATGTAGCTGACATAAGACCTTTATAGATGTCATGGAGCCAACGAACCCACAGACAATCTGAATAACATTTGTATTCTGGGCAGTTCCAACATGGCGTGGTTTGAGTTTCATCGTTCATTATTGTGGAAGAAGCATGTGATCAACAATCGTAACCTCACCAAGATGGCGCCATGCACAGCGCAATTGAGCAAGCTGACGAAGAACACAGATCAGGCAATAGCACTATGGTCCAGTGACACACAGATATAGTCGCGATTGGACTTTAACTTAAGGAATATAAGATACAAACTCTTAATCATACAAGGTTACAGAGTGACAGGTATTATTGTATTAATTTATCAACTTTTATTATGTTTGAAAAAAATTAGGTGAAAGTAAAACCAGAAGAAAATTGTTGGATTAAACAAAAGACACCTTTTTAAACGTCACAAATATATGCACTTCTGAAGGCAGCTGGCATGCACCAGATTCAATTTTACAAAATAGAAAACCCAATAACATCACTGTCAGAATTTATACATTCCAGAGATATCAATGTATACAAACATCCTGAATTATAATTACTGGTAACAATAACCATAAGCACTTACATAATACAAAGAACATGTATTTATTGTGTACGTGATTTGAAATATTTTCATTCTTTTTGTGTTTTTTTTTGTGTAGCCCACTACACACAATTTATTTTATTATATATCCTCTACAAATGAAATCAGCTAAACAACTTACCTGAGTTTACTGATTTATAGGTTTATAAAATACATCATTATTGTGAAGGTGGTCTTCTCGGATTTGCAAAGGGCCATAAAATAATTATGTTCCACAAAGTGGATTAAAAATCGTGATCACAATATTGACTAAAATAATCGTAATTATCATTTCAGCCATAATCAAGAGGCCCTACTTCAGATGGCCGGAATTTATGAACTTCTGCAGTCACAGAAGACACTGTAACACAGAGCCAAAGCACACTCCTCCATTGAACTTTAACGAAGGGCTGACTACCCTGAACCCCGCCTATTGCTGCCTGCAGCTATATTTATTATTATTATTATTATTGTTTTTAATGTAGTAATAGGGGTAATAATAATAATAGTAATAGTAATAGTAATAATAATAATAATAGCAATAATAATTTTAATTATAATTATAATAATAATAAATATACTGCCGCTACTGATAACGTTTTATTTGTGATATTTTCAATCTCAGCACGTTTTCCAGCTGTGCGGGACAACGAGGGGCAGTGGAGCTGCACCATCTTTCTGTGCGCAACAAGTAACATATACGCAATAGGTGAGAAATACGCAATCATCTTACGTAAGTGTGAGCGTCCGTGTTCATTGGCGAGGCATATTCAGGCTGTTAAACACAAACTTAGAGCAGAAATCAGACTTAATATTAACATTTTTGGATAACCTGACATACGTCTTTGAATCCATTAGGGTGCAAAGTTGTAAAGTTACCCTGACCTCACACATTACATTTGCAGTACACTTGCAGTAATGATGCATGGCGCTCCAGATGAGCCAGCCAGTGGAACCAGTAGGGTCAATGCGATGGGTATAGACCCAGTTTATGGGCACCTGACAAGCCAAATGATGCTTCCATACGAAGCCATTAGGATGCGTGGACTCCAGGATCAGAGGACCACGACCGGCTGACTAACTATTTTGGTCCTCGCTGCCCTACATACGGAACACCGAGCAGAGCCGCTAGCCCGTCTCCGCGGACACACACTGGAACATGCTCATGAAACCCAGAGAAAACGGTTACAGTACCATTTCGCCAGATCGACGAGGCTCAGCATATGTTTTGGTATTATTTGGTCTCTGGTGGCATGAGAGGGAAGTGATGCTGATGCTGCTGCCCGCTCCTGGAGCCATGGAGCCCGGGATGGAGTGAGGTAACTGCGCATACTGCATCTGTGCCTCTTAAAGAGACAGTGGCGCTTTTATTTTGGACATACTGTAAGGACGGCTGGCTTTGTTTGTGGTGTTTTCAGAGGGTAAGATGATCCTAGATACAATAACATAGTGTAATTCACCTTCCTGGTGGCCCATAATGAAAAGTGAGCATCCGGCCCCTTTTCTCATGGAGTTTGTATTCATCCATATAGAACTGATAACCTTTTGAATATGACATTTATTAACTCGATTATCAAGTTCATATGAAACATTGAATAATTATACTTTATATTAAGGAAAACATTTAACTGCAACAACTCTAATAATTCATATATATTATCTATTTTCTCCCTTTTTCCCTTAAAACAAAGGCGTATCCAATCTTGAATCCATTGTTTAAGATGAAGCACAAATTAGCAACTCTATAAACATTGGGGTGGCAGGATAATTTTTTTTTACACCAACATTATGACAACTTCATTAATTTGTCATTTGTGAAAAATAAAGTGTCAATAAACACTATATATATATATATATATATATATATATATATATATATGTGGTTGTTTTTTTTAACAATTTCAGCTGAGAAACTCAAATACCCGGGTTTGAATAACCTGTTAACCCATTATGGGGCTCATCTGGTTTCAGTTACAGATCCAACACAGATCATGGAACCTTGGTCCAGGTGTGGCCACAATGTCGGCGTAGGGTCCATCCTGCTTCAGGTTGAGGGCCTTCTGCTTCTTCAGCACGAGTAGACAGAAGAAGGTGGTTGCAGCATGAGAGCGGCTGCCCCTCTTGCATAATGCCTCTAGGCTGAATATCGCAGTGCTCTGGGTCTGACACACACACACACACACACACACACACACACACACACACACACACACACACACACACACACACACACCTTCATTTTCCAACTTCATTCCACAATCCTCCAAGAGCTTTTCCCTCATTAAATCCCTGTGAATAGTGAGAGGAATACCGCACGCATACTGAACGGTAAAAGGTAATCTTTTTTATCACCATGACAATAGAAAAGGGTTATATTACATTGTTTTGGATTTTTCTATATATCTATACTTATGTAATTCTCATCTTAACTCCTCTTTCTTACTTTGAGAAAATTTAGAAGCTTAAGTACTCGCTTGGTCATCCTCCTCTCCACAGAGTCCTGGCTGTCCAGCATAGACTACAGTTTGGGAAAGCACAAAACCACACAGTGAATAACGCGTTGCAAACAACTGTGAAAAATGAAAAGTGACTTCCAGACAGATATTGCTCTGGGGTACATCTCTACCACTTGCCGTTTGGCAGCTAGAGCTACATCATGGCTTGGGGCTAATGGTTTCAAACCCACTAATCACTGTGGCAAATACCTGGGTGCGTACGACAGTCGATTCAGACCCATTTCCCAAAAAAGAGAGTTGGACAAACATGGCAGGGTCCTCAGATGGAAGTCCTGGGTGTGAGATGTCCATCATGCTGTCATCCTGAATGACAGAGAATTGATTAGAAAGACAATATCCGAGTCTGGTAAAAGGAATGGATAAAAACGACACACAGGATCAAATTAAAATGACTTGATGAAAATTGTGTTTTTATTTGTTTATTTTCTACAAGTTTACTTTTGCCATGTCTGAGCAGTTTTTATCTTTGCCATCAAGTATAATATCAAAGATGTGCTCAGCATGGTTCCTCGTTGTCTCTGGATCCAGGGACTCATCGGGACCACGGTTCTCTGGGGAGAGGAATCTTGTATTCTGCACTATAAAAATATGTAATACATAGATTATGTAAAACAACAGAAAGAAAACAGATGATTGAATCAACAGCAGCACTCGATTTGGAAGTATTGGTTTGGCTGCATTTCACTTGTTTCAGTTTATGTTAGTATTACAAAGTTATGATCTTTAATAGAAGAAAAGTACACGTGGCTATATGTATCTGCCTCCTTCACATCAGATGTGTTTACAGTGAATTAGTGAAAAATGAATCTTACAAAAGTCTGCCCATCAACATGACATAAACACAGAATTCATTTTTTTCTATGGTGTTGTGGAGTTAATGGGTTTCATTTAAGATTTGTATTTTATTTATATTGTGAGATACCGTCATAGGCTATCTCACAAACCAACCATTCAAAGGACCCCAATGAAAAAACACCAAAGGCAAAATGGTACCTCGCCCGGAATAGGGAAACCGGGGCCCCCTCCTGGAGCCAGACCTGGGAGAGGAGCTCGCCGGAGACCGTCTGGTAGCCGGGCCTTGACCCATGGGGCTCGGCTGGGCATAGCCCGAAGAAATATCATGGAGCCGCCACCCTGTGGGCCCACCACCTGCAGGGATAGGCGTTGGGGTTGGGTGCAACGCCAGCTGGGCAGCGGGGAAAGGCGGGGGCCTGGGCCTGCTGATCCTCGGCATCGCAGATTAGTTCTCGGGACGTGGAATGCCACCTTGCTGGCGGGAAAGGAACCGGAGCTGGTGCGGGAGGTGGAGCAGTACCAACTAGATATAGTTGGGCTCACCTCTACGCACAGCACTGGCTCTGGAACCAAACTCCTGGAGAGGGGCTGGACTCTCTCCTTTTCTGGAGTTGCCCAGGGTGAGAGGCGCCGGGCGGGTGTGGGGATATTCACGAGCCCCCGGCTGAGTGCCGCTGTGTTGGAGTTCTTCCCAGTTAACGAAAGGATCGGCTCTATGCGACTACAAGTTTCTAAGGGGAAAGCTCTGACTGTTGTGTGTGCTTATGCACCGAACACCAGTTCAGAGTGTTCGGCCTTCTTGGAGTCTCTGGGTGGCGTCCTGGAAGGGGCTCCGCCTAGGGACTCTATAGTTCTACTGGGAGAAGCTAACGTGGGCAACGATGGAGAAACCTAGAAGGGGGTGATTGGGAGGAACGGCCTGCCTGATCTGAATCCGAGTGGTGCTTTGTTATTGGACTTCTGAACTAGTCATGGATTGGCCATAACTAACACCATGTTCGAGCATAGGGTGACTCATAAGTGTACGTGGTACCAGACCACCTTAGGTCAAAGTTCGATCATTGACTTTGTAGTTGAGTCATCAGATCTGCTGCCGTATGTCTTTGACACTTGGGTGAAGAGAGGAGCAGAGCTGTCAACTGATCACCACCTGGTGGTGAGTTGGATCAGATGGCGGGGGAGGCAGCCAGACAGACCTGGTAAACCCAAACGTGTAGTGAGGGTGAACTGGGAACGCCTGGTGGATGCCCCTGTCCGTGAGGTCTTCAACTCCCACCTCCGGAAGAATTTTTTGCGCCTCCCGGGGGAGGTTGGGGACATGAAATCCGAGTGGGTCATGTTCAAAACCGCCAATGCAGAGGCGGCTGCTAGGAGCTGTGGTTGGAAGGCAGTCGGTGCCTGTTGTGGCGGTAACCCAAGAACCCGTTGGTATACACCAGCGGTGAAGGAAGCCGTCAAGCTGGAGAATGAGGCCTTTCGGGCTTGGCTGGCCAGGGGTCTCCCAAGGCAGCAGACAGGTACTGGCAGGCTAGAAGGGCTGCGGCTTCAGCTGTCACTGAAGCAAAAGAGGAGTGAGAGGAGTTTGGGGAGGCTATGGAGAAGGACTTTCGGTTGGCCTCAAAGAAATTTCTCGCAAAATGTTCAGCGACTCAGAAAGGGAAAGCAGGGCTTGGCTCAAGCTGTGTTTAGCCGGGGAGGAGAACTGCTGACCTGGACTGGGGCTATTGTCGGGCGTGGAAAGAGCACTTTGAGGAACTCCTAAACCCGACCAAAGCGTCTCGGGGGCAAGGTGCCGGGGGTGGATGAGATTTGCCCTGAGATGCTGAAGGCTCTGGTCATTGTTGGGCTGTCTTGGCTGACACGCCTCTTCAGTGTCGCGTGGATGTCGGGTACAGTACCTGTGGAGTAGCAGACTGGGGTGGTGGTTCCCATTTTTAAAAAGGGGGACCAGAGGGTGTGCTCCAATTATAGGGGTATCACACTACTCAGCCTCCCCGGGAAAGTTTACTCCAGGGTGCTGGAAAGTAGGCTCCGAACCACCTTGTCGAACCTCAGATTCAGGAGGGGCAATGCGGATTCCATCCTGGACGTGGAACAGTGGACCAGTAGACCAGCTCTTTACCCTTGCAGGGTTGCTGGGGGGGATCGTGGGAGTCTACATGTGTTTTGTGGACCTGAAGAAGGCTTTCGACCACGTCCCTCGGGGGATCCTGTGTGGGTACTGAGGGAGTATGGGGTACCGGGGCCGTTGGTACAAGCCATCCGGGCCTCGTACAACCAAAGTGAGAGCTGTGTTTGTATTCTCGGCACAAAGTCAAACACGTTCTCAATGGGTATTGGACTCCGCAAAGGTTGCCCCTTGTCCCCGATTCTGTTTGTGATATTCATGGACAGGATCTCAAGGCGCAGCCGAGGTGAGGAGAGTGTCCGTTTTGGGAACCTTAGAATTGCATCTCTGTTTTTTTCAGATGATGTGGTTGGCTTCATCAGACCGTGACCTCCAGCACACACTGGGGCTTTTTGAAGCTGAGTGTGAAGCGGCCGGGATGAGAGTCACCACCCTCAAGTCTGAGGCCATGGTTCTCTGATGGAAAACAGTGGATTGCTCCCTCCAGGTTGGGACCGAGTTGCTGCCCCAAGTGAAGGAGTTCAAGTATCTCAGGATCTTGTTCACGAGTGAGGGGAAAATGGAGCGTGAGATGGACAGGCGGATCGGTGCGGCATCAGCAGTGATACGGGCGTTGTACCAGACCGTTGTGGTGAAGAGGGAGCTGAGCCGGAAGGCAAAGCTCCCAATTTACCAGTCCATCTACATCCCAACCCTCACCTATGATCATGAGCTCTGGGTAGTGACCGAAAGAACGAGATCGCGAATACAAGCGGCCAAAATGAGTTTCCTCCGTAGGATGGCTGGGCTCAGCCTTAGAGATAGGGTGAGAAGCTCGGACATCCGGAGGGAGCTCGGAGTAGAGCCTCTGTTCCTTGAGGTGGTTCGGGCATCTGATCAGGATGCCTCCTTGGCGCCTTCCTTTGGAGGTTTTCCGGGCACGTCCAACTGGTAGGAGACCACGAGGTAGACCCAGAACACGCTGGAGGGATTACATATCCCAGCTGGCCTAGGAACGCCTCGGGGTCCCCCAGGAGGAACTGGAAAACGTTGCTGGGGAGAAGGGGGCCTGGAGCTCCTTGCTCAGCCTGCTGCCACCGCGACCCGGCCCCGGATAAGCGGAGGAAAATGGGATGGATGGAGGGATACCCTCATATAAAAGTCCCCCCTCTCAATATAGCAGACATTTTGTACCATCTTTAGACTCCTGTAGTCCAAAGTCCAAAATAATTTGTAATTTATTTAACAAATACACCAGCTCAGTGTTACAAATGACAATGACTGCAAGCACGCGCCTATATGCCTGTTAAACTGGTGAACCCTGGGTGCCTTTTTGTTGCCTACCTTCCTCCCTGTCTGTGCGCATCTGCTCTAGGCCACCTTCCTCACACACTGCATCGCTTCCCAACCGAAAAGCACTCTTGGTAAAGAGCTACAAGGGCAAAATGGATCATACCAATAATTGTAAAAGCAACTGAAACAGAATAGCTTGTAATCACGGACATCAGGGATGGAAGCAACTCATGACACTAGTCAAGGTACTGTGTCAGAGTAGACTATTTGAATTTTTCAGAATCAGATATTTTGATATTGCTCATACTTCGAAACGTGCTGTAATTGACTCAACCTCCCAACAATTCCAAGCATAGAGTACTCTGTCTCGCCAGGCTATAAACTGTTCTTTGAGCATTATTTGATATAGCCCCAACCAATCGGTCTTGTTAATGCTCAGAATTACTGGAGGTGAGGATTAAAGGTGTTTTTAATTGTAATTAAGTACTTTGCTTGTTGAGTAATGGTACTTCTACTTGACTAAAAATTGTCAGTACATTTTCCATCGCTACCTGATATAAAGATTTAATGCACTTTGACCTGGAACCTGTAACTACAGGGCCGAACAGATTTGTACACGTTTCCACCTGCTGTATCTGAGGATTCAGGATAACGGAACAGAGTTGCCCAAAGAGTTGATCTCCTCCTCCGTTCTCCATCCACTGCATGAGCTGGCGGGTCGGCGGAGCCATGTCCAGAGGAGCCACCAGGTCGGAGGAGTCAGCCAGCTGGTCTTTAATGGCCTCGTTGCTCAGCTCCTTCGTCTGATCCACTACTAGCCTCCTCTTTCTCTTCTCATTCCTCCCTGTATTCAGTGAGAACAGTCAGGGTTTCTATGTACTATAAGTTAAGAAGGGCAGGAAAAATTAAGGCTTTTGGTTTCACCTGTGGCGATTTCAAACCATTTTAAACCTATCAAATTCGCTGGATAATGCCTATAAATAAATAATATGCACTAGTAAGCATGAATTTTAGGAGAACAGTTTAGAGGAGATCTGCTTAGGCCTACGAGTGACAGCGACTGGTTGGAGAGCTAAGCCTTTCTCTGCATTGCCGAGCAGGGTCGCCTCATTCAGTGTACGGGGCTCCACTGCCATGGCACCCAACTCAGAACCATCTGGAAGACATGCGTGGGTCTGATTCTAAAGGACTCTGAATTAGTCATTTTTGATTCATAAAACATTGAGAGACTTGGGACTATTGCTCTAATTGTGACTATTGTTTAAACAGCAGACAGTACAAATACAATAATTGTCTTGGCACGCTAATGTACCTTGTTGATGATTGCTCTTGTTTAGAGTCTTGACCCATTCATTTTCATTTTGTGACATCTCTTTGACAAGTTCCATGGCGACAGTATCGCTGGAGTTCATCATGAAGTCTAAAGAATAATTGAAGTATGGAACTTCAAACACTCTCAACTAACAGCAAAACAACACTAAAGGAATAATGGATAACATTAGTTCAGGAAATGGCTGTCTGAATATTTTTTCAATCATCTCCTAACTTAATTTCAGTCAGTACAGTTGTAATCACACGGAAATGTTATTAGAAAACTTTGTTAACAGTAAGTGTATGGTTTGTGCATATGCAAAACACAGAATAATATATTCCAATACTCTATATAGAGACCTGCTTATTCATCCCATCACACATTTTCTCATTAGTTATTGCAGTGGTGGCACCTTTGCTTCAACTACTGCAAAATTAATGCAAAGAAAAAATGATCAGGTTACGATAATTAAACTTCAACATGAAAATTATAAGTGTTGACTTCTTTCTGCTCCCTCTCAGACATGTACATTTATGTATTTATTGATTTATTTTTTTCCACAAAAAATTGTGTTCAGGCCAGACTCCTATAAGTCTAACAAATAATTCCCACCCATGGATTAATTTAATTTGTAAATAATTAGCTGAAATTTTTTCTTAAATTTTTCCCCCCTTTATTTAATGGTTATTTCCTGTGTTTTCTTCAATGTCTAAAATAAAAAATTAACAAATTAAATAAAACCAAATACAAGTGTGAAGATAAATTTACATTGGTCTGTACATTACACTCTATCCCTTTTCCCGGTTGTTTGCTTTCCATTTAGTTAATTTACGACTGAAAAGTGACAGCCCAAATCTGACAATTACCAAGCAAGTTAAGTCCAGTGTTCTCATCCCCAAAAGAGTCACCACGGTGTCCCAGGCTCTGAAAGCTCACGTCCAGCATCCCGCCTGTCTGACATTGGGACTGATTTTCTATAGTTTAAATCCAAAAAAAGATGGAAGATAATTCACAAATTTCAAACGAGGGGTTACCCTGATGAGGGACATGATGACACAAAAGAAGGAAGCACAGCTCTAAGTACACACAACTGGATCTCACCAAAGTCCACTCGGCTGAGAAAGTCATTTCCAAAGTCCTCTTGCAGGGTGATTTCCTCTACTCGACTCTGGTTCAGTGAAAAGTGGTCTACAACATCTATGTCACTGGTGGGTAGAGGTAGGTACAGAAACGTCTTTATTATTATTATTATCATCTGAAAACGATCAAATCATTTACAATCTAATCAAACCTAAAAAAAAATTTGAGGAAGAAAGCACATCAGACAGAGAGGAACAAAGGTAGAACCTACTTTGGGTGTGGAAGCTCGGTTTCAAAGTCTTTGAAATCTTCAGTCAAATTAATATCTTTGAGTGGGGCTTCGAGACCCTCGAGAGGCAGATCAGTCTGGTCTGGCAGGTCGAACGAGGGAGAGAGTTGTGGATGGGAGTTAAGACGCCTTTTAGATACACGTGAAGCATTCTCCAAACTAATCTACTAAAACATCAGAATTAAGATTTTGGTGATATTTGACACTCGGTAGGAAGTGCCATGTAAAGGAATGTACACATATGGAAAAATAATATTCTATGATATAATATTTTCAACAGCAATAGAAAGTGCAAGTTGTCACCCCCTGGTGGTTAAATTTAGGTTCATTAGTAATAAATAAATAATCACCATGCATTTATTCATAAAGGAAATACAGTGATTCCTTTGCTGGGAAAATCAAAATTGTATTTTGTTGTTGTGTGTGATGTGCACTGCTGTAATGCCTTAATTTCCCCTCTGGGAAATATCATGTACCTATCTATCTATCTATCTGTCTATCTATCTATCTATCTATCTATCTATCTATCTATCTATCTATCTATCTATCTATCTATCTATCTATCTATCTATCTATCTATCTATCTATCAATCACATCTGGCTGACTGCAGTGACCTGTATACCACTTTTTTTTTTTAATGCTTCATTGCAGTGAAATCTGTGGAAAATATTTTAAACCTTACATTAATATAATATGGTAGTTTTGGTTGTATTCATATACTCTGTTTTATTGTATAACTTTATTTGTGTTATTTAGATACAAAATGTTGGCAGACAGTAAGTGTCATAGAAAGCTTATGTTGTCTTCAACCTGTCTGCAGAATTCTGATATGCTGTATGAACATATTTATTTCAAAACATAAACTGCTAAATTTCCACAGAAGGCACATTTAATATGGCAATAACCAAAACCAGCCAAAATCCTGAGCAAGAACCCTACTATGATCATAACAGTATAAAGTACAGTAAAGCAGAAAAGGTGAGCTACCCGGCATGAACGCCAATTGGATTTTAACCAGAGAGTTGTTGCAGTCTGCAAGGAGATACTTAATTTTGCGAGAGTAAATCCGCACCACTCCCAGAAGTAGATGACTAGATGTACGCAGGCTGATTTTCATCTGGAGGAAAACAAACACAGACAGACAGACACAGAGACACACAGACAGACACGCAGATATACTTTATTCATCCATGGAGGCAAATTGCTGTGTTTAAAGCAGCACAAATCACAACAATAGGCAATAAGAACAAAGTAATAACAATACAAAACAGAAGAAATGACAATATACAATAAAAGTTCAGAGTAAACGTCTGTATCAAGAACTGATAACCCGACAAGAGTAGGAGATTGTTTGTATACAATAAAAGTGTTCATGCTGCCTGTATGTACTGTACATGGAATTGAGGTCATATTATAGTCTATTAGCAAACAGTTGTAACCATAGAAACAGTTTTATGTGATGAACTCCAGGTGTGCGCTTTGTACCTTTGGCGACAGTATGTCTTTCACCGTGACCTCCAGGTTGCAGTCGAACACCATAGCCTTGGTGATCTTTCTCTCCCAGTGAGCTGCCAGCCAGATTCTGGCCAGAGGGCCGCGCTTGGACGTGAAGAGTTGAGTGTAGAACATCATGATGGAACTTTGGACTCGCCTTCTCCTCCGCGTTCCCGTTTCTCCTCCTCCCCTGGCGAGCAGCGCTACTTACAGTACCTCGCATCGGCGGTACAGCAGTGGATAGCTAACAATGATGTCGGCTAACAAATTGCAACTCCAATTCGGGTCACTATCGTAGTGTTACACAAAGTGTCTTATTTTAAACGAATAAAAAAACACATTATATAATATATATGATATATTTAAGTGTACCTCCACATTCAGCTATACTAATTTATGGCCTTACCTTAAGTTATGAATGTATCGTTCTCTCGCTCGCTCGCTCGCTCTCTCTGTCTCTCAATCTCTCTCTGTCTCTCTGTCTCTCTCTCTCTCTGTCTCTCTATCTCCCTCTCTGTCTCTCTCTCTCTCTGTCTCTCCCTCTCTGTCTCTCTCTCTCTGTCTCTCTCTCTCTCTCTGTCTCTCCCTCTCTGTCTCTCTCTCTCTGTCTCTCTCTCTCTGTCTCTCTCTCCCTCTCTGTCTCTCTCTCTCTGTCTCTCTCTCTCTGTCTCTCTCTCTCTCTCTGTCTCTCTCTCGAATGTTTGCCGCGTTTTACACCGAGTTTTGACACAAGGCTGTCACGTACATCTTAGTTCCCGTCTCAAGAAAAGACAATTTGACTCAAAACAAATATTTAAAAAAATATAAACAAAATTTCCAGGACAGCAAAAACAAATGATCTACAAAATGTTCATACAATGAACCCACACTTGTGTTATTATGTGTACTTATCATTTACTTATTGCAAATAATGTACTTCACAATTTTGTTTTTCCTCCACATGTTTTCCTCAATTTCGAGAGGAAAGATATGCAGACAATAATAAAGTACTAGCGCGAGATTAAAATGTTAAATAAAAAGAATAAAGTCCAAATAGCATGGCTTCATGTCACACTGCGTTTGCACATCTCCACCCCACTTTTATTTGTTATTTTTTTTTAGATGTTTTAACCTTCTCTCAAATTATTAATGACTTTAATCTTTGAACTCCAATCTGAAATTTCTACTTTATTGTCGAACTGTCTTTAAATCTCGTATTTCTTATTTTATTCTCGAAATATAATAATAATATATAATATAATATAATAATATCTATTTTTTTTCTCGTGCAGATGTGTGGTGACAAAACAAAACAAACTAAGGTATTTCTGTTTTACACAAAGATATGTATTCAAATGTGATTATACTTTTATCAAGGGAATTCATCCTGACAATAAGACCTCCTCCCGATCCCGTTAAAAATATGAATATTATCCAATATGAATTTTAAACAGTATTACTGTTATCCAATATTAATAGTATCCAATTTTGATATTATGGCTGTTAAAATGTTAAAAGGATAATATTAAAGCTTTTAATGATATCAAACATATCCCGTTTAATTGATAGTAATTTACTTCGATATAATATTTGTAATATAATATATAATATAATATAATCACTTGTATTAAGATCGGCATGAATAAATACCAAACTTTAAAGACAATTTCTTTAGCTTTAATAATATGTAAATCAGGCAAAAATACAAAGAACACAAAAATATGATTACATTAAAAAAAAAAGAAGGAAAGCTGCTTGTGTAGTTAGTAGCTGAACGCCATTATTAAAGAGAGGGGGCGATGTCACTCCATTTCATTTCATTTGAAGACCGTTGACATCCTCGGGCAGCTCTGTGGAATATCAGATCCCATTTGAAATGATGTCCTTGCGTTGAAAATCGCATCAACCATATAAAAGTATCCCAAACCTGATAAAAATGTGCATATTGAGTAATGAATACATTAAAATGTATAATACTCAATACATTGGAATCACTGAAGAGTTATTGATAACACAAAGGTAAAAAAAAGATAGAGAAAGATAAACGCATTTTTTAAAGTTCCTATATACTGTAATGCACAACAATGTATTCAGTGTTGATGTGAATCTCAGTGTGATTGTAGTTGTTGGTTCCAGAATTGGAGGATTTTTAAAATGTATTTAGATCTTTTTCATTTTGACCTAAATTCACCTCTGCACTGAAAGCTAGGTTTCTGTGAACCTTTAATATATATATATATATATATAATTCTAAATGACACCTTGCTATTGGATTTGAGTTCCATTTCTCTATTGGTATTAATGGAACCCTTAACTTTAAGGTCTTAATATGTTTTAAGATGCCCTGAAGTACTGCTTTTAGGACCATGGTACTGTATGTACATCACAAACTGGGATTCATTGGTTTGTTGATTTGTATAAATACATGCTTGCAGTGTGTATAACAGAATGTATAGCAGTGCTGTGTGTTGTTTCCTTATTTGATTACACACACACACACACACACACACACACACACAGTTGTGAATTAAAAGTTGGACTCTGGATTCAGCGGACAGATAGCGACTGCTTTTGCAGAAGCCAAATCCATGGTGTGGGAGGAGTTTGGAGAGATGAGTATAGAATGAATTTCGGGTGTCCTGAAAGAGGTTCTGTAAAATCACTCTGCAACTCAGGAGGGGAAGGTGGGACATCGCACAAGCTATGCTAAGTAAAAGCGATGAAACCAGAAGGAACAATTTGAGGAACTCCTTCACCCAAGGGACATGTCCTCCTTAAGGAGGCAGGGCTGGAGCCTCGAGTGATGGAACCCCAGCAGGTGTTTCGGGGTGGGTGAAGAAGCCCCCGGGTGGGTGAAGAAACCCCTCAGTGGCGAGGCACCATGGCTGGTTGAGCTCCATCCAGAAATGCTGAAGGCCCTGGATGTTCAATGTGTTCAGTGACTCGTCAATGTAGACTGATCAATGAGGCCTTTCAGTGTGGCTTTTGCATGTTTTCCCCATCTTCATGTGGGACCCCCCCCCAACCTAAAAGTCCTGAATGTCACTCTTCTGCCGATGCCCTTGGCCGCCAAGGCATTGGCTCTATAGCTGGAGTGTGTGGCTGCCCACAGTTAGGATTGGTTAAATACAGAGGACAAGTTTCCCCACAGGGATCAACACAGTAACTCTCCTTCTATGTCTTTTTGAACTGGCAGACCGAAGGCTAATTCCAATCATAGGAAATTACATTACCGATCTCACATTTAGGAGGAACAATGCAGATTTTGACTGGCCGTTGAGCAGTGGACCTGGTTTTTACCCTCTGACAGATAATTGAGGTTGAACCACCCATTCAACCTCAATTATCTGTCAGAGGCTAATCCAGTAATCCAGCATGCAGGAGTTTTGTCAATCTGAAGAAGGCTTATGGATACATTCCCCGAGGCATTCTTTTGGATTCTTTTTGCCATGGTCCATTCAGTCCATCTACATGACAGTACATTCATTCCTACTATTAAGTCTCTCATGTTCAGTGTGAGTTTTGGACAGTGGTTCTCTCCTGCCTTCCATATTTTTACCGATGGTCGCAAGATGTGGTGCCACTCTCCATGATACTGTTAGGAGCTCAGTGATGCTGCTGTTCCTCCACATTGAGAGAAGCCAGTTCAAGTGTTTTGCCATCTGGTAAGGATGTCCCCTCGGTGCCTCCCTTTGAAGGTGTACCAGACACGTCTGACTGGGAGGAGACCCCAAGGTGGGCCCAAGATGCACTGGTGGGATTATATCACTTGGATGGCCTAGGACTGACTAGGGATCCCCTGGGAGGAGCTGAAGGGAGTAGCAAAGGAAAGGCATGTCTCGGCTGCTCCGCCTGGCCTGATGCCACAGGAACTCCGACCTTGATAGGCAGTTTTAGAAGATGGATGAATGGATTTATTTCCAGTGGGAGGCTGAAACCACAATACATATCATCACAAATTGCCTTGATGGTTTATAAACATGCTCTACAGTGAGGTGTGGTAATCTGGTCACCACTCAAACAAATAAGTATGTTTCAGTATAAGGGTTCCTGAGATTTGAAATTTGTCAATTAAATTTGTTTTCCAAAATGATGTATTTCTCTACATTAAATTATAGATGTAGCAATTGACATGAAGCATATTTTGAAGAAAAGTTTATGGTTCAGGATAATTTTCTGTGTCATTTGCATAAAATTATACTTGAAAAATATAAATTGTTGCTAATTTCCACCTCACCACTTTCAAACTTCAAATTTAAGATATACAGTATTATCAAACGTGATAAATCCTGTAGGGAAATTCATGGATAATGACAGTATGGCCTATTCACTTTGGAGAACAGCAGCTTATGTGGATGGTTATTTTATGTATCAAAACTGGTTTTAGGTGGAGTCAGAGAAAGTGTTTTATTCTAATGGTGTTTACTCAAATGTTTTTAATAAATTGATTAATAAAAATGAAACGGATCAATAAACATTGATTTCAACAATTTTTGTAACAAAGACGTAATAATACCGTTAAATAATAAAATGAAATATAAAACAGAGATACTACAGTGTGTGGAGCAATAATGCTTTTTTGTTTTCTTTTTATGTACATATTAAGGCTCCTTGACGCAGGGAAGGAATGGTTCTTCTTTCTTCAACCAGATGAATGTCATGTGAAAAATGTGTTGCTCTACTTTTGCGTGTTCATTTGTACCAAGGCTGTAGCTCCTCCCTGGTTCTAGTCCATTTACAACTTGCTCTATCTAGCACAATACAAAGCTGTAATTCCTAATACATTTAACCATGATTATGAATTTGATGGATTTGAAATAGGGGGCATTCCGATGTAGGTGTGTGCATGTCGTGGGTTGTGGAGTGGGAGCAGAGCACTTTCTGTTGCAGACGCTGTTTGTGGAGAAGCTGAGTTGAGTCCTTGGAAAGTTGCACAGGTTAAAGAACGGCCGCTCCGTCACTTGTGCTGCAGAGAAATTGTCATCTGTGAAAGGTTGCTTGGACTGAAGGCTGTACTCACTGACTTTGGAGCGGCACCCTGGCTCTAGACCTAGAGACCTTGAACCAGCAGTCCTTTTTTCACTCTTTATCCCCTTTTTGTCATTAATAAAATGACTTAAATCTAAAGGCCGCTCTGCAGCGAGTTGTGTCCTCCTTTGTCTTGTGTGATGGTCGGTCAGCGTGTATTCCTCATATCAAGCTGCATCCTTTTAGGGCCAGACTGGTTTGAGTTAGTCACAGATTGCAACAGCAGAAGCAGGTGACTCACACTTGAATGCCAATTTAATTATACAGGCAGTATTTCACTTTCGGCATTTATGCTTTGTCTGGAATATATCACCAAAAGAAGGCAAATGTAAGTTGTTGAGGTTCTTTTAAAATTATTTAGCACTGTGGATATCGTCGCCTTCCTAAAATAATGGCATAAGTCATTTTTTGACAAAAGTGATTTTTTTGGCCTAAATCATCTCCTCATGATGCTGGCCACCTCTGGTAAAATCTCCTACCTCCTCAGAATGTCAATAATCATCTATTGTCATATCCGTTTTGAATGAAATCATTAATAAATATGATATGTTTGGTTCATTTTTTTGTGTTTTCTGACCTGAAAAAAGACTTATGCCATTATTTTAGGAAGGTGACGATATGTATCAGCAGGCTACATAGCTGAGCTTTCTTGGTTGCTCGTTGGTTGGTCTAATGAGCAACAGGTAAAAGCCCCATCCCCACAATCACTCAGGAGAGGAGCCTGTGTCATGACACATGTCTATCTGCTCCGGGTTAATTCAAATTGGCCCACTCTCTACAATAAACCGGTGTCTACAACCCCGGTCTTCTGTGTCTCTGTGCTGGAGGTTCCTGAACACGGCACTTGGATGGCGCATGGTAGGCAAAACTGGCACCTGAACAGGGACTCTCCGGCAGGGGAAGGGACACAGACGCACTTGAGCCACCACCAGGTAAACGGCCAGCCCCAGCACCAACCCTCTCCAGACTGGCAGCAGCAGCACCCAGGTTGTCCGGCGGAGGACCGAGGGAGAAGCAGCCGCAGCAACCACCACGGGTAACCGCCTGCAGCTAGCTCTTCTTCCCCGCAGCCACTCCCGGGACCATCCAGCAGCCCAGCAGCCAGGCCCCCCCTCCAACTATGTCCCCTGGAAGGGACCATTTCATTTATTTTTTTTGGACATTTGTTGGTTTAAGGTATAGGAACCCTGCATCAGAGTCTGTCGTTTTCAGGTAGAGCAACCCCGTTTCAGAGTCTTTTTAGGCTTTTTTCCCCCCATTTTTGTTCTCTGCTTGGGGGGGCTTCGACCAGGTATTCTCCATGGCCTCAGTTTGATGTTGGGGGTATGTGATGTGGGGATGGGGTGGTTTGACCAGCCACACCTGACCTGGATCTCGGTAATGGGGATCAGAGTGGCTGCATACCCGTTCTTCATTAGTTGGTCTAACGAGCAACAGGTAAAAGCCCCATCCCCACACACACTCAGGAGAGGAGCCCTGTCATGACACATATCTATCTGCTCCTGGCTAATTACAACTGGCCCACTCTCTACAATAAACTGATGTCTACAACCCCGTCTTCTGTGTCTCTGTGCCAGAGGTTCCTGAACACGCCACTTGGGTGGTGCGTGGTAGGCAAAACTGCCACAGAACGCTTTTAACCATGATTTTAATTCCGATTTGCCGAGTGGCCTTTCTATCTTCTCTAACACAAGCCAGCGCTAGCCGCCTAGTTTACTTCTGCCTTCGGAAAGAGTTTTTGCGTTCCAGAAGAACACCAGCTCAGCCTGGGAAGAGCACAGATAGCAGGGAGAAGGAATGCATGACTTAAAATGACTGTTTGTGTTTGAATGAATGCACAGAGAACCTTAACGATTACTTTACAACGACTGCTTGATAACATTATCGCAGTCTTACATTCAACCATTTTTGTATGAGCCAGAATACAGCACTGTGGGAATCCAACAAAGAGAGGAACACTGAGGAGCTGGGGCCAGGGTTTGGGTTAGTATTTTTGTAACAATGCTTTTTTCCCCCCATTGATAGCAATAAAAAGTAGATTTATTATCACCAGATTAAGTAGGGGATGCTCAGTCTACTGCCCCTACACAACCACACCAAAGTGGCCATAGTTTTGTTGTTTTTACTACCTAGTCACGACTCAACTGATGAATAGCCTCATGGGGTCGAGGTTGGGAACCATACTGTACTAAGCTGTCGTGCAATGCATAATGATGCATGTGGTTAGGGATGGACAGAATCTCTCATGAGGAGGATTTCAATATGAATGCAGTGGAAATTGTTATTGGTTGAATAGACTCCAGAGACCACCACGATTGCCCAGACCTCCACATTACTAGTAGCAAAGCTTTCCTTTAAGTAGTGTAAAACCTGAACATTGGCTGTATAAAGACCTTTCAGTTTAGCTTTTCCAGCAGATATACAGTACAAGCAGTGTGGATTTGGTGGATCCAGGCATATTGAAGAGGTTGAGTAGCAAAGACTTTTAGGAATGACAGCATGTTAGGTTTAAGGTTAAAGCGTAAGCGACAACAGCCTGTGGGGTTGTCACTGTACTGCTTTTCACTTTTGCTGACACGCACTCCTGTAATTTATTTTGTGCCAGTCGGACACAATTCAAGCAAGGCTTTTCAATAGCTTGTCATGCAAGCCTCTCCCCTGTTTTTTTTTTTGTTTATACCTCATGGGTGCTGTTGTAAGTCTAGATGAAATCCGCCTGTAGTTTTGGCGGGAGCTGATGCAACACCGCCACTTCCCTGCAGGTGGATCCAGTCAGAATGCAGGCGGTCCTCTGGGAGGTGGATGGGTGAGACTGGGACCCACCCTTGGAGCAGTGAAAACATGCTCCGTAGTTCCCTTGCTGTCCATTGGAAAAGTGTGTGTCCTTATTGTTGTGCTGCAGAGCACAATCAAGATGTTCCCCCCGGTCGAGGCGAGAACTTCCCCGGCAGATCATCTGTCGGAACGTGGACGTGTCTCTGTACAGACATTTGCGAAAATTGGGTTTGCACAGTAGGTAGACAATGGGGTTGTAGATGGTGGAAGACTTGGCAAATATGGCCGCCAGGGCAAACGCCGTAGCGGGAACCGTGGTGGCATCGCCGAATGCAGCCCACATTGCCACGATGGCATATGGGGTCCAGGCTCCCAGGAAGCCTATACACACTGCTACTGACAACTGTGGAGAGAGACACACAAACACGCACACAAATACGTTTATATTAAAAGGTTTCTATTTTTCTCTGTTCCAAAATGCTGTTGTCTCATTTATATTCTCAGCTCCAGTGGTGGAGACACATGTCGTATGACCTTGACAATGAGCGCGTGTGCGTTGGTGGTCTTTGTCTGCGGTGACACATGCTGCTGCACGGCCTGACGCGAGCCCCGCACGGTCAGCAGAATGAAGGTGTAGGAGAAGAAGATGATGGTGCAGGGCAGCGCGTAGCAGAACAGGAACAGGCAGACGATGTAGGACAGGGCGGACAGCTCGTGGTTGGGTGCTCGCCAGTCGATGCAGCAGGCGGTACCATAAGGCTCAGCGCTGTAATGGCCCCACTGGGCCAAGGGACCCACAGCGAACACCGAGGAGTAACACCACACTCCCACCACCATGAAGCAGGCGTGGGAAGAGGAGAACTTGTTGCCTGATGGAGACAGACATTGGACAATGCACCCGCTATGCAATGATAAAGATAAGGCAAGGCAAATTTATTTATGTAGCGCATTTCATACACAATGGAAAATTACATATTTACATATGGATAGAAAAATGACGGCAATACTTTCTGTTTTGGGTCATCAATTTAAAAAGATATATCGAAGGGTCACAATTATTCCTCAGAAAATTATTTTCAATGATTATTTACACTATTATTACTACTTGCATTTCTTTATAACTATTGGTCTTGAATTATTAGTCTTGAATTACTCCAAGCTATTTTGAAATAATTTTCAATAACAACCAATACATTCCTCATTATAGCAACCCCAATATAATCCTCCTAATAGATAAGTTTCTTACTAAATCTCTTCATATGCATGTCTTATCCCTAATAATACACCTGATAAGCACCTAATAATACTTTTTTTCTTGCTTTTGAAGCCTGTTATTCTACTGTATATGTGTTACATATGTTACATCATTTGGCTTTGCAATAAAATCCCTTTGAATCCACCGTTTCAACTAATCGTTTTTACCAACTTTCCTAAACTCCTTAAATCAACAACAATGTGAGTGTATCAGCCTCTTGCCGTGGTTCGGGAAGCAGACTTTGAGGCAGCAAACCAAGGAAAGCGCCGTGAGGTTGGTCAAGCTGCACAGACCAAACAGAACTCCGCACATCGCATAAACCTGACAGGTGACTTCACCAAACAGCCACCTGTAAGAATGAAGGGACAGGAGGGACATTGTGGAATAAACCAGAGGAATTGAATTCAGTGTGTCAGCAGTTTCAGCCTGTATTTAACTAAGTTCATGATCCGAATAGCGTGAATACTTGTGAAGACCAGATAAAACATTTTAAACAATTAAAATAAAGAGGCAAAGCATACCTATGGGAAAAAGCTGATGGTATGGCCAAAGGGAACAAGGACAGGGTCATCCCCAGATCACTGATCGATAGGTTGATGATAAAAAACTCTGCCGGCTTCAGAGACAACCTCTTGCGATACGCGACCAAAAGTAGAACACCATTTCCAGCCAGTGACAAGGTACCTGGAAAGGAGAAAGAGAGGGGATGGGGTGCGAACGACGGATGGAAAGGACTTTCAAATCAGAGGCTGGTGGTGGTGGTGAAGACTTACAGAATATGCTGTAGAGCAAACCCATGAGGAGATCGTTCTCCTTGGAAATGGTGGAGGCAAACGCATCAGATGTGTCTGAAGCATTTCCCATCTAGAACCACAACAGAGAGACGGGTAAAGGGTGAAGCAGTGCAAATGTACAAGTTCAATGGGAATTATATCTTTTATTTTGAATAATTTATCCAACCCGGAAGATACTTTCATTGAACATGCAAAAATGCAGACTCCAGTCTTGCCAAAATAATATCATTGGTCAATCTTTACTATCTAATCTAAATAAGTATAAGTATATCCCAAAATTGCTAACTAAAAACAAAGACACAATGTGTTCTCAAGAGACTCTGAAATAGCCGTGAAATAATACACAAATCAGGATTAAAAGAAAGAAGGGTTTTAGATCTGATTATGTCACTGAAAGGAACAGATGAATGCAGCACATACGCAAATAGAGAGCAAAGCTTACGAATAAAGCTTATTTTTATTATTACTATCTTCACAAAATATATTGCTTATACATAAACCTTGGTATTTCTGGAATGATGGAGAGTTTGGCCGTTTCTACAGCCAAACTCAATTAATGCAGTGATGGTGGAAAAAAGAATGTCTGAGACACAAGCGTATGGGTCTTTATATTGCTCAGCAGATGGCTAGCCAAATCCAAATAACATTTACGCAGCGTGGTCTGAAACACTGCTGAAGAAGTATTTGGGTCACATTTGAATCACCGGACAGAACGCTCGCCGCTCGGAAGTCGTGGTGAAGTCACAGGGCGACGCGGGATGGAGAGGGATCAGGCACTTGACCCTCGCTCGCCTCGCAAATTCACTGTGGTGACAGTGTTTACCACCACTGATGAATCTTTATTCAAAAGATCCAAATAGGTCAAAACATATGATTAGGTGAACATATGGTCCTCGCCAATTTTTGGTGTCGTTTAGATCTCTGCACAACGGTCTTAACACCTAGAATCATTTATTTTGACACGCAAACATTCATTAGATTACAACGTGCACAAGATGAGAAAAAAAATAAATAAAAAAGGCCTCTCGAGCTGCCAAATGTCATCCCAACAAGACATGCACATCTTTTTTTTCTGATGTCATTAATGGTGTTTTGAAATGCAAGAAAAAGGAAAGAGGGAGGGAGGGAGAGCTGGCCATCTGAACCATGTCTAGCAGCCGAACTCCGGCCGCTTGGCTTTTTTTGGAAGTGATGAGCTGTGACGGTCCTGAGATTGAGCTTGGCCCATGAACAATTCTCTGCCACTGGGATTAATTGGGCGTCCCTCAAGACGAGGGCAGACAAAGGCCTTTGGACGTGCAAAAGCAAGAATCCTTGCACTGCCGGCTGACTCGGCATTACGAAACTTCTGCCATTCTTTAATATTCCGTGCGTGCTGCTGGCACTAAGACATCTAGGGTCCCTCCACCCTCCCATGTTTTTTTTTGCAGCTTTGTCAATACTAATGGAGCAGACATTTTAGACTGTCCCCCCGGAGCTACCCAGTTTTTGTCTGCCTGAGAGCAAGTTTAACTTTACATGCCTGTCAAAGGTTTACCTACTCATCATCAAAGTTAATTTGGTATTGGACAAATTACTCTCATGGCATCCTAAAACCAGACCAGACCCAGACCCCTTGAACCCAGAATTCTGGCATCTTTCTTCTTTCATCCTTTTTGGAATATATATCTTGACGGTATTGAGGGGCTGTGTTTCTTGTGTTTTTTATTTATTTTTTATTTTTAATCTCAAAATAATAAAGTCAAAATTGCTGCATATACTCAGGGGACTTGGTTTTCTTATCTGAACCCAACGGCTGAACTGAAGAGGTAAACAAACATGGTTTGATGAAATGAATAAAACATATCTCATATTGAATGGAAACTGATATAGCCGCGTGTTGCATGTTGATCTTTTATAGTTTACTTTTTAATATGTTGTGTATGACCTGGAGAGAGCAATTCCCCACTAGATAACTGGCATAACCCTGCAGTAATTCTTGCTTTTTATTTTGACTTAATTTAGTTATTTATCCATTTGCATTTAACCCTTATTTCACAAAGACTACAATTTTGGCCGAAAAAAATGTCAAACATATCCTTGGCAAGAGTTCAGCAGAAAAGCGGCTACCAAATCATTGAGAAACATGAAGAGATAACAGAACCTGCTGCTGAGACGTGTAAAGCTCACAGTATGTGTAGTGTGGGGATGGTGTGGTTTGAGATCCATACTAAATACGGCCTCAAGAATGACACCATAGTTGCTACTGTAACTGATTATGCCTCCCACTTCACAAAGGCATTTGAAGAATAACACATACTACATCTCTGTTATTAGACGGGAACCAGATGAGCTAGACGGTGACACTGGCCTTTCCTTCATTAACATGATGACATGACCCAAGGGGCCATTCATCTTCTCTGTGATACCCACACACTCAGATTGGTCTCTACTACTGATCCCAAAAAATCAATGAAAAATCATCTCGCCCTCATTAGGCTAAATGACAAAGGCCAAATGTTGTGGAATGCGACTGGTGGACCAAAATCTGCTGAAATTCTATATGAGTTAATAAACCTGCAACTGAAGCCACCCTGCATTTGTTGGTGGAATTCTCTCTGATTTCTTAAATCAGCTCACGGCCCTTGAGAGAGGAACTCCCTGAGATGATGACTTCTCTTCATCTTCCTTCATTCAAAGAAATGGAGCTAGATGTCCACTACTGCAAAGCCATCCATCGCCTGCCATAGCTATCGACCGCCTGCAAGGCCAGTCGCCATGCTTTTATGGTGAGCTTCTGCCTACGCTTTTTCGCTATACAGTCCAAACAGTAGCAGCTGGAGGAATAAAACCTCAGGTACTCGGCCCACCTTTTGCAAGCCACCATAGAGGACTTTGAACGGAGGTTCTGAAGCTCCTTGCAGCTGCAGGCAGATGCCAATGAGGCCATCCTGGCCACGACCAATGCATCCATTTTTCAAAATGAGGCGGCTACCAGCAACACTGATCGGTGAGAAGAAGAGGATTTATCAACAAATTTTGCATTCCGCGGAAGAACTTGGACTTGTGTCAGAAAGTGAAATCTCATCCACCACCGACAATGAAGTTGATGAAGATGACATCTTCGTCTTTACTGACCAAATTAAGGATTCGGATTTCTTTTCCTGTTGATATGAATAGACATTATATAATCTACTCTACAGAATGGTGTCCTCATAATGTAAGCAGTATTATGAAAATAAACAGCATACCCCCCCCCCCCCATTTACCATCACCTATCTCTGTTACCATCATCGTTTATACAAGACACTTGTTTTGGGCTTGCTTGATTCCTTCAGCCACACAGCCCTACTGTCATCATTTCCAGTTGGGGGTTTTTGCAATGACTGAATTAAAAGTGATGTTCATTAAAATCAAAAAGGGAAAAGCTCAAATATATATACAGTATTTTTTTATGTTTTTTTTAATTTTTGTGCAATACACTTGTTTTGGGCTTGCTTGAGTCCCTCAATGACAGAGACAGCAGTTAATGGCAGGTTACCTTATTTATTGTTGTATCTTGAAAAACAGTTACATGCATTTTAATGAAATACATTTGCCCACACAAGCAATTTGGAATAAATGTGAATACATCTTATGGGGATGTGTTTGTAGTTTGTATCTAGATACATTTCAATGTATTTTTGCTCATCTCTGACTCTTAGATATAATAGAACAGCATAGAGGCAGAAAAAGTGATAAAATTTTTTCTGTCTCAAGAAAATTTTGGTTCCAGCCAGGACATCTAACAGGTTATAATTTTCTGGAGATTAAGACAATTATATAATTTTGATAAATTGTTCATTCAGAAATAATTTGAGACTAACTCTTTTGAGCAACCACTCACACTATTGGTACATTTGTTTATTTATTTATTAATCTATTTAATTATTTATCTATCTATCAATTTTGTATTTATTTGTATTTTATTTGCCAACTTCATAACATATTTTTTGTTTTTTTACTGAGTTAATTACTTATTATTTTATTTATCAATTTATTCAGCTTCATTTGAAAATATGTTTGCCTTATAAGCACTGTTGATGCTAAACATTTTTGCAGAATTACCTTTAAATAAAAGAATGGTAAATGTAAAAAACTCATTTGACAAAAGATTCAAAAATGGAAATGGATTGGTTGAATTATTATCAAAAGAATCGTCCACGAAAAAGTCACATGTCAGGTGTCTTGAATTACCTTTCAATAAAGAAGGAAAATCTAAAATGCACTTCTGTCTAAATGTGCTTTGAAGACGAGATTAGAAAAATATTTGAATGGAAGCGGGTTGGGCTAAATTGTTGTCAAAGGGTTCATCAATAAAGAAAAGTCATTGAAACTTAATTTATATATCTCTATAACTATAACTGTACAGTATAGATTATAAGTAAGTATTATGCAAAATAACG
>NC_137194.1:17597785-17680285 GCF_960531495.2 Zeus faber | reverse complement strand
ATAAAGGTCTCTGAGGTCCCCGGAAGATGTCTCTGAAGTTTTTTGCTGAAAATACCTCTCGGATTATGCATTCTAGCCACTATGGCATGCCTCTAAACCCCTCTGTTTGGGGGCTTTCTCGAGGGGCTGTTTCTGTGTCTGCAGCTTTAAATGCAAATGAGGTGCTGCTCCCCACGTCCCACTTTGTAACTGGTTGTGACTTTCTGGCTTTGCCTCCTTGATACCATGGTTTCGGTGAGCGTTTACCCCCCATGGAATCAGCCGATACCTACATACAGTACTGCAAAGTGTGCCTGTTTGTCAAATAAGAGATGGTCGTGAAGCACATTTTACCCTAGCACAACATGCTAACGTTGCTAACTCGGCACGTCGCTAAACTTCTTGTGAATCTCAATAAAATCTGCAGCAAGAAACACTCTGGGGACGTCACCATGACACCACCGATTGGTTGGTTGGTTTGTTGATTGATTGGTTAGTTGGTTGATTGATTTAATGGTTGTTTGGCTGGTTGATTGGTTGATTGATTGATTGATTGGTTGGTTGTTTGAATGGTTGATTGATTGATTGGTTGGTTGATTGATTGGTTGGTTGGTTGGTTGGTTGATTGACTGATTGACTGATTGGTTGATTGATTGATTGGTTGGTTGATTTGTTGATTGGTTGATTAATTGATTGGTTGGTTGGCTGGTTGATTGATTGATTGATTGATTGGTTGATTGGTTGATTGGTTGATTGACCGATTGACTGATTGATTGATTGATTCATTGATTGATTCATTGATTGATTCATTGATTGGTTGATTGATTGATTGATTCATTGATTGATTGATTGATTGATTGATTTATGTATTTATTTATTGTTTGATTGATTGATTGATGGATTGATTAATTGATTGGTTGGTTGATTGGTTGATTGATTGGTTGATTGATTGGTTGATTAATTGATTGATTGGTTTATTGATTGATTGGTTGATTCGTTGGTTGATTGGTTGATTGATTGGTTGGTGGGTTGATTGATTGATTGATTGATTGATGATAGATTGATTGATTTAATGAGCCACTTCATTTAAGGTCAAGCCCAAGTCGTCTCTGTTCAGTTGGATTTCTCCTTGCGTCCAATGAGGTTTTGGGGAAATCTAATTTCATTCATGCTCAAGATCAACTGGACCTTGGTGAGAATTGGTTTCGATAAACAATAAGAAAAAATATCTAAAATTGTCTCGATTGCTCCCCTAAAATTATTTTGAAATCAATAGGTGGCAACTGTACACAAAGCCAATGTTGAGTGAAAATTTTAAGACACATGAATTCAATTCGATTTTAGGAGATGAGGTCACAGTTATTTTGAATTCAGTTGGGAAGGAAAGGAAGATAAAAACAAATGTACTCTTTTTTAAATATTATTTTTGGATGAAATCATTTTTTTAAATTTGTATTTCCCCTTCTGATAAACCTGGAGATTAACATTTGACTTTTGACTCAAATGGTAAATTATGGAGTTTATCTTGGACCTACTGGAAAGGATTTTTAGGGAGGAAAGGAAGTTTAAAATTTAAATGATACATTTGATCATCAAACCTAACACAACTCTCGGTGTGTAAAACATATAAGAAATATCCTGGTGTTCTGTTTTAAAAAAAACTACAAGAAGGAACTTTAATACCAACTGATCTGAAAGAAGAAGTGAAGAAAACTGTATAATTTCATTGATGGAGTCTTTTGTCTTCTGCGTGTGAGCTGTCTAGAGACACTGGACAAAAATACCACAGTCCTGAAGCCTAAAGAATCGTCCTTTTAAGAACTACCGTTTGTTTACATGGGGCTCTCTGCATGGGGCTCCCACAGCTCATAAAGTCAATGGGGTCGTTCTTCAATTGATCGCATTTGACCGGGCTGACCCATGTGGTCTATGGAGGTCATTGAGTGAATCTGTACATAAATCTTCATAATAACATGCATTTGCTTGGGTATTCTTTCAATATACACTTCCTTTCAATTCATAAGTGATTGTATAGGACCATAGATCTTTTTTTGGGGCATGACCTTTAATTTTGTAGGTCTTTTTGATTTTTATCTTAAAAAAACAAATCAATTATATATATATATATATATACATTTGAGGTTATATTTGTTGTTTATTATTAGGATTATTGTATATTTTCCAATTTTTTCATATATTTCCATTTTCATTTTTATTTTTTTATTCATTGCTTTATTATTTTTGGTCTACTGTTTTGATGTGAGCTTTAATGTTGAAACACTGCAATTTCCTTCTGGGGATAAATTAAGTATCAATCCATCTATATATCCATCCATGCATCCATCCTCTCTCTCTCTCTCTCTGTCTAAATTCAACAAGTAACACTGTGTTTACTACTGCACCTCTGCAATGGCAGCACTAACGGCAGATATGAATTCGGCATTTGGATCATCGTTCCTCTGATCATAATTTCCTTCATGCCCTCTGTCTATGCGTCAGACTCGTCCATCTTCTTATTGGGTACATTCTATGGCTGGTGGCTGTCTGGGCGCGTGACTCAGAATAGATAGAAGAGCGCGGATTCTGTGTCTCGACAGGCAAGCGTCAGGAATCCCAAATTCCTCGCTGTCCAACTTACTGCTTTGAAAGGAGCATGATTAATGTTTTGTGGTCTGGTTCGTAGGGAGGCAGGGGCTGAGGGGGTGAGATGAATACCATTAGATATAGAAAAAGCAAGCTAAAAGATTGCATTACTTGAGAGGAGGTGTAGCCGGGGAACCAAAGGGACGGAGTGGCTTCAGAATATCATATTGTATCAAACCATATCCCTTCATTTTCCCATTTTCCATTTTTTGGCTGTTTAATTTTAAAATCATGAAAGTAATTTTTTTCCCCAAGATTTAGTAGGCCATGCCCAAGCTTTTAGCTCATTTGGTTTGCTGTTTGTGTGTTTGCATTTAGAATTGCATTTTGGGGGATTTGAGTACTAAGTGCTCTGAAGGTTATACCAACTGACAAGCTGCCCCTGGAAACAGCATAACAACTCTGTCTCTGACTGTGGTCATCTGTCTCTGCGAGGGCGAGTGTGTGAGTCCATAAAAATGGATGTATGTGCACTTACATACTGTACATATGTCTTTGGTAATATCTATGTCTTTTTATTATCCATGATGTGCAATTCGCCATCTGCTCATGTACATGTGGGCTTGTTTGCATGATTTGTGTCCTATTATGAATGTGTGTGTGTGTGTGTGTGTGTGTGTGTGTGTGTGTGTGTGTGTGTGTGTGTGTGTGTGTGTGTGTGTGTGTGTGTGTGTGTGTGTGTGTGTGTGAATGTTTGTGTCTCCTGCATTCCTTTGAGATCTATTTCCATGGCGGTCTCTTCTCTTTGGCATTTATTTAATTGCTATTCACCATATGCCCCGGGGATAAAAACAAGTTTGCATGATTTGTGGGCTCTTCTCTCACAAATTTGTCATCTTAACGCTTGTTTGTCGGAAAGGGCCCTAACAGGAGAGGGGTATTACCAAGGTTGCCTACGGCTCCATCATAAGGCCAAATAGCAGCTGTGTTCAAATAGCTTCATTAATGGAAGACAAGAAGAAAGAGGGAAACAGAGATAGGACTGCCCACCTCACCTTGGGACGGGCGCCAATTTGTCAGTGTCCTTTGGCAAACAAGCGTTTGTCCTCATAAACCGAGACCCCAGAAGGGACACGTCAGGTACACGGTTTCCTCCTCGGCTCCATGTGGGAATCAAATGTCTCTCTAGCGCTCTCTGCTGTTTTTTTTTCTTTTGTGCATCTTTTACACGTCCCTCTCCTGATGTTCAGTACAGTGAAATACCACTTTAAGCAGCTGCTTAAAAAAAACCCACCCTAGTGTTTGAATCCGGTGTTGAGTGAAAGTCAATTTTTACACAAAGCAGCATATATGAAACCACTTGAAAATACTTTTGTTGAAGTATTTATTTTGTTTTTAACAAAATAACAAATAGAATAGACATAAAACTAAACTGAAATAGTACAAAAATGTAGATTATCTTTGATACATCTAGCCTAGAAACTACATATAAAAAAAACAATACAAAAACACGAATGTAAACATTTTCTGAACAAAACTCAAATATACAGTGGAGGCTTTCCAGAATTTGATGTTGATTTGATGATTTCCCAGCCACCAGGTCTCCACATAATGGTCAATCACAGCAGAACTATTTCTATTACATTTGTAATTTGAAGCTTCAAAGCTTAATACTGTGTAATGCTGTCAAGTTTTTTTTTCAATGATCTCCAACAAGAAATGTTCCTGTACCTTAGCTGCCATGCCGTCTCATTTCCTACTGAAACTGTATGACTAAACTATCTTTAAATACTGGTTCAAAACCATTTCTTACTTTTCAGTACAGATAATTTGGCAACATGTCAATAATTTCTGCCACCTTTGAGTAATATATAACTAAAATAGTGACAAAATTATGCTAAATCATAAGTAAATGTATCCCCTCTCCGTGCGTGTTCAATACCCATATTCTGAGGGGTCTCAGTGGTCTCTACCTTAGAGGAGCAGTTTTTCAGTCCATCTTTCAGCTCAGAAAGCTGCTGGGCGTGGCTGGAGAGGGTGCCATTTACCTGGGACAGGAGCCCATCTGACTGTCTCTCCAGCTCCTCTCTGATCCTTTCCAGGTCTTCGGCCACGTGATTCAGGCCCTTGCACTGGTCCTCCACACTGGTGACCCGGCCTCCCACCTCTAACACCTCCTTCTTCACTCCCAGAGCCGTGCTCCGACAGCCCTGCAGCTCCCCCGCCAAACGCCTCTTCATCTCCTGCAACTCGCCTTTCAGTCGAGTCAGTCTGCGATCTCCCGCTCCGAGCATGGACGCCTGCCGTCCCACTAGCTGGACCACGCCCTTCATCTGCTGGGCGAGGCGCTCCTCTCTCTCTTGCCATGTGCTGTTGATTTGGCCCACTTGGCGGACCATTGTCCCCACAGAGTCCTGAAGGTCTGTCAGGGTGCGGTTGACAGAATGGATCTTGAAGTTGATAAATGTGAGCTCGCCCTGAATAGAAGAGTCTCCCTCTGATCCTTCCTGCCCGTCCCTGAGAGCTGGATGGGTCAGGAGGCTCTCCAATGAAGAGTTGAGGCTGTTCAGACGCTCAGCCTGTAGTTCCAGTGTTTGCCTCAAATTTTCCTCCCTTAACAGTTCAACAGCGTCTCTCTGAATGACAGAAGGAGTAGAAGGTGAGGCGCAGGAAGAAGAGCAAAGAACATCCAGGCTGCTCAGGTGTTTCTGGACTCGGTCCACATCCATCTCCAGCCTTACTCGGAGAGACTCCAACTCTGTCTCAAGGGTGGGTACAGCGTGGCCCTCCATTAGAGCAGGGGCAGTGGCATTGCCCAATTCCTCCACAGCAGTCAGAAGTCGACCCTCGAGAGCCTTCAGTTTCCTTTCCAGTTTGGCTTCCAGGCTCTGCCCTACCTCCCCTCTGTCAGAACCACTACCTCTACCTCCTATTGCAGCACTTCTTCCCCTTCCTGAGAGGTTGAGCTTGGACTCTACATACCCAAGCCGTCCCTCTAGCATGCCCTCTATGTGATCTCTGTGTCCTCCAAGCTCCACCCTCAGGTGTCTTTGGGACTGGTTGAGTCCTGCCATTGACACCTCCAGCAGCTGCACCCTCTCAACCAGACCAGGCATTCTAGTGCAGCAACTCTCTGTCCTGTCCGTTCCATGGATCTGAGCTTGCAGGCTTCCCAGCTCCCCCTTCATACTGCTAACACTGCCTTCCAGAGCTAGCTCCACCTGCTCCTGCATCTCACTTTGCTCTCGTTGACACTGACGACGCACCTCCCCAGCTTTTTCCTCACAGCGACCCTCTGTGCTCTCTATACGCTTTTCAAATCCATCTAGAAACTCGGCTCTGGCCCCACTCAGTTTGGCATCCACCAATTTCGCTGCAGCACTTTGGTAATCAACTACATGGGCCCCATTAGCGCCCGATCCCACTCCACCATCAATTGAAAGTTTCTTTAGTGCTTCATCATGGCCCATGACTGTTGCCCTCATTTCCTGCATCTCTGCAGACTTGGATTGCAGTTCTGCCCTGAGATCTTCAATCCTCCCACTCAGGTCCCCGAGGCCTGGGAAGACATGTCCTCCGTCCAGACCTCCAAACTCAGGGACCGCTCCAGGGATGTCTCCAAATCCCACAGTTGAGTGACTGGAGACCAGTGCTGGGGCGGGCACAGGACTAGGGCCGGCAGAAAGCAGGGCAGAGAGCATCCTGTTGGCGTCTTCTCTGAGAGAGGCCCGCAAGCCGTCCTCCAGTCCATTCACAGTTGCCCTGAGAGTCTCCAGACCCTGGTTGAGACGTTGCACATCTTCCTCCATTCGATCCAGACGCTCCGTCTCAATGCTTAGACCCTGGCCTAAAGGGGGAGAAGTTATAGATGTTTGCCTTGAGTACTCAAAGTAAACTCTATCTTAAAATAATTGCATCCGATAAAATCAAAATGCTGTTTCTCAATTTCTGTACTCCAAGAAAAATAACTAATTAACAATAATTTGGCAGTAATTATAATGTTAGTTTAACAAAAATGGAAAGTAAGGAAAGACAAGTTTATATGTACACATTTCATACACAAGGACGATTAAAAGTGCAGAAAATATAGAATGGGCATTAGAGAAGAGCCAAGAATAATTATAAAAACATTGTAATAAAAAGTTAAGACATAATACAGTCAGAGTTAAAGGGTCCGTGCAAGTGAAATTTAAATCAGCCAATTATTGATCTCCATGTTTTGTCTTCACTCTAGGAACAGTTAGTAGACCTGTCCCAGGTGACTTAAGAGGTCATAATGGTTCATATTGTAAGAGCAAATCAAAGCTGCATTTTGTCCATTAATCAAGAGAGATTTTTTTATTTTTATTTTAAAGAAAAAAGAGAGGTATCTTAAAATGTATTCTATGACACAATGGAAGCCAGTGCAGAGACTTTCACAATAATTGGTGTAATGTGAACAGCTTTTGTGGTCTTTGTTAAAACTGGCCTATTTTAAATTTGTTTTGACAATTGGCTTATTGACCTAGTAGAAACAGTAGTTCTATACAAAACACGAACGCACATTTTGAAAGGAGAATTTGGCTTTTGCGACACTTCGCCTCAGACCTTGTTTCATAGGACCTATTTTTTGACTAAAACAACCATGCTTTCTTTATTAATTAAAAACCGAAGGCTGCATTTTCCCATCTTACCTTCAATCTCTTCACCACCACGAGGGGGCGCAGTTTCCTCTCGAGCGTGTTGCTCAGGCCCATGGCCATGATGCTCTTCATTCTCGTGCTCATGCTCGTGCACCTGCTCAGTGTGGTGTTGATCCAGGTGTTGACCCGGGTGTTGATCCGGGTGTTGATCCGGGTGTTGATCCGGGTATTGATCCGGATGTTGATCCGGATGTTGATCCGGGTGTTGACCCGGGTGTTGATCCGGATGTTGATCCGGGTGTTGACCCGGGTGTTGACCCGGGTACTGATCCGGGTGCTGCTCCGGGTGCTGATCCGGGTTCTGATCCGGGTGCTGATCCGGGTGCTGATCCGGGTGCTGATCCGGATGCTGATCCGGGTGCTGAACCGGGTGCTGATCTGGGTGTTCTGGCAAAGGCTCTTGCTCAGGGACATATGGCTCAAAGGAGGTCTCTGGGTAGGAGGGGGTCATTGGAGGACCAAAGTGACGCATGGGATAAGAGTGGATGCCGCCACTGGGAGGTCCTTTCGGTTGACTCCAAGGGTTGGCCCTCATGGGGGGGCCCTTGAACATGGAAGCCCTGAACATTGGACCTTTTTGCGGAGGGCCCTTGAACTGGGGACCTTTCATTTGTGGGCCCTTAAATGGCAGCCCTTTAAACGGGGGCATCATTTTCATAGGGTGGTGATAAGCTGCCGGTCCCTCCATGCACCCGTAGCCAGAGAAGCCTGGACAGCAACGCCACTCCAGCTCTGTCAGGGTTTTATGTGCCACCTTGTACATTGGTTTGTACATCAGACGATATCTGGTGGGGTGAAACAACGTCAGACAAAGACAAATTATGACTAGATAGTGTATTTCTTGCAGTATGGCGTTAGTTCTTATCTTTAGAGATGTTTAGTTTTGATTCACTTACAGGAGAGTAGGACATTTCTGACCCCAGGAACACTTGTTGTACTCAGCTTTTACAAAGGGTGCTGCCCCATCCTGCATTGTGAAGGAGACTGTCTTCTCAACCACGTAGGCACAGTGGTTCCTTGTAGAGAAGAAACATTGAGGTTTAACATCCAACTACAATTTTTACCTGCTTTCGAATCATAAACTGAGAAAAATATAAACAAATAATGATGTGAATGAAGAAATGTAGAGGCAATGAGAGGGAAGGAGCACTTACTTGTGTCTGCTGGTGGGTTTTCCAAGCTCATGATGTTGAATGGGTCCAGCCTTATACATATTGTATGGGAACGGTTGGTAGAACTTGGCTTCAAGCAGTGACACAAAAAGTGTCATTGCCACAAAAGGATGTAGATGTATCACAAAATGCATTCTTTTATATTCCCTTGTTCAAAGTAAAAAAACAAAACAACTCAGGGAGGTTTCAAATTGAAATATATCAAATGATACCGCAGAACAGAAAACTATTTCTCCATCCCAGTCAAGCTCGCGCAACAGTAAGATAAAAATAACCTTGGAAAAAAAGTCCCTAAAATGACTAAAGCGTTACACGTACAATTATAACAATCAAAAAAAAAAATACTTGTTAATAATGTTCAAATCAATGGCAAAAAAAAGTTGAAATTAAATAAAATAAATCCAAGCAGTACAACCTTTCGGCTGTGAGACGCCTTCAGCAGTGCTGGAAAAGCAGAGTGCCACCCTATAAATGTGGACCCTGATGCAGGTTTTGGGTGTGGTGGACTCTGTGAGACTGACAACAATCCACTGTGAGTTTGAGGGACGGGTGAAGCCACTAAAAGCCCCCCCCCACCCCCCATATCCCCTCCCACTCCACTTCACCTCCTCAAAGTAGCAGCAAAGTAACTCCAAGGCAAATGAGGGAAGGGCTGTTGCCAATTAATGTTTATTACAATTACATTACATTACATTACAATATTACAGAATACATCTAGTTCTATAAAACAACTCATTGACAGAGGCTGCTGGTCAGAGCACACCTTCCTAACTGACATCATGGCAAATTATAAAAATAGCACCGACTACTACACATTTGATTATTTATTTTTTAATTATGAGAAGCACAGATTAGTGGGTGTACAGCATTGATAATGACTTTCCTAGTCGTAGATGTTTAATATCCCTCCTGGGATCAGTAAAAAAACGGCCGTTAAAGGAACATAACATGGATGAATACATTTCTTACCACGACAGATATAAAAAATGATACTCTTGTGGTTTCTCACATCACATTTTGCAGGCGCTCAGTGACCTTTCCCAAACTGCTTGGGCCTAATAATGCGTTTACACAATCTTGCCGGCTCTTACTTCACATACACACACTGACACGGCCCTCCCACTAAACCTAACAGCAAACCACCAGGAGTGGGGCAAGTAAATACAAATGGCTCCTGTTCAATCACAGACACGCACGCGCGCACACACACACACACACACACACACACACACGCATGTGCACACGCAAACACATACACAGGCCTCTGACCCACAAACCAGCACAGGCTGCTAAAAAAAAGTTAAATAAACTGTGATTATACTGGTGATAATGAACGAACCTAAAAAAAAAAAAGAATAATTGTAAAATCATCTGTTTAGTGTTGGTATAATGCACATCTAGTAAAATTTCGCTAAACTTCTCAAAAACTCCTCTTTTTTATGTATTTCAAATCTCTTCTTTGTTCCTAAACATGCCTCATTCAGTTTACAATCTTAACAATCTACCAGGTCCGAAACGATGACTTCTCTTGTTTCTCTCTGTGTTACAGAACATTATTGGCTTTTTACGTATTGCTTGGAAAGATGCACATCACATCACAAAGTGGTTTCTTTGGCGGGTTGTTGAGGCGGGGAGTGTTTTTCTTAGCATTCGTGTGGAAAACTATTCATTGGAGCCATCCACTCTGGAAGTCGTAGGAATTATTTACCAGCTTGGAGTCTGCTACAAAACAGGGACGACATTGTGTCCATTATTTCAGTGGCTCTGTTGATCGGCCCTTGTTAAAGACTCATTTCCTGTTTCCTGTTTGTGCCAGGGCCCACCGATTTTACCTGCAGGGAACTCCCTCCGCTCCATTGATAAACAACAGGAAAAATTGTTACTGTGAGTTTGTAGGTGTTCGTGTGTAGGTGTTGGTACGTGTGTGTGCGCGCGCGCGTGTGTGTGTGTGTGTGTGTGTGTGTGTGTGTGTGTGTGTGTGTGTGTGCGTGCGCGTGCGTGTGTGTGTGTGTGTCTCTTTTCATGTAAATATGCCTGTAGCATTGCATTAAAAATCATGTACATAAACAGACGATGTGAAACAGGCGGCAGAGAATCCCCAATCAAAGCTCAGACTTCCAGCGGTCCTGGAACAAATGCAGCTTTATTCCCCGCGGCGGCTCCACCCAGAGCGCTCGCTGGTGACATCACAATGTTACAGCTGTTCACTTTCTACTCACCTGCCACACGAGTGCTGACATCACGCCACTCAGTCTGTTCACACACCCCATTCACTAAAGCCGTGTTATATATGGAGTGAGGCTGAATCACCCGTCATGCCTGTGGAAAAACACAGAGAGTCCAGTTAACAGAACGCATTGGGCTGGTTTAGGTTAACAATATGTAAACATGAGCGGAGGTGTCTGCGTTACTTCTTCTTTTCATGTGGATATACAGTGTAGACGGGTAGATTAATAAAACTGCTCCGTGTTTGGATACCAATCCACGCAGTATTAGACAATGCACAATTTTGATTTCCCTGTCGCCCCCTTTTCCATCTTTGTTTATTTCTCACACCTTCTGTCTACATTCTGAGCCTGCTTGAAAATCCTTTTAAGTGCGCCTTGTGTTTTCACCAAAGTCTGTTTTTAAGACAACTCTGTTTTAGGCTTGGCAATACGAGAGCAGGTCAGGATGAAATAAGCACGGGGAATATATCCACATTTTAAATCAGTTTGGAAGTCTTCACAGTCGAATTTTACATACTTTGCTCAGTTTAGAGTGAATGGGTGGGATTGACTACACAGGATGATTCAAGGTGTTCCATGAAATTTAAGACACTTTGAGGATGTTCCCAATGTAGTAAATTCCAGCCAAGCAGGTTAAAAGAATGCCCTTTGAGAAACCTCTGCAGAACAGCTTCAGGCTACTCTGAAAGATTCCTCTAAAAACAGCTTTCCTCTTAAGGGTATTCTATGTATTCCATGCAAACATGGAAAAACAAACAAGTTCTAGAAAGCAAACAAAATAAACTCAAACACCTAAAACAGCTAAACAAAAACAAAGTAAAATCTTTTGTATGTTGACCTCCATGTGACAGAACAAACAAGATTAATTGGTCACAGCCCGACACGAACCGGATCCTTGTTTCCTTGTTGTCAAACTTTATTGAATTAACGCGTATGTGTATTCTGAAGAAGATTCAGTTCCAATTCAATTCTGTGGGAATGTACTGTATATTGAATGCATATGCCTGTGTAGTGTTTTTGGTTTTGGTTTTTTTTTGTGGGTGGGTGGGTGGGGGGGTATTTTTGAAGTTATTTAGTAAAACAAATGTTGTCTTGAGCAAACCTAATTTAATGGTCACACACAAAGGTAGTTTTCTGCCACACTTTACATTTGCCTGAGGGGTGAGTGTGTTTGTTGTGGTGCAGTGTATACATAAGAAGACAACCTCCACTAAATCTGACACTGGCTATATTATAGCATTCTTCATCTGATATTTGTCATATTTTGTCTCTGTATGTTTTGATAAATAGCTGTGGCTCTGTGGCTCATTGGCAATATTAGAACCCCCCCCCTTTACAGAAATATCTCACAATCTACAGTATATAAAAAATTCAAATGTTATGGTGTTAAACCTACAGTTCTTACCACTTTAAGGCTTTGACCCTTCTCATAATCAATAAACAAATTCTGTTTGAACTGTAGGTTCAAGGTTTTCAGCAACAGTCATAATAATGGAAGTGGTTGACAATCACAAGACCATATTATGTCATGGCAGGGTTAGACTTAAAGTTAATATGTAATAGGAGTAAACAGCAGAGAGGGTGAGGGGGGTATGAATATTTAATGGTAAGGGATTCCTTAGTAAAACTCTGCAACAAAAGCAGCTGCTCAGCGTGTAAACCTCCAATGTATTCTATTAACAGTTGTAGGGACTACTGGAAACAAAGAGAAAGAGTCGCTGAGAGGCCGAGGTCAGGCCTTGTTTGCTGATTGTCTGACGGGCAACCAAAAAAAAGATTTGCAGAGATCAAAATATACGTTTTACAACTTTTAATCATTAAGGAAATCAACTTAGTAAAACGTGCAGAAAATATACTCAAATAATCATATAATCATAGACGGTGACCCACTGAACTCCCCCTTTCTACCCCTGCCATGCAGGTGAACAGGTGATATATGAACTCGTGTCCCCGCCCACATCCATGTGACCTGGTCCCAATCACTGTGATTGGGGCATAACAAACAAGCAACCAAAATAACCCAAAATATAACCATCACAACATTATCCATTTACAATTCATTCACAATAAATCCATTCATGGCTCCGACAACGGTTGAGGCACTTTGATGTTCCCTCCCGTGGAAACTCTTCTGCAGGGTGTCTTTCATCTCCCGGCTCCACAACAAGGTCAGATGTGCGCACTTTAGTTTTATTTTCCCAAAGATCAGCCCTGGCCTATGTGCTGTGCCATAAATAATGCCCATTAGCCGCTTCTAATTAAGATACTTGGTACTAATCCCGCCAATATGTTCTAAATGTTACCTCTATACAGTGCATTGGGATATTTTTCATAAAAACTCAGTTCGATCTCGGGTACGCACGCCCGAGACCCCAATATTATCTTTTATTTCCCAAGAGCATGTGTCGTTGTGCTTCCGGGCACAAACACAGTCATTAAAAAAAGGTCTCAACGACCTAGATTGGTGCGGTTTTTTTAGTTGGTTTTTTTTATCATGTAAATATTGTCCAATGTCCTGCAAATGCGCTCCCCACAAAGAGGGTCCGACGTCACGTGTCCCTTCGGGCGCTCGCGCACAGAGCGCTCTTTCTTTCGGTGACGCAAGACGCGGAACGAGTCGTTCGCAGCGAACTCACCCTTCAAATGACTCGGGAGTCGGGGGCCACTACGAAACAAATACGCAAAATAATGAATCCTCGACTCACAAACTCAATATAATGACCATATGGGGAAATGGTACAGGGGCTTGGCATAATTGATCTCTGATTTATACTTAAATACTCGTATTCCACCAACATGAACAATTTTGACGGAAGTACATTATTTTTCTGATTCCCAATTTGCATCCCCCCTTGCCAAAATGATCTTTTCGAGAAGCCTCTTTGACTGGCCGAAAAAGGTTTTGTGTGGTCTTCATGGTTCACGTTCTTTCCTCTAAATGAACAATATTGACAGAGTTGCAAACGATCCCCGTTCTCACAGTCAACTCATGTGACTTGTTCGTCGTAAAACCACAGGAATCAAACGAACGAAGGCGTTAGAACGAATCTTTATTTACATTTTTATTGTTAAATTATTATTATTATTATTTATTTATTTATTTTATTTTTTTTTACTGGGTGACTCTTCAGGAATCGAATCTTCAAAAACGAGTCGAACCTTTCACCACTACTTTCTTCAGTCCGGGGAATTCCTGTACGGTGAGCGCGCTCCAGTCCAATCTGCCCGCGTGAACGCGCACGGGCTTTTTTTGGGCTTTTTTTTTTTTTTTTCTCGAGGCGTCTTTCAACGTTGCTCCGCCGGCTCCTTAATTACAGGCTCGGGGTGCGTGGAGGCTCTGAGAAGAAGCAGCGCGTCCGATTCTCACGACACCGACGAACCTCTCTCTCTCTCTCACACACACACACACACACACACACACACACTGAGGCAGACAGACACATACACACTCACATACACACATACACATACACATACACACACATAAGCAGAAGCAGAGTCATCCCTGCAGCCCTAAACAACTTCACACCAGTGGATACTGAGCTTGCAGCGCGGAGGATGGATCACCTCCTCTTTCCCGAAGCACACTGATCACCAGGACAAAGTTTGTGGAATGGGGCTGTAGAGCAGCAACGCGACAGGGAATCTGTCCACTCTTCACACCAGACGATGGGACACTTTTACTAGAGCGAGGACGGAAAGACAGGGTCCCAGGGACATGGCGGTGGACGGTAAGGAGGGTGGGGTTTTTTGGGAAAATGGTTTTCTGACAAATATTTCTAATAAATACGCACGCGGCCGCAACAGTTTTATTCTCCCCTGTTTGCCCAAGGCAAAGCGTGCACAACTTGGATTTTGTTGGCTTGTTTTTTTTGTTTGTTTGTTTGTTTTTCCTTTCACCTGACCTGCAGAACTGGTTTCAAAGGGTGCTGGCGTGGTGAGTGGGGTCTGGCTCAAATGAGATGTGTGTGGACAGTGGGTTGGTGCTGAAAAGGACAGCGCCCTCACCCACCGACCGCAGACAGGACTAGTGTTGTGGTCACTTGTAGGGATGACTCCATGACTAGAATCACCCATCAGTTAGAATAGATGCAACTTTTACAATCCCACAGCTGTAATATGGACTTATATTTTGACTGGAAAGTTGTGTCTGTTTTCCTTTTGCAATGAAGATTTTCTTGTCAAACAGCAGAAGTCAGATGAGAGTTGGTTCCTGATCAATAAGAAACATACTCATCACCGTAACGCTTATCATCCATTTTTGCACGGGTGAGATCTGTGAAGGGTTACAGATGTTGTTTTTGTCCCAACTAACAGAAAGAGAGACTCGCTATCGAGCCGTGGCACAGAGGAAAAGGTTGATCAAAGACTTCTTATTCATGATAAAAAAAAACCAAAAAAAACAGCCGAATCAAAAGGCGGCTGATTTGGGTGGATGATGGCAGGGTGGCTCCTTCTGTGCATTTCTCCCGGTGGGGGAGCCGAGTACGGGGGTAATTGTGAATGATGCAAAGGAAGGGCACAAAGCCAGAACACGAGACACTCTTTCATCTTTTCACATCCTCTCCCCGCACCCCGATATCAGCCCCTCTTATTCGGCTTCCCTTTTAATCAAAATGTGAGTTGATTCAGGAGAATCTAATGAACACCACACGCACACGCACACACACATCTGCTGACATTGCTTCAAACTCGGCACAAAAAAATATCCTTCCACTCTGGTACATGAATCAGTCGTGCCCCATGGCTTTTCCAGCCTCCCTACTAGTCGCAGGGTATTTGCTCTCATACCGTACCACACTTTCTTACTGGATCCATAAATTGCTCCATACACTACTGGATGTTGGGAGGCCACCTGCTGTTGGGTGAATGTGGATTTCCGCCGCCGGTCTGCCTGAGATTGATGACAAAACAACCCGCCTTTCACCACATAGTTCTACAGTCGAGCATCAGCTGCCTCAATGCGCCTGGTGTTTTGTCAAAGGGCTGAGATGCCTTTGAAATGTCACCTCACTCGACAGCTCCGTTTACAGCCCTGTCAGTGGAAAATTCCTCACGCTGAAGTCATTAATGAGTGATCACGGAGTTTGACATTTCACCTGGAAACATGCGCGTAGGCCAAACGTCGGATCGAGTCACAAATGATTGTTATTGAGTCCCGAGGGACGCGGTGCTGTTGTCACTCGACCCAGTGCGGGAACCATAAAAAAACCAAATGTCATTTTGTTTTGTTTTTTACCCCCTCCTTTCACTCACCAGCCGCATCCAGTTTTAGTTTTTGCAGGCCGGCTGTGGAGTACAGGGCGCTCCCTGAGGACTTCAAGCGTCAGCTGAGTCGACGTGCAGGTGGGAACCTCACCTGGCACGATGGGCGTGGCCAGAAAACAGCGGGCGGCAGGACGGTGAAGCTGCTGCAGCAGCCCGGCACCGAGGCCCTGCAGGTACACCCGCACCTACACCTGCACACCTGTGTGTTGCACAAAGCACCGTTGTTCCTATCGGCCAATGTGGGGCTTCAAAGTTCTGCAAATAGCCCTGGAGCAAGCTTTGCTTAACTTCCCAACATGCTGTGGGATTAAAGGATACCGCTAAAGTGATGGGAGCTTATTTATTTGGCTTATAAAGCTTATTACTTATGTATTTCTTTTATTTGCATGTTTCCGACATTGCCATTATTATTAAAATATGACATGCTGTGATCATTTATTTATTTTGGTTTTGTATTTATTCAACAAATTTACACACCTAGTCACATGCTGCCCTTTTTGCAAATGTTTTGCTTTGCATGAGAATGGGTAGAGAATAATGCAAACCAAATGAACCTGTTTTTGTTTGTGTGCAGGGTTTTTTGTCTCCCGTGAAATGTTCTGTAAACACTATTGTGGGATCCTTACGCTCCTATGCTGTTTATATAATAGTTTGAGTTGAATAAAAAACATAGAATATATTTTGAATTTACCCATTATTTATAAGATTTGCTTTTCGCCAGTCCCTTTTATTTAGGATGACTTTCAGATGCTTTTTTTTTTCTTGTTTGTTAGCTCTTTCCCTCTCAACTCTCCGCCTAAAAGAAGCCAGGAAGAACAATCTTGTCTGGCAAATGCACGCGCTTGGCCTCCATTGTTGGAAAGGGGCACTTTGTTAGCAGAGAATGGAAGATGCTCTCTCCCCAGCGGGCTGGTGAGCCTTGCTACCTTTTAGCTTGGCTTTAAATAGAACGCATCCTCTGGCATTCTCCATGTGTGTACTGCTGCACACCCAGTCTGCTGACTGGGAAGATGAAAGAAAGTACTTTGAGTTTGGTTTCTAATGACTTCAGCCATGTGAACCGCACTTGTTCTCCCTCGGTTTTACCGGGGCCTACGCAATGAATCTTCTCCTGGTCCTCCTAAACCCTCATGTCAAATGTAAGTGCATTGAGAGTCTTTAGAAGTTTTCCATTAATTCTGCCCTTCATTTGTCCCATTAATACCACCACAGTGGTACGGTTCACAGTTCTATCCTGCCTCGCGTCCCTCCGTGACGAGTCGCCTGTGTCTTTGTTTCACCTCATAAAAGGCTCCTTAAATAGGCACTCAAAGCAAAAGCCGGAGCTCAGAACATATAACTGGTTTGGAAAGATAACAGAATTGCAGGAAAAGCTTAGTTTGTTGTTTCAATCCTCTTGGGTGGCTTTATTGTATTGCCCGTTTCCTTGGAAGGAAGCGAAGCGTGTGTACAGTGTGTTCAGTGAGGTACGCATAATATGCTGCACTGTACCAGTCCACTGAGGAAGACATCATCCGTGTTTATTTTGTAAATTTTGGCAGCATAAGACAAATCTTCTCCCATGTATGTATATTCTTTGATATTTTATTTGAACTCACTGTATATAATATTCTTATTATCTATGTACTTGTAAACCCTCTAGTCCCTCTCCCTGCTGTAAATATATTATATTAAAAAAACATAAGTAAAACATAAAACCAGAGTACGCTTCGTACAAGCGGGAAATGTAAGAGTAGCGATTAAAAACGAAATTGATATGTGCGTAAAGCATTGCATTTTATAAAAACCCTTTAATGTCGGACCTCAAAAGGTCATTGGTTTTCTGAAAAAAGATGCTTCTAACACATCATGCACACATTATGAGGACCGCTCCCCCAACTCCTTACTGTACACTGAAGGCGGATAGTATTTTCTTTGAACTTTGCAACCGTCTCTGGTTCGAAGGAACAGAAGGCTGAACTCATTGAATTTTCAAAAGTGAATGAATGATCAAAGGTACGCAATAAGTTCCATATCCCCTAGATTAGAAACCGGGTTTATGATCAAATTTGCCGGCACGCTCGCTGCACTGTTGAGGAGGTGGCTGTTTTTTCTCGTTAGATTTCTTCGTATTGCAGCCTGCAGTAACTAATTTGCATGAAGATACGGAGACGGAGCCTTTTAACAGCATTCACGCCATGTTCCCACTTTGATGGAATTCAGTTCTTCCAGTTTGTGAAGTCGATGTTTGTCCGTCCGTCCGCCTGCTGCTGATCTGTCTGTCTGCCCTGTTATCTGTGTTCCTCTCACCTGTGCGACCGATTTGTCGAGGCGTTGTCGGAGTGGCTTCGGAGGATCTCCTCTCGGGCGGGTCTGCGGGCCGGCGGATGCCGGGGGCCTGCGGCAGGGTTTTACAAGATGTCTCCCTGCGGATGCACCCCCGGCCGGATCAGTGGATCACTCCAGAGATTTGTGGAAGCACGAGTGCGGTCAGAGTCATGTCTCCCCCACTGGGGACAGCCAAGGTCAAATCCAGCCCCAACTAAGTGGAGGGAGCGGGGGCGGGGGCAGGAGGTGATGGCATGTACAGGAGGGAACATCTCAGGCCGATAACCATGATGCACTGAGTCATGAGCCCCATCTCTGGTGACTACGGGCTTGGATCATCAAGCTGGAAGTAAAAACTGAGAAAGGGCTCTTGTTAATTATGTCCGTGTGTGTGTTTGTCTCTCTAAAAAATATGTTGGTTTTTTATTTTACTGTTTAAGGGTCATGGTTGATGTTACGTTTATTGTACATCAGCATATTCTATCTTAAGTTCCTCTTTTTGCTTCACTGTTTATTTCATAATTTATGTAAAGGACCGTATATTTTATTTTTGGACACTTTATTTTTATATTTCTCTTTCATTTTTATTTTCATTGTTTTTCTGTTATTTTTACGTTATATATTTTGTTTATCAATAGGTTTATTGGATATTGCTATATCTTATCGTGCACCTGTTATTTATGATATATATCATATGTTATACTGTATATACAGTACATTGCCATTTTTCTTTTCTATTTTTTAAATTTTATTGTATTTCTTTATTATTATTTTGATGCGATCTGCTGTGACAGCTGCAGTTCCCTTCGAAGATGAATAAAGCATCCATCTCTCTACAGTGCCGCACCAGTGACAACTATGGCATTTACCACACAAGCCCGACGCAGCCGAGCCTGATGCGTCCGGTGGTGATGTGGTCGCAGCAGGACGTTTGTAAATGGCTGAAGAAACACTGTCCGCACAACTACCTGACCTACGTGGAGGCTTTCTCCCACCACGCCATCACAGGTTACACTGACTAGAGAATCTAGTGGGTCAAAAACAACAGCAACCTCATTACAATTGTTGTTTTTTTTAAATTGTAGTTGTTTTTTAAACTAAGCAATCTTTTACGCAACTGATTTTGCTGTTGTTGTTGTTGTTGTTGTTGTTGTTGTTGTTGTTGTTGTTGTTGTTGTCGTCGGTCGAGCAGGCCGTGCTCTCTTGCGTCTGAACGGGGAGAAGCTGGAGAGGATGGGGCTGGTGCAGGAGACGCTCAGACAGGAACTTCTGCAGCAAGTTCTGCAGCTCCAGGTTCAGGAGGAGGGACGCAACCTGCAGCTGCTCAGCAGAGGTCAATTATTAGTATTTTTATTTTCTTTCATGCTCAATTTATCATATTTATAGGTCGCTTTGGTGAGCAAAGTAATGATCAACTACAGTACTTGAACCACTAATTTTACGGGAGTCGTTAATACAATAAAGTAGCCAGCTTCCTTAGCCTTGATTGAAAAGTTTAGGCTTGATTGAGTGAGGAAAGGTTTATTTTGGCCAGAGGAGCGAGTTCTAGCTCCACCAACTGTGTTGTGGTCAGTCCCTGCGTCAAAAAGGGTGTACTACTTAATACGCACTACATTTGGGTACCATCGTTCAGTTTGTACTACGGCCACTGCATAGAAACATTTACCCATGTTTTGCCCTCACAATGCGTTGTGGGATACGCTTGCCAGAATACTGTGCAGTGTTTGCAGACTATAATAGTTCACCAGATGTAGTATGTCATCTCCGGTAGTTTTCGCATGCTATTTGAGAACACTATAGTTTTGGGCATACTATGCGCTATTTAGAGAGTTAGAAGAAAATTTGGCAAAAAAAAAATTTAAATACGCTGCCCCTTCTTCCTGGAATAATGTACGGAAGGACCTGAAATCATCTGAACTCATTACTATTTGGGAATTTAAGTCGATTTTAAAGGATCATGAAAAAAACACTCTTGGTCAATGCGAAAAAAAAATTCACTGAAATCGCTTTTGAAAATTTGTACCTTTTTATGCATCATAAATGGATTTTTGTCTTTGACCTTGTGTTGCATTTTAACTGGATATTGTGTTCATTAGTTTGTGCTGTGTGACAGTTGTATGTCTTTTTAACCTGTTTATGTTTTTTGTTGTAACAATGTTTATGCAGCTCTCTTGGCCAGGTCACTCTTTAAAAAAGAGATATGAATCTCAATGAGACCTTTTTACCTGGTTAAATAAAGCATGTATATATATATATATATATATATATATATATATATATATACACACACACACACACACACACACACACACACACACGTGTATATATATATAAATTGGCGAGGGGGGAGGAGGGGAGAAAGAGAGCGACACTACACTGTCTTTTCTGGTCTTGAATATAAATCAAATATTATAATTTTACTTGTTATACTCTAGGTTCATTTGGAAACATGTCGTAGGACTTGGCCTCAGGAGGAAGATATGGATTCTGTGGATGGTGCCTCGTCAGGAAGAAAAAAAATGGAAATGCAATTATGGACGAACTGTGTCAATGACTAACATTTCTTATTCCTGCGTCAGAGAATGGTTACTGCGGCTATGAGAAGTCTAATGTTTGAATTTGTCCTTTTCTTTATGTTGGTGTAAGGAGGACATACTGTCCTGATAGTAATGGACTTTAAAGACACGCAGAAGGTCAAATCTTTTGGTCCTATGGAGGTACTCTGACAATAATTTATAATAATATGTATGTACAATTTTTTAAATAAACATATGAACACATTTCGCGGCCATGTTTACATTTTTTGTAATATGGAAGGATATATTATATTATATTATATTATATTATATTATATTATAATAAGAGCAATGGACTCGGCGAAAGCACATAAACAACTACATTACCCACAATCCTCTGGGAGGCTTATTCCTAGCAAACGCGTGGAGCCGCTGCTCGCTTCCCATTTTGAGGTCGTAGGATCCCCGTGGAAACGGCGTGCGGGGAGACAATGTCGTCCCGCTCGGACAGGTACATTAACTCAGTATATCAGTCCATATTTTCATCCTTGATTTTTGATATTTGTTTGAGTGCAGCGCGTGTACTTTAGGCTGCAGTTGAAAAGGCGGCCGCATAAGATGACAGTTCATTTCTAACCTCCTACTCCCAGATATCTGACAGGCGATGGGTGCACACAATGAGAACAAAAACTAGGCAAATATGAATAATATAAATGCACTAAGCATGAGAATATTAATGCGTGCGTACAAGCGCAAAGAAGGGTGATTCTGGCTCCTATAACAAACATCAGTGTCCTATATACAAAATACATTTATATTATAATGATATGCGTTCCTCCCTGACACAAATACTATATATATATATATATATATATATATATATATATATATATATATATATATATATATGCGCCCTCCCTAGTTACCCTCCATAAATATATATATATTTATACCAATTGTCAATCGTCAAGTTATTCCTGTGCGCTATGGGTTTGCACTGAATTAAAGGCAGGCTCAGTAATGCAGGTTGGCTCCCTCTGCTTACAGGTGATCTAATAATACTGACCAAAGAGCTGTGTGCAGTGATCCTCTTAGCCCTGCAAACCCACACCAAGAGAGGGGCAGACAGGCAAAGGAGGACAGCGGAAAATGTGTATATAATTTAAAGAGGGCAGGGGCAATGGAATTACACATGGCACCGTGTTCCCTCATTTTAATGAAATGCATTGCTTATTAGGTCGGCGACATCGAGCCGTGCTTTGCGGTCGGTGATGTATTATTCTTTTGGTAAGGAGTTAAACCTACGTCACCTTTCATACATTCACTATCTGTTCCATCGTTGAGGTTTAGTGGATTCCATTGGAGTGGGCTGACCTCTGCCAGCCACGCTGGAGGGTGGCGGCAGGCTGTGTTTTGCTGAGGCAGACATGGCTCTGCTCGGTGGCACCGGAGCCAGAATATCTGGTTGCTGGTCCCTGAAGACTGACCACAGGTAAGTGCTGAGCTCGGGTCTCACGATTACCGCTGCCACCGACAGCGGCTTGTTTTGTTTGGAGGTTAAGCCGCCTGCGTGGTCTCTCAATGCTCCGTGAACAGTCAGGGCTGGAGCTGGGCTGCCGGGCTGCTCAGGCAGGTGTTGGTGAAGCTTCAGAGGTGAAGCGACACGGGAGATCTGGGTTACCTCGCTTGGTTTCTCGGGGCTGCGGTGATTACCCTGCACGGTGTTTCGCTTGAGTTGAGTCTTTGTGGACCGCTGTCTGCAAAACATCCATGAGTCATCCGCGTTTACGCTAAAACAGGGTAGTCGTGTGTTGTGTTGCCAGGCAGCAGACTGGGAAGGAAATCTCCGCTCATTTGATTTGTAATTAGTGCAAGTCCCCAAATGTACCCGCGGAGGGTTTCGATGCGGCAGCCATGCTGACGTTCAACTCCGGCTCTGCTGTGGAATCAGCACGGGCGCGATATGCGAAATCAATGTCAACCGCCGGCTGTGCCACGTATAAGTTTGGAGATTTGTTTAAGTTTCACTCACCGACCCAACAAGTAGGGCAGGTCCACAATATTTTCAGATAACAACGTGGTTTTTTTTTCATTAGTTCACAGCAGACGGAGAGTAATAGGAAAGTTGTGCAGGGAATTGAAATAGCACATGAAACCGCTTCGAATGGCGGTTTCCCCCAACGCCAATGGCTCCACCGCGTCCCCCTTCCTGCGCTGCTTCGCAGGGAATGAGGCGGTGTCACATGAGACACTTTCCTCTCTCCGTGTCGAGCTGCCGTTTCGGGTCGCGCCGGGGGCGTCGAAGTGCGGCGACAAATGGCCCCGGACGAGCGGAGGCCGAGGGGGGAACGCGGCGTCCCCGCACTGTTAACCTGTCTCTTGCTGTAACACCACCCCCCCCTCTCTCTCTCTCGTGTTGCTTTTCTGCCGTTTCCCCCACAGTGGGAGTGGGGAGGACTCGCTCGACAGGCTCCTGCCGCCCGTCGGGGCCCCGCGCCGAAAAAGCACCACCTGCCTGAGCAAGACGGAGCCTCCGCTGCTGCGCACGGGCACGCGCACCATATACACCGCCGGCCGCCCCCCCTGGTACGACGAGCACGGGGCGCAGTCAAAGGAGGCCTTTGTCATCGGTACGAGAAGCACGGAGCGTCACCTCTGGATGGTTGTGCCGAGTCAAAAAAAACAAACAAAAACAAACAAACTCCTTTTTTTTGTGCTCTCGTGTCTGGGCTGTTATCTCGCCGTGCCCCGCTAAGCCACACGTTGTGCTCCTCATGACCATAATGAGCCTCTGCTGCTGTGTGGACCTGCAGGGCTGTGCGGGGGCAGCGCCTCAGGGAAGACCACGGTGGCCAATAAGATCATCGAAGCTCTGGACGTGCCGTGGGTGGTGCTGTTGTCCATGGACTCCTTCTACAAGGTGGGATCCACATCATTTCATGTGGTCCGTGATCAAAAGTGTGACTTGTTGGTACAGAGGTTTCTTGTTGATCACTTGTTTTTAGGTTTCTTGTGTATTGCCAATTTTTTTTAAATTATTATTATTATTTCCTATTGTATTGATGTGAGCCGTTGCAGTTTCCCCCTGAGGATGATTATCTTCTTCAATGTCTTATTACTACGTTATCAAAGATAGATATCATTAAAATACCATTTGCCATTTTTTTCAAGATGTGTGGTATTATCCGAAAAATAAGATACTGTATCAAGGACATGACATGATGAGAGTTTGAAAGTGATCCATTTATAAATCACCTGTCAAATAAGGAAGCACAGTTTCAACGTGCTATTATTTTCTCTGCTCACTACTCAAGATAACTCTGTCTGACCATTTTTATTTTTATTTTTTATTTTTTTGGATTTCTGGTCTAAATCACCCTACCCAGAATGCCTGAGTCTTAACCACATTAATCACGTCGGTCATGGACTGTTCCTCTTGCTGGAACAGGTAATCCCTGTTCCCTGTGTGGATTCTGCTGCAGCTTTTTATAGAAGCACAGGGAACAGCCTGCGTGCCAAAGCAAGTCCAACACGGAACCTTCAAACATGAACATATCTGCATATCTCAAGTTATGCACATACTACTATGCTACTGTATATGTAGCTCTGTGGTTATAGGAGGGAAGTGGGGAAACATATACTCTGAATTCTAGTTCCCACGTTCAGGTTGGCGATTGTAATAATCCTCTTGAATTGATAGTCTGCGAGGGCATATTGATGTTGATCCTGGTGTAGATCCCTTTCTAGAACCCACCCAAGAGGTTTTGTTGTGAAAACCCCATTTTACACTTTGTTCTCCACCCCTCTGCAGGTACTGTCTCCTGAGGAGCAGACCTTGGCAGCGAGTAATGACTACAACTTTGATCACCCGGGAGCGTTTGACTTTGAGCTGCTGGTGGCCACGCTGCGCAAACTGAAGCAGGGGAAGAGCGTGAAGATCCCCGTGTACGACTTCACCACGCACGGCAGGCAGAAGGACTGGGTGAGAGCTGCCTTCATGTCCGCTACGCATCGAATGCGTAATCGCATCCCGATGGCTGGATCCTCCCCTCTAGTAGCCGTCGGAGGAACCCGTGTTTCCCTTCCCAAAATACGTCAGGGAAAACGAATTCCGCACCACATCGCGTTCTAGCTTTTCGTGTGCGGAATCCGACTCTCCAAAGGAATGAATGTACTTGTACTTCCCCGTTTGTTAGTAGTCGTTTGTCGTATTTGGTGTGAAGCAGGCTTTAGCATACAGCACAATGACCCCCTTTTACAAGGAGAACGCCTGAATATGGATTTATCTTTTCTTTTTTCCTGTTTGGGTAAATATTTAAGTTGCGCTATTTAGTTTTCGGAAGTTAAAAGATAGAATTATTTTTGCAAATAAATGCAAAATATATTCCAGTGTCGTGAAAACTTGAAACGGGAATCCGCAGTAAACAAGAGGATTTTTGTGGTGGAAAGTGGTACAAGCTTAATTATTTCCAGTTTGTCTCTCTGACCTCTGGACAGTCTCTGTTTGTTATTGAAAAAAATATGTGATACTGCACATTATATATCTTTCTATCCAATTAAATCTTATCTAATGAACATTTATTTTTTGGGGAAGTTGAGATTTTCTTACCAGTTTGATCTACTCCAATAATTGATGATCCCAGATAATGATTGATAATAAATATGAATCTGTTTGTTTTTAATCATATATCGACATGTATTTCACTTTGTTGTACGCAGAAAAATGTTTACGGTGCCAGTGTTATCATATTCGAAGGAATTATGTCCTTTGCAGACAAAGAGCTTCTTCAGGTAATGGGACCTGGTAGCTTTGTCATTTTCCAAAATGTTTTTTGATCGTACAACAGCTTCTTCAAATGGTTTAAATGGTTTGTTCATGCTGCAGCTGCTTGACATGAAGATCTTCGTGGACACGGACTCGGACATCCGGCTGGTCCGGCGGCTCCGCAGGGACATCACGGAGCGCGGGCGCGACATCGAGGGCGTCCTCAAACAGTACAACAAGTTCGTCAAGCCGGCCTTCGAGCAGTACATCGAACCCACCATGAGGCTGGCTGACATCGTCGTGCCAAGAGGTGAGAGTTTTTAGTAGAAAGCTGAAAACCTGATAGAGAGGGATAGCGAGGGTGGAGAATATACCAGCAACCTGTTCATACAGTTTTGATGTGAAGTAATGTATACTGTGCTCCACTGCGATAGGAGGTGGGAATATGGTGGCCATTGATCTGATAGTCCAACATGTCCACAGTCAGCTGGAGGGGGTGAGTGTAAATACATTAGAGGTTAGTGCCACCATGTGGCTGTATCATATAAGCCCCCAAACGCACACATACATTTTACATGTATTTTATTATTTCTTATATGAGGAACCATTTTAATAGCTATTTAATGAATATTGTAGCTCCTAATTTTTCTCTCTCTTTTCTCTTAAATATGAGAATATGTCAAAAAGCTTAATTTTCTGTCTGTTATTCTCCTGTCTATCTCTTTCACTCTGGTCTTTCTATGCAGCGTGAGCTCAGTGTCAGGTATGGTGATATTTACTATATCGCCCCTTACTTTCTTCATTCCCTCCATCGCTCCAGTTAGAGTCATTTGTTAAAAGATAATGTTCCTTCCCTTCTCTGTTAAAACGATACTCCCTGTCGTTCTTTACAAAGTCATTCTGCTTCCTATCTTTTACTGTTAAGTAGAAAAATGTGATTAAGACAGTATATCTTATCCAAACCTTGGGATTAGAACAACCCTCCATGTTAAATCCTGCACCTTCACCACACTGACCTCTCTCTCGCTCTCTCTCTCTCTCTCTCTCTCTCTCTCTCTCTCTCTGTCTCTCTCGCTCGCTCTCTGCCCCGCAGGGCGGTGCTGGCCTCTGCCCAGCAGACGCAGCCCCTGCCACAGACATTAAGTGTCTTGGAAAGCACACCACAGGTCAGAGGCCTGCACACCATCATCAGGTCGGTATCTGTGGCCCCCAGGTACCTCCTGCTTGTTAAACGAGATTGAAAAATATTGTAATGGGTCAGGGTTTGTTTTTTTTTGTTTGTTTTTTCTAAAGAAAATGACTCAACCTCCCTTTTCTCTGATGCAGGAATAAGGAGACCAGTCGCGACGAGTTTATCTTCTACTCAAAGAGACTAATGCGGCTCCTCATCGAACATGCACTAACCTTCCTACCATCACAAGTGGGTAGACTCTACTCCTTACTGATAGATGATGATAGATGAGTAGATAGATAGATAGATAGATAGATAGATAGATAGATAGATAGATAGATAGATGGATATAATAAGATAGATTGAAATTGCGGTGTTACAGCAGCTCACACTAAAAACAATAGATAATAAAATGTAATTGAATAGAAAGGTACAAAAGCTTTGTAATGTACAATAAACCAAAAAAATAACAACAAATAGAAAAATTGCCAATATACACTAAACCTAAAAATGAACAATAAGCTATAAAATAAACCTAAAAATTAACAATAAACTAAATGGAACCAAAATGTAGCAATAAACAATAAAAGTTAACCTAACATTAGACTATAAACAAGAAGAAATTGGGAATATACAATAAACCTTGAAAATGAACAATAAACCTCTCTAACAATAAAAACAATAATCTCACTACTAGTACCAGTACTAACACTAGTAAAAATGATACTCCAGACTGTAACCCTTTCAGTGTTTTTGTTTGTGGTTTTTTTTTTTTTGTTTGTTTTTTTTTTTCATTATTGTATATATCTTTTTAACAGCTGTGCGTGGTCCAGACTCCCCAAGGTCAGGAATACGAGGGTCGTAGTTTCAACGGCAAAGGGGTGAGAGATATCCTGCTTCCAGGTTCCTGTATTTTCTCCTCAGGGATTCCACTCACTGTCACTCATGTCCGTCTGTCTCTCTCTCTCTCTCCAGATCACAGGTGTGTCCGTCCTGCGTGCGGGCGAGACCATGGAGCCGGCGCTTAGAGCCGTGTGCAAGGACGTCCGCATTGGCAAGATCCTGATCCAAACCAACCTCGACTCAGGAGAACCCGAGGTGAGTGACATGATAGAAGAGGATTTTATTTAGGAAATGTCCTCCCAAAAGCCATGTTTTTGAGTACACCAGTCCATTAAGGCTTCTGAAAGGACACTTAGAAACACAAATGTTTTTATTTTACTGTATTTTATTCTTCCACATGGTGTGTCTGTGTGTGTCTCCTTGGTAACCGGAATTTGCCCCTTTCCTGCTTTTGTAACCATGGTAACCTATCTCCTCCTCCTCATCTCCGGCCTCTCCAGCTGCATTACCTGCGCCTACCCAAAGACATCAGCGAAGATCATGTCATTCTTATGGACAGCACCGTGTCTACAGGCGCTGCGGCCATGATGGCCGTGCGTGTCCTATTGGTGGGTGGCGACGGCGTCTAGCCACAAGTTCCTGTCTAATCTGCTTAACATTTTGTGATATGATTCCTTTTTTTCTGTGTTTTTTTCTGGTCATTTACTCATTTTTGGAAATTTCATCCTGTGTTAAATGTTACGTTGCATGATATTTTTGGTATTTCAGAGTGTTTTTCTGTGCAGGATCATGAAGTCCGGGAGGACAGGATCGTGCTTGTGTCGCTACTCATGGCGGAGCTCGGCGTGCACTCTGTGGCCTACGCCTTCCCCCAGGTCAAAATAATCACCACCGCCGTGGACAAGGGGGTTGATGACTTCTTACATGTCATTCCTGGCATCGGTAAGTGGAGTTAATGCATTAGAGATGGATGGATTGATACTTAATTCAACACCCAGAGGGAAATTGTGGCCTTACAGCAGCTCGCATCAGGACAATAGGCAATAATAATAAATTAATAATAATAACAAAATTGCATTGACATTTCACTGCATATATGTATGAAAGTATGTACATGTATGTGACGAATAAACCTCTTGAATCTTGAATCTTGAAAGGGAAATTTACTACTATAAGAAGAAGAAGAATCATTTTATTCGTCTCACAGGTGCGAATGCACTTAAAACACACATGCGCATGCAGGGAGTGGTGATGACCACACACACACACACACACACACACACACACACACACACACACACACACACACACACACACATACACACACGCAGGGGGTGGTGGCTGGAGAAATTCAGCCTCTGCGTTTCTCCCGTCCCGGCCGTCCTTCCTCCAGGGGGCAGCCAGGAGCAGTGGGCCCTCAGTTAGTCGGCACCCAGGGACCAATTCCAGGTGCAGATCCATGTCGTGGTCAGGGACAGGAAATGTTCTGCATGTTTTTAATTGGGTTCCTCTTATGTTGGAGGAGACCCATGTGAGCAGAGGGAGAACATGCACACTCCGCACAGAGAGGCCCCTAATCAGGAGGTGACAGTGTCAACAGTGCCTCATGTGGGAATTGAATCCAAGACCTTCTTGCTGGGAGGCAGCAGTGTGCATCACCGTGCCTTTTTTAAATCACTCAATTTAATCTAATTTAATAATACATTATTATTTTGTGACAACCACCACGATGCTGTATGCCAGACAGTAGCTGCCAGCAGGTTTGGCTTTTTTTTTTTTGTTTGTTTTGTTTTGTTTTTCACCTATTCATGCTGTGTATTGGGGTCAATATGTATCCCTGTTTCATGTACTGTTTCCCTTTTTTAAGTGTGTTACTGTGCATTTTTCTCTGTTAACAGGGGATTTTGGAGACCGCTACTTTGGTACGGATGGATCAAACAGCTGGAATGAGGAAGGGGACCGGGAACAGTCCTGTTGACGCCTCCATCACACACTCTAGTCCTTATTTTATTTAACACCTCCAACCTGGTTACTGTGAAAAACAACTGTGTTGTTTTGTTCATTTCCATCTCAAGTTTTTATGTAATTATTTTTGTTTAATTTAACACTGACGAGACGCTATTGAGTAAAATGCATAATGTATATTTGTTGTATTTATATAACTGACTTAATTGTTAGTTTTCTTTCAAAGGTTTTTATACTCAGATGTTCACTGAACTAAAACAGCATACAGTATATATACATATATTTTATATATCAATATACAAGTACAATTATCACCTCAGGCACACTAGTACACAAAAAATACATATGTCACACTTACACATACATACATTTCACTTCACTTCAATTTAACGTTTTTCCCCCCCTGTAATGCATCATGAATCCTATAGGGGGCAGTGTGGTGAACATTTGGCTTCTTTCATGGTGACTTGCCAAACCCTCTAGTGCGGACCACCAGGATGGACATGCAGTCCTACACACCACATGTCTTTTCAGTCACTTTCAAGCCACAATTTCACAAAAAAGTGAAAGTATTATTTTCATCCCATGATGCAACTTGCTGCTACAAAGCCCGATGTAGTGGCTGGTGCTAAAATCCTTTATAACAGCAAAGGTCTTTTTTTGTGGGGTATTTTTTTTTGGGGGGGGGGTGCTTTATGTGGACATTTGCTGTGCTGCACATAGATCTAACCATTGGAAAAAAACAGCACGTACATCTTTCTATCTTTAAAACGTCAACCCCTCATCCGTGTATTTCCACGCGCGCCCCACGCAGGACGGAGCGTGTCGCGTCGTGCGGGGTCGTGCAGCTCGGCACAACGCGCTCTAATGGACGAGGTTTTCGGGTGTCCCCTGTGCGTGCGTGCGTGTGCGTGTGGGAGAGCGAGAGAGAGAGAGAGACAGAGAGCCGGCGTGATCGTGGATGTCACGCGACGCACGCCGTATCCTCCAAGACAGCCAAAGACAGTCGCTGGCCCATGTGACTGCTGCCTCAAGGTTAACCTGTTACTATGGAGACAAGTCCACCAATGGAAATTCAGCAGACGGTTGCGATGTTGACTGCAAGCTTTTTGTTTTAAGGGGTGACCTATTTTATTACCCCCCCCCCACCCCCTTCCCCTTTTGCTACGCAGACCCCACTATACAGTACTGTCTCACACACATGCACACGCATGGAGAGTTACACTGATTTTAAAAAGCACGGGTCGGATACACACATGCACACACCATGGGAAACGGGGGCTGCGACTTTGTATTCAGAAAGAATAAATCAATCCCATAAATGTAGTTGTATACACATCAAAGCTTGTTGTTTTTGGGTTTTGCTTTTTGTTAAAGAGGTTAAGTCTGGAGCATCCATGACCTTCGTGTCCGTTTGACTGAAGACATGCCTATACAGGCAGCCTTTTGAAATCAGAAGAAAAGATTTTTGTTTTTTGTTTGTTTTTGTTTTTTTTTTAATTGAAAGGCATTTGGTCAGGCCTGGATCTTTTTGTCCAAAATGGCAGAACTAACTCCCGTCGCTATTGAGCTGATTCATCACCTACTGCACGAGACAGGCGGATCAAGGCCCGGACGCGCCCGCTCTTAATTTGGCCTCTTTCAGAAGTAAGACTATGAGATCTAATGCGTTTTTAAAGTGCCACTTTATTACAAAAGTATAAACTTGACTGACATTTTTCATGAATAGTAATCTTAATATAAAACATTACAATCTTTTGCACTTTAGCACTTAATTACACGCTTTTGAGTACAAGACCCTGTCGTCTGAATAGCAAACACACCACATTAGCTGCCACATTGAACTCCGCAGGGCTTCCAGGGGTCACACCGCAGCTCCACGGCCTCCAAAGGAACAAACAGAACACATAGAAATTTACATCGAAGCCGTCTTTTCTTTTTTTTTCCTCTTTTTTTTTTTTTTTTTTTTTTTTGCAATTGTGTTACTCGATAAGTCATTCCAAAAACACAATTAAACATAATATTAAAAGATAGATTTCTTGACACCAATGATATATTTATTATTCTTTCTCTTTTTGTAATGTACATACACATTGCATCAACATACAGTATAATCACATTGCTCGTGGGGAGGGGGGTATTTTGGTCACGGCGGTGACGTCATCATCATTTACCGTCGCCGTCAGATCAGCTGTCATTTTTGCAGGACACCCTTTAAATGCAACTCCTCGGCGAATGAATCTCTGCTTCGAATTTTCTATTATTTTTTTGCGTCATCGCTGCGACGTGGATATACTTTTTAAACACTGACGACAGAGAGCGAGCGAGAGAGAGAGAGCGTCCGTCCGTCCGTCCGTCGATTGAGGGATGTCGAGGCCGAAGGTTATTATTTTTATTTATTTTTTTTGCTAATACACATTAGTTCCACGAGCTTTTGGCGAAACCGGCGCGGGGCAGAGACCGTGCCCACGGGTTTGGGGGGAGGGGGGGGTTGCGTGGACCGAGCCGTGCCGAGCGTCCCGTCCCAACCGCGGCTGCAGGTACAGAGTTCCAGTCCTTAATCTAAAACCATATTGTGCTCTAGAGAAATAAAAAAAACAGCAAAGCAACACACAAGAAATAAACGGAAACAACCGACGACAGTCGAATAAAATAAAATAAAACCATTCATATAGGTATCACATGACAGTGCTTCATTTTTTGTTTTGCATTTGAGATTTTTTTTTTTCCGTTTTTGTGTTGTTTTTTTTTAGCATGCAACTCGTAGCAGGCAGAAGTGCAGAAACGGAACTGACAAAGTAAAACACTTCATTTACAGACGGCAGTGGAAACAGATTTCAGTCTATGAGATATGAAACAAAAATGTGAACGAGGGAAAAATATCTGGCGTCTGTTTTTGAATGAGAACATGGTCAAAATTAGTCGAAGCTTTTTTTTGAAGGAATGAAAAATGTGCAATTTTGTTATAATACTCTCATAATTTATTTTACTCTTGGTCCCTGAGCATTCAAGTATTTTGATTAGTAATTCATTCCTTTATATCATTGAAATTTCCTCCAGAATCGTTACTGACTACATGGAAGGCCTGTCTGAAGCAGACTAAGTGCTACCAGAGGATTTCACACAACGTTGTGCTCATTCCCCAAATAGTGGTCCCACTAGGACCAGACAAAACTGTAGTACTACTTTTACCCGCTAGAATTGAGGAAGAATTTAGGCTTCTTTTATTTCTCTGAACTTGTGCTTTGCACATATATCATTGATATAGAAGTGCTACTATGCTGCTATCATCTCCAGATGTCTCTGCGATGATGTTGTGCTCATTTATCATTTCCAACCTTTGGATTCCTTGTAAGGTTAATAGATTGACCGTTCTGCCAAGGTCAAAACCCAATGACCCTCTGCGTTGCTGCCCTAAGGCCTCTGGCCTCTAGAAGGCAGGATGTCATGACTTGATGTAAACAGTATGTATGAGTGAGCATGAGAGGAGCGCGTCCTCGTGCCGGGAGGCTTCAGAGCCCCGTCACGTACATCTCCATGCCGTCGTTGAAAGTGAAGATGGTGGTGGTGCTGGAGGTGGCGGAGCCCTGCTTCAGGTCCCCGATGCTCTCGTACAGGTTCTCCCCGGGCAGCAGCAGGGCCTTGGCGGGCAGGTGCTGGAGCTTGGGAGTCTGCTGCGTGGGCGGCGGGGGTGGGGGCTGCTGCTGCTGCAAAGGCTGCTGGGGTTTCTTCCTCCGGGGTCGAAGGGTGGCACAGGTGTTGGGGGGGCGCTCCCGCTTCCACCCGCCACCGCCCTCCATGTTCTCGTAGGCCGGGTCGCACTCCTCCGTCACGATGGACTCGTAGCAGTGGTCGTCCAGGGGCCCTCCCACGGCCTTGCCCTCCTGCGGGGCCCAGGTCTGGGGCTTGACCACCACGCTGAATCCCCCGTCCCGGTCCCGGTCCCGGTCCCCTCGCCCCAAGGTCCGGAAGCCCGGATTCGCCGGGGGAGACCCGGGAACGGCTCTCTTCTTCTTCCCCGGTTTACACACCTTGGAGTACATCTCCGCCACCTGGGACAGAACAAAACCATTTCAGTGTGGAAGCACAAATAAATCAAACTAGAAGTGTACACACACACACACACACACACACACACACACACACACACACACACACACACACACACACACACACACACACACACACACACACACACACACAACCACAACCTGACTCACTGCGGCGGCAGAAGGTTGTATATTCTCTACTGTGTGAGCAACAAGCGGGCCGAGGGCTTTATTTTGGAGCACAATGAGGTCATCGTCCTCTGGGGGCTTCCAAATGTACTGTTCCCCGTTGCCCATGAACACAGCTTCCTGTTGGCAGGTTAAAAGATTGTAAAAACAAATGAACTGGCCATAGTTTGATATCTCACACATACATACTTCAACATACAAGCACACATATCTTATCCTATCTTATATATATGTATATCTCTAATATTCTTATCGTATATTTGTTATACAAAAAAACCCCACTATATCAGTTGAATTCTGCTTGTTGGCCTCAAAAGCTCAGCATTTACAACATCAGATCCCGGCTGTGCCTGTTAATCACATCTTGAGAGTTAAAAAAAAACCAACCGAACAAGACCATGGCAAGAATTATAAAATGTGCTTTGTTCGTCGTTAACTACGGTAAAAATTCTTCAAATTCAATGGCAAAATTCAACTTGAACCATTTTTCTAGAAGTAATTCCCAACATCTTAGAAAATTAGATTGTGTTTCACTGAGTTAAAACATTTTTTTTTAGGCCTGTAGGACACAGATGAAGCAATTTCAGTATAAAAACACGGATCCTTATGCTTTATAATATTTGCGATGGCCCATTGCATGTGGATCAGCGCTATATGCTGGATTGCTCCGTTTCAATGTGTTGCGTCATCCACAGAGAGCAAAAGAAAGAGAAGAACTACAAATACTCTGAGAGCAGACTGCGAACACATGAATTGTGCATGTAGTTAGTGAACCCGGGTCAGCGGGACTGCTGTGACCCCGCTGACCTCACACAGGGCAGCAAATTCAGTCCCAGTGTCGCCCAGAAGGAAGCGTGGAGGATTACACCCTACGCAGATGTAGGCTGCCAGCGCCGTGACCATATGGAGCCAGCGATACCAGCGAGAGTGCTAATCCCTCACTGCCACCAAGAATCCGACTTAATATAATAATGCATTTTAACAACTCGACGTGTCAGTCAAAGAAAGAGAGGACCCAGGAAGTGCACACATCGCACATAATAAGCCATTGTGGCGCCGCGTTGCAGCACGGTGCGCCTTTGAAAGAAGCTGTCACATCTTCCTCAACAGACCTGTGTAGCGCTTTGTTCAAATCAAAATACGATCCAAGAAAAAGCACTCTCCAGACCATGATGATGAAGCTCAATTTCAACTGTAAAGCAAAAGAAAGTATAAAAAAAGTCCCGAGGGAGCTCTGCCGAGGCCTTGGCCACGCTGCACAATGCAGCGAACATTCAAAGGAAGGATGGAAATATCAGGAGGATTACCATGACTTGTCTCGTCTAAGTATCGATGGGGAAGCCACGCGTACCTCAGCATTCCTCACAAATCTCAAATCGCACCAGATATAAAAGGGTAGGAGAGATAAGAATGATCACAATAAATGAAAATAATCTATATTCCATAATAATCACAAGGGTCTCAGTCTCATCTTCCATTAAAAAAAGACACCTGATCATCTTTTATCATTAACGCCCATCCATTTGAAGTAATTTAAAGTCATGGACGAGATTACCCGCGACTTAATTAAAAGATAAACATATAATCTATATAATATTCTACATAAAGAATACATAAAAAATATTCTTCATATGTCAAATACATAAGAATATTTTTCTCAATTCCTTTGTATGTAATAGGAATGAAAACCTGAGCACGAACCCCAAACACACTTCCAGAGAACCAACTTGTGAGAAGACATACATAGACATTTCTTTTTTTAACTTTTTAACATCTTTTCATCCCAAATTCTAAATTGACAGACCTTTGGCTGTCAAATTTTCAGAAAATACGGACGGGCCAAATTCCATCCATTGTGTCTCATTGTCTGATCTTCAACGACTACATTAGGGCACGACAAACATGTCTTACGCACCTTTGGGAAGGAGGGCAGGTTGAAGGCCTCCACGTTCCTCCGAGGCAGCTTCGTGCTATGGGGGTGGGGCGGTGGGGGGGCTGGGTGCGAGGGCGGGGCGTGCCGGGGGGGCGGGGCCGGCGGCTCGCCCATGTCCGTGCCGCTGTCCCTCTTCTGGGGGGCCTTGTCGGCCTTCCTCAGCTTGCGGACGCAGGCGTACTCTGCCGGCTCCTGCGGGTGCGGCGGGGTCATGACCTCGGCCTCGGGGAGGCCTCCCTCGCCTCCCTCCCCGTCGGGGTCCGGGGGCGCCGGGGTGTTGGCCGGGACGGCGGGCGGAGCCGGCGTGTCCGTCTGCCCCGCCCGGCCCACCATGGCGTACAGGGAGTCGTCGGCCCGCGTGGCCGAGGATTGCCGGCCGACCTCCGAGTACGTGTGCTCGCCGTCCTCTCCGGTGCTGGAGGGGATCTGGGGGAGCTGCCTGCCTTGAGGACGAAGCTCAGAGTTAGACCGGCGGCAGGAGAGGAGCAGCAGCAGGTCCATGCTGGCTGGACGCCTCTTTTTAGAGGCCTCTGCAAGGCACACACAGGCCGCTGTTACCACCTACAGCAGCTACGTCACTCTTCCTACACAGCTGTTACTACGTCGCTGTTCCACCATTACTACATAGCTACACAGCTATCGGGGAAAAAGCTCCTCCGGAAAACACTCGTGTCATTCAAAAGAACGACGTTTGCGAGCGCGAACGTCTTGAGAAAGCCGGATGGTAATCAGCAAAGTCACGGAATGAAAAATTCAAGAGCGGCTCTGCCCGCAGTAAATTAGGGAACGACTTTGTGATTCATTGGGTGTTTTGCTTGAGGACAAATAAATTAGCTTTGTTTAATCCGAGAGCAAACAGGAGCGGGACGGGAACACACCCCCTGCTTCTCCAACACACACCACCACACACAGTTAGCTTCTCATTTCTCGTAAGCGGAGGAGGCTCCAGACTTTATCTCGGCTTTCGATTTTTAAAGGAGAGACACGTACGATATGCTCAAACAGGGAGATGGAACGGATCAGGGTCACAACAACAACACGTGATGTGAATACTTTTTTGGAGAGCTATTTTCCCTTGTAACTCGACTTCAAGCGGCCTCAGAAGCGATGGATGAGTCACTTGTTCGCGGTTCACATGGATTCACCAAATTGCTGTGTATTATATTAAAAGTTTGTTCAGAATATTCAAATGACATTGTGTTCTGGGCCCCCAGGATGAACATGATGTTAACCACTCGACCGATAGCCTCTTCGGGTCGACCCATAAATAAACCATAAGTATATTTCTGGCTTGTGTATTACCTTGCGAACGCGCTACACACTTTTCATTGCATGATGTAAAACACAAAACAGTACACGTGGGCACAACAAATCTCAATCAGTTGTGGGGTGGTACGTAAGGGATGCACTCACTTTTGCCATTGCAGTTCATCTTGTTCATCTCTGTGTCCGATTTACTGATGGACCGCAGCTTTGACTGCCTGAGTATACCCTGACACGCACACATACACACACACACACACGCACACACGCACACACACACGCACAGACACACACACACACACACACACACACACACACACACACACACGCACACACAACCAGTTAAATGGCAATTAGCAGTGAAGAGGGGCACACACAGATCACAGATCCCTAGTGAATTTGGTAACTTGAACCCAACTTGAACACAAACATAACACCATGTCCTACCATGTCCATGAGGCGGTGTTTTCCACCTTCGCCGGAGACATTATGCGTCTTCCCTTTCCTATAGTTAAAGAAAAAAGACCACATGAAACTGTGACAAATGTGAACCTGTACCGTTGGGGATGTGGATGTGTGTTTGTGGCTGTGTGTGTGTGTGTGTGTGTGTGCGTGTGTGTGTGTGTGTGTCTGTGCGTATGAGATTGGTGCACGGGGGGCCCGGGTCCCGACCTCTGGCAGCCCACGCAGAGCACCACGATGAGGATGGTGACGACGAAGGCTGAAGCAGCAGCGATAGCGCCCAGCAGCAGGACCTTGCCGTAGGGAGGAGCCGTGAAGTTCAGCCCGTCCTGCATGGAGGCCATGTGGGAGCGCTGGCGCTCGCTCGCTGTCACACACACGCGCTCACGCCCTTACACACACATGCACCCGGGGAAGCTCCACAGTCTCGCTGGGATCTGCGGCGAGAGGGTGTGAGAGAGAGACGACTGATTACAAAACTACAAAACGACAGTAACCTGGAAAACAAACTGAAAAATTACAAAAATCTGATATTGCAATAATTATGGTCAATAGGGATTACTGTTTGTGCTCTCATAACATATTGACACATACCTGGATACACAACACATGATATTTTAGAAACAATCATTAGTAATGTGAATATTATGACCAAGCAGGTAGAGGCGCTGATTAGAACAACTTCACTGTAATTTCACTATATCACAATATATACATTACAATAACCAAAGTCCTCCATGACTCCTCCTCTATTCTCATATCACAATATTAATATTGTATCGATATATCACCCAGCAATAGAGCTAAGCAATCAGCTGCCAAAAGCTTCAACAAAAAGTTTATTTATATAACACCTTTCACAGACACCGGTCACAAAGTGCTTCACTATCAAATAAAACCCGAGATAAAAACAGATAAAACACACAAGGGAAGACAGACACAAGTTCAAACATAAAACACATGCTTACCTAAAAGCCTGTCTGAACAGATGGGTTTTAACTGCTTTTTAAAGAACTGAATTTCAATTTCCCCTCATCCTTATGCAAAACAAAAACAAAAAAAATCTAAAAGTCACCGACCTCCATCAAAAAAAACCCACCCAGATTGTTAGAGAATCGAGGAACACACGTGGTGATAAAAAAATGCCATTTTCATTCAGAGAAAACCGTACCGCCAGGACCGCCTATGCGGTTGCCAGACATTTACTTTAACACATTAATAATAGTAAATAGGATTTGTCCAATGTTTTGCCTGTTCTTCTCCAGTTAGTCACAGCGTATTGGCAGACGGAGTGACCCCGAGCAGAGGAGGAGCAGGCAAATACCGTTCATTTGAGCCGGGGAGCGAACACACACACACACACACACACACACACACACGGAAACGTCTTCCTTTGATTTCTTGTTGATGTCTTGCTGCTTGCCAGAGAATTTCTCGTGTTTGGCAGTGGGATGGATTTTTTAAATCGAGTGTAAAATCACAGAGCTCCGACGAAAAGACCAGACAAAAACACCCCGCTGTCATCTGCCTGAGATCACGCCGCCTGTGCACGGCGCCAATACGTGTGGCTTCCTGTCACCGGTCACGCCTCGTGCTTGCCCCGACGGCAGCAGACTGTACCTCTGCTTCGATTTGGGGATGAGTTGTTTCAGACATTTTCAAGGGTTGAGTCTCAATTTAATTGACGACTTTAATGTTCATAATTTGCTCTATGATGGATTCCGTCTTTGTTCATGTTCCTTTTATCCCGAAAATGCCGTCCCATTTGAAGAGGAAAGCTTTGAGGTGGTGCTGGGCCGTATGTCGATATAACATCTACTGCCTATTGTGATATGAGACGAGATATCATCTGGGATTCTGGTTATTATAATATTTTTATATAGTTAAATGTTGTTAAAGGCTGCATTACAGAAGAATAATGCCAATTTTCGGAAACTTCATACTGTTCTGGTTAAATACTCCACCAATAGAAGCATCAATACTCAACCACAAAATATCATCAGATAATAAATGTTGAGGTATGAGTGCAGTAAACAAAAAAAAAAGAGATATTCGATTTTGTCAATATCGCCCAGCCATGCTGTTAAAAATGTACTAAAGGAATAACATACAAATACCACTTACAAATTAAGCTTCACTCTCTTACAGTATACAACGTATAATGGTTTAAAAGTAAAGAAAATTATTGGGAAACTATTACACCTTTTGGACAAGACATTTAGCAATGTCGTGGATTTTAATTTGATCCAATTATCGTATTCTATTGCATTCAATTGGGACATGTTTGGTATTTATATGTGATTATGGAAAGAAAGAAATTCACATATATCTGAACAGCAATTGAACAACGCAATGGTAATTTACTCCCAACAAGGTGTTTCCGTGTCAAAGAACTTCCCGACAGGGACGCATTGTGGAACTCCACATGGTTCACACACCAGCACACCGCCGGATAACCGGAAAAAAAGAAAACCGTGCTCTGTCTGCCATGAGACATGAACCGTTAATCCGTCACGAAAAAAAAACCGCGTTCACAACTGTGGCAAGTTCATTATAAATATCTCTGCAACAGAGCGGCGGAGAACCGGAGGAGCTTCTAATGAGCCCGAAGAAAGGAGAAAGGTGTAGGTGTGAATGATAAGATGGGAGAAACAAGGGATGGTGGGTGTGGAGGACGGGGGGGGGGGGGGGGGGGGGGGGGGGGGGTAACGGGGGGCAGAGGGGGCGGGGTGGTTGCGTGGGAGTCCGGTGGCAGATGTTTGAGGACGCCGGGAAGAGCCGGGATGAGAGGATCCTGCACGTTCCCGGGGCAGATTTTTTTTTACCGGGGGGCCTTTCTTCCCTCTCCGTCTGTCCGCACGCCCCCACCTATACAACACTCGCCACACCCTCCCCCCCTGCCTCCCCCTGCGGCGCTCAGCCCGAGTGACGCCTCAGCACTGCAGTGTAATCTCTGGCCCTCGAGCTGCCTCGTCTGAGCCAACCGCTTGGACATGCCGTGGCTCTCAGAAACGTCCCTTCACCACCGGCGTAAAGCCTTTCCCACAAAAACGAAGCCCCACCACCCCCGTCTCCCAAAGCCACAGAGAATCACTCTGCCAGAGGCGAGTCTCCATTGGTGGAAATGCAAACTAGGCCATTTACATTGCAAAAACACCTGTTTGCTCCCGCCAGGTGCCGACCAAACCATAAATCATTAGGGATACACTGGCACCGCTGCCGATACTAGTTCTGAGTCCGATAACTTTAAGGGTTGGCTGATGCCAAGTGCACATCAAATCTATTACTTTCACTGACCTGGACAGACTTAGACAACAAGTTTGGGGTTATTGGCACATACATTTCGACACGCAGTTTAATCATAATTTCTCCATGAGAAACATTTATGATGCTTCCATCTTCAAAAATAAACTGAAAATCCAAGTTGTATTCTACTAGGATCTTGTCTGAATGATACTGTATATCTTGTACCAGTATCTACCTAAGTTCATCTCTATACCATACAACTGATGCTTTAGGGGCAGATGGGAAATTGGAACATCCTGTATTACTCCCTAGTGAGCTGTACTGGTATTGCAGCATTGTATGTAATTAAAACATGACATGAGCTCCATTTCCTCCTCGTTTATGGAGTCTCTCAGGTCATTTTCTTTCGGAATGAAAAGCGGAACCACCGAGCAGGGCTGGCGCATAGGGGCAAAAAATGAAACGTTTTCTATGAATACCGCAATATCAATGAGTTGGCGATATTCGGGGGATGACTACTGGTGCTTGGAATGGAATATTTGAGAAGCTTTCATTAGTGGTTGATAAGAAGAGTCTATGGAGTTGAGAAAATGGCATTACTTTACTATAGTGGAGCCTTAAAGGAAACATATAACTACATAGATATTATGATCCCAGACAATATCTTGTCTCGCATCACAATCACATCATAATATCATAGCGAGATATGGCCCAGTCCTCTTACGGAGAACCTTGCGGAAAATGCATGTGAAATATAAATGGAGGACAAAAATGGCATCGTCGTCAGACATTGTAAACACAATAAGACTGAGATTACACGCCCCATAATCATCATCATTGAATGGTTTTACTTATAACCTTACATTAAAATAACATGCATTTGTTTGTGCCCCCAGTTCCTTAGGTGTTTTTCTAATAACCGTAGCTTGCCACTCATAAAGCATATTAAAATGAGTTCTGGTATTCTGCTCCATGTCACTGGGCTGTATGTTTATTATTATATTAGCTGCATTTGACATGGGTAGTCACCCAGTGATGGCCCTGCTGTCAATGTGATCAGGTTTTGATAAACCACCTGGGAGTTTGTGTAAAGCAAATACCCTTATGCTCAGTGCTTTGTGTGGGTGTGTGTGTGTGTGTGTGTGTGTGTGTGTGTGTGTGAGAGAGAGAGAGAGAGAGAGAGAGAGAGAGAGAGAGAGAGAGAGAGAGAGAGAGAGAGAGAGAGAAAGGGAGGGAGGGAGGGAGAGAGGGAGGGAGAGGGGGGTAAGGGGGGCTGGCTGTTATTGTGTGGGAATGTGAATTAGGTCAAATGTTTGCTTGCAACAGAGATTAACCATGCCCCTGTGAGGCAGAACGCCGAAGCCTATGTGAAACAGGCTTTACCTTTATTTATGCAACGGCGTCTGAAACACAATGACGAATGTCCCGAAAAGAAAGGGAAGGGCGAAGGTATTTGTATGTCTGAATTGACCAGATCCCTTTAAGCACTGGCGGCAATTTAAGAGACCTTAAAAGAGGGGTTGCACAAAGACACAGCTGGCTATTTGTTGTGCGTCTGTCTCGGATAAATAGAAATCCTCTTGGACAGGTGAGCGCACACATGGGATGTATGTGGCTCACACGGACGCCAGCCAGAAGGCATCAACATGAGGGGGATTGGGGGATTGATTCAGTCGCTGCCGCACCTTGGGGCTCCCATGTCTCGTCGGCAGCCCTGGCAGTTCAACCTGCAGTGGCTGAGGACAACAGGTTAGGAACAAAGACAGCACACTCACTGGAATGGGTAGTGACTGGCAGGCAAATCGGGGTGTGAAGCGAGGAAACGCCTGTGGAAATTGCCAAATGCCTCAACGTAGTCACTAGAGAATCCCACGATCAGTGGAATAAAGGATTCAGTTTGATGCAGTGTGCTGCTGGGCATTCTAGTCTTCTTATCGCTGTGTTATCCAGCAGATTTCCCGAGAACAAAAAAAAATTAAATAAAAATTAAATTAGAAAAAGATCTGAAGATGGCTCTGATCATCAAAGCGTTCCCCAATCATTTCCAGATCACAGTGAGGATGAGTCGTGTCCCCGAGGTCAGCTGGCAACCACAAAGCCAGTCGCACCCCCCCCCCCACACCCCCACCCCCCCCTACAGCCACGTCCGTGGTGGGGAGAGGTGGGTCCAACCTTAACGACCACCACGATATTTAGCGTGAAGCGTGGGATTGGGCGGATTCCCCACCTTCGCCCGGCCGAGTTATTCGGAGGTTCTCTGATGAAACGACGGAACGAACAGGAAAACGAGAGAAAGCAACGCAGTCCTAATAGCGGCGAGGTGGGCGCACACGTGTCCGTGTGAAACGCCCGATCGCTGGACGTGGAAAACGGAGCGAAAAAGGAAAAGACCCCGAGCACAATGGACAGCAGCCCTGCACCGGTCCACTTCTCTTAAGCCGGGTTGATCAGCGGCACACACGTGAAGGTGGTGTAATAAAATGTCCCACATTGCGCCGTGGGATGTCTGTACTCACTCAGCTGGAGGATGCGGGAGGCGCAGCGCGCGCGTCGGTCGCTCCCTTTCATTTCTTCCTGCAGACGCCCCGGGCACCGAGCACCGTGCACCGATCACCGATCACCCCTGCACCGTGCACCGAGCACCCTCCGCATGCACAACCAACCACCGACCTTAACTTCGGGTTTGTGCGTCTCAGAAAACAGGAATGCAGCATTTTGCGGGTGCCATTCTATAGAGGCCGGCGGTCGATCACCCCGCGCGCCCTGATCCCCGACGGATGAAAGAGAACCGGTTCGATCCCTTTTCCACTCTCCGGTAAGGTGTCAAATGGTCAGATTTACCTCTACGGTTCGTCAGGCCCCCTCCATCTCTGCGCTCAGCCCCTCGGCTCACGGTGGTTCCATGTGACAGGGAGAGTGCTGGAGAGAGAAGCCCCCCCCCCAATTATGGACCGGTCTTTGGATTATAGCGCCACCCCTCGGCCGGTATGGGAAGTGCGGCGTCCGCCACAGTGAATGGAGAGGGGATCGGGTGATTTTCCGTCCGGCAATAGGGGCTTGGTGGTCGTTGATAGGCTGTGTGTGCGACGGGCACGTTGGGAAATATTGCATTCTTCAATAGCTCCATTGAAAACGCAAAACGGTTTCACGTGGACATTTTTCCTTGATGCACATTGTCATAAAAAGACCGGATCAACAAAACGTAGCCTACCTTCCACATGGAAAAAAAAAAAATCCAATAGCAGCATGCAGTTTTACTTTTTAAAAATGTAAAAGTTTATACTCTATAGAAGAAAACAATGGAAACTGGATGGTGGGCTATCTATCTGCATTAGCCACAAACTGTGCCCACAATGCCGCCACAGTTATTTTTGTCTATTTACAATTTGACAGCTGCTCCACCCCCGCCCTATTGTTTCTCCACATGCCACAGAGCCAGGAGTCGCACTGATGCTGATACTACCTTGATGTCTATGCAGAAAGGTTCACAACCTTTTCCCAAATGGAGGCATGTCGCTGCACAATGAGCAATGTTATAAACAGAAAATATGAGACGTTTAGCATCTTCATAGCTCCACCCAGACTCAGGAATTAAAGAATCTGTACATTTTATTAAGTTGCAATGGAGAAATGGAGCATCGCCGTCTATGATGACCCAAATAAAAAAATAAACCAAATCAACGAATGTTTGTTTCCTTCACCTTTAACTGTTATGAAATTCTACCCTTTCAAAGACATACCTATAAATGACATGTACGTGGTCTGTTCTATTTTTCTTTTCTTACAAAATTCTGAACCCAACTGCGTGGGTTTTTTTTTTTTTGGAAGATATAGGACAGAAGCGTTGGACAGGATCGATGACCAGCACCGCCACCTAGCGGCCGCTCACGTTTGCGGCACCTATCAGCGCGCGGCGAAGGGTGCAGCAGCAGCAGCAGCAGCAGCAGCAGCAGCAGCAGCAGCAGCAGCAGCAGCAGCAGCAGCAGCAGCAGCAGCAGCAGCAGCAGCAGCAGCAGCAGCAGCAGCAGCAGCAGCAGCAGCAGCAGCAGCAGCAGCAGCAGCAGCAGCAGCAGCAGCAGCAGCAGCAGCCTCCTACTACAGCCGCTCCACCCTCCCCCTCCTAGTTCATGGATGCCTGTTTTCCCCCAGTTCACGAGAGTGCGTACTGTGCGTGGTGCGTTACGACACTGAGCTTCACAGGTGGTGTTGTCTAAGTCAGGGGGATTTTCGTTTGAATATATTTATGTATAGATATATATGTTTTTGCTGCATCTACAGCAACTGGACGCTCCCAAAGAAAGAAGATGGGCTGCTGCTCGGGTCGATGCGTGCTGATCTTCCTCTTCACTCTGCAGCTGGTGAGACGGCGTTTCTCTCCCCTGATGCTCCGCCATCAGCTCCTCCACTAGTTTGGGTCTTCTGCTTTGACATAGTTTCCCTTTAATCTTGACCAAGGGCTTTGTACACTCACACTCATTTTCCAGGGGTCTTTTGACAAATATTTTGGATATTGAAACGCATGTGTACAGAATACCACCAACACATTATAGCGAGAATATAAAGTGTATTTATTCTATTCTATTCTATTCACTTGGTTATTTAATTCATTGCCTTCGATTAGGGGTTATATTATATATGGAAATGCTTTAGTTTGACGTATAAAGTAAGTTACACCGCCCCCCACCACACACACACACACACACACACACAATGAGGGCTGGATGCACTTTGTCCTCTTTCCCACCCTGCCCCCCTCATGACTGACTTGGATAGGTCTCTTAGAAGGCAGCGCAACACAATGTACACACATTTGGAGGCTTAGACCCATTTCACAAAGTCTAAGATGTACATAAATAGCTTTCCACCCACTCTCTCTCTCTATATATATATAATTATTGTTATTGTTATTATTATTATTATTTATTATTATTATTATTATTATTGTTGTTGTTGTTATTATTGTTGTTGTTGTTGTTGTTGTTGTTATTATTATTATTATTATTGTTATTATTATTATTATTATTATCATCATCATTATTATTATTATTATTATTGTTATTATTATTATTATTATTATTATTATTATTATTATTATTATTATTATTATTATTTTGACTCCACCAGATAACTGCAGTGGAGAGGCAGGTATTTGATTTCCTCGGCTACCAATGGGCACCCATCATGGTCAACTTCCTGCAGATCATCGTGGCGATCCTGGGGCTGTTTGGCACCATCCAGTACAGACCACGCCATGTCATTTTGGTAAGGCAAATTTTTTTTTCCCCTCATAGAAAGCTTAATTGTTTTGTTGGTTAAAAAATCTACTTTATATGAGGGCAATTAACGCCTTATTTTGATATAAATAAGAGGAATGTGGCTTTTTTTTCCGTAGAGCTGTCACAAACTATTCTTTTTCCTCATATGATTGTTCTTTTCTTCTCAGTACCTTGCCTGGACAGTATTGTGGGTCGGCTGGAATGTTTTCGTAAGCTGTCTTTACCTAGACTTGGGAGGCCTTTCAAAGGTAAGTGTAATGGCAATATAGGGGGCTGATAATTAGAGACCTAGATGGCAGTTTCAAACTGCTATGTTGACACTCCCGCATGTTACTAGGTCATAATAATAATAATAATGGCTTGCATTTTTATAGCACCTTTCAAGGGACCCAATGATGCATTACACGTATGGAGGGAGACAAAACAAATTACACAAGAGTAGAAAATAATAGTAGCAATGTTTGCTGGGATGATGGCATTAACCAAGACCTTGGTGAACAGGTAGGTTTTCAGGGAGGTTTTTGAAGGTGTTCTAAAGAGTGGGGGCTGCCACAGTGAAGGCTCTGTCCCCAAAAGTCGGCTCATGCCGGTGTGGGGGGTGATGGGTAAACCCGAGGACCGCAGATTCCAGGACGAGGTATAGGGGTGGAGGAGGTCTGATAGGTACTGCGGGGTAAGGGCGTGGAGGGATTTCTAGGTGAGGAGGAGGATTTTGTATGAGATACTGGACTTGACTGGGAACCAGTGAAGGCGGATGAGAGTGGGCGAGATGTGCTGCCATACTGGAGCCTGTCCAGAGCTTTGCCGGGTACCCAGGGCAGGACTCCATTGCAATAATCCAGACGGGAGTTGATGAAGGCATGGATGAGGGTTTCTGCCACAGAGTGAGATGGCCGGAGTCTGGAGATGTTTTTGAGGCGGTAGAAAGCAGATTTGGTGATGGATTTGATGTGCGACTTGAATGAGAGGGCGGAGGACAGAATGACACCCAGGTTGCAAACTCAGACCTTGCAGTGAGTTACTCTAGTGTTTTGTTTTCCTGTTTCCATAATATGGAATAATGTTAATATAAATAATTTCACAATAATAATATATTTTTTACCTGTGCAGTAACATACAGCTTTCTGATTTGTTTCATGACCAGACTTCTGTTTCAATCCCATTTTTGTTTCATCATCGGCTGTATTGACCCTAACAAAACAGAAACAGCTCAGTGAGCAATGACAATAGTGTTACTCTAATTGCAGGACAGTGATATACTATCCCTGGGAATATCCTCCCATCACTCATGGTGGCAAGACAACGGCCCCGGGTGTGAAAGCAAGGGCCTCCCCTCTTCTGGATGGCAGAGCCAGGAAAATCCAAGGCTGATCGTTCTGAACTGCTGGTTGGAATACCAGTACATAGAGGTCCTGCACTGCATCATCCAGCTCCTTATATCTGTGAGTATACACTAAACACAAAGATCAAATGTTATTATTTTGAAAAGTAATGTGTTCCAGGTGGGGATTTAGCTTTTCGTGAAGAATATGCTTTGGATATAATTGAAAGATTGATGATTGCATTAACCTGCCACTGAATATAAATGGGGTTCAAATTGTTTGTGTCTGGATTTCTACAGCTTCTGGGATTTGTCTATGCCTGCTATGTAGTCAGTACTTTCTCACAGGAGGAGGAAAGCTGTAAGTATACCAGAATAAATTATGTAATATGTTTATGTTTATGTTTGTTTATGTTTTATCAGTTCCATTTTTTTTATCTTTCTCTTGTCTCTTTCTTAATTTTATTCATATTGTTTTCTTATAGACGTGACATATTAAAGCAGCACTATGTAACTTTTGGTATTTGGGATTTGGCGCCACTACAGTTTGTGAGTGCAATTGCACTTTTACACCGCTGTCGTAAAACTCGGTCCGGTGTCCGAAAATAATTGATTTTACCAGACAAATTCGAACCGTATTGGTCACTTTACAATAACAGTCTATGTTAAAAACATAGGTTGCAGCGCCCCTTGCAGGGACCCCGCCGCTTCAGTGAGCACTCAGTCCTGGCTCCCCTAGGGCACAGGGAGGGGACAGGGCCCCCTGCAGCTAGTGTAGGTACCAGATGTGCTCCACCTGTCAGATCGGCCGGCACGCACGAGTCAGAGGGTGAAACAAACCCCATGGTTGTGAGTGCCGGTGTGACACACGGGTGCCTGGCTCACCACTGGCCCATCTCATCTGCGGAGGTGGGGCGCGGTGACGTTTTGTATGAGCGTTATTGACGGATATTTTGACCGGCAAGTTCATAATTTATTGAAAGAGGTTCCATTCTCCATATTACAAGTCCGCGTACCATCGAAATGATTTTGAAGCTGTGATTTTGAGGTAAAAAAAAAAAAAATGTACATAGTGTTGCTTTAAACATTCAACTTTTTCTTTTCCAAGACTTTGGAAAATCATACTGACTTTCCTTTGGCACATTTGTACAAGTGATTTTGAAGTGCTGTGCTGTAACTTTTATGTTTTTTCCTTTGTTTGTTTTTTTCATATTTTAGTTAATTTCATGGGTGAATTTTATCATCCATCAAAACCCTCTCAGTTGTTCCTCTAGCATAAAGAAGTGGTACAGTATAGGTAGGTATAATGAAGGGGCAGTCCCTTCCCTTTCCTTGGTAAAATACTGTACACTCTGTAACAGTACCGATAATATCTTGAATTGTCAAGAATATTATATGCAACATATAATAAATATCATATTTTTTTATTCTATAGATTACAAGTAACCATCGACTGGGATGACTGTATGTGAGAAACTGACAAGCAATAAGAGGAAGCAGTAAACATCTCTGAAGAACAGAGTCATGTTGTTTGTTGCGCAGCATCTATAATTCTGATGATTTTTATCCTGGACCTTTTTCAGATTAATCTTTTTACACCACAACAAAGCATCTCCGAACAAAATATATGAGCAGAGACTCGTCGTGGGCTGAGAATCTCGATTGTCGAGACTTAACATAATCAAACAGTGAATGTAGACGCGACACCTCAGCAATCGCTAAATGACATGCTTTTTCTGCATTGCATGTACTTACATAGACAATGTCATTAAAATGTATTATTTACGACATAGCTGGCTATCATGTAATTTGTTTGTTGCTTTTAATACAAGCTTGACTGTGTATACAATACAGTTCAATTAACATTTTTTCTATGTTGGTTATCAATAAGCACGTTTTGCAGATCCCATGGCTGAAAAATTGCCTGATTTTGATTTTTGTTGTGGTAAATTTGATGATCAACTTGGAGCAGTGTTTCCACACCGCCTTCAGTGTGTTGTAGGTTAAGGAGTCCTCCTCAATCATCAATAGGAAATTTGAAGTTTGACAGTTGCTATGGGTTGCTATGGAATCCGGTCGCCATTGTTTGGTGGATCACTTCCATTCAATTGCATCGGGAAACGGCTAAAACATACTACATTTACGAAAAATGGAGAAAGGGAGGGAGGAAAAGAGGGGTCGAGGTTTCGCACAAGATGGTTGCACGATGTTCTACAGCACCTTTTCACCCGACAAGACTTCCAAGCCGCCTTTCAACTCAAAAATGCCGACCGACGTGACATCAGCATCACGTTCCCTTTTATCAAATCGCACAATTGAACATGCAAAACTAAAGCATTTGATTCGATTTCGGTGAGAGATAACTATCCATTGTTGGAACAAGCGAAGGTCCACAGTCCGAAGCAGATTGGATGGAAGCATCGCAGCACGTTTCTACGCACACTGTGACGCACACACTGTCTTCAGTGGGAAAAAAAAAACATGTACTTTATCTTCTTTATTCACTCACTGTATAAAAATCCAGTAATTGTTTTTTTTGAAAGACGATCTTAAGGTGTGTGTGTGTGTGTGAGTGAGTGTGAATGAGTGAGTATGAGTGTGTGTGCGTATATTGTATGAGTGTGTGAGTGTGAGTGTATGTGTGTGTATGAGTGTGAATGAGTGAGAATGAGAGAGAGAGAGTGTGTGCGTGTGTGTGCGTGTGTGTATGTGTTTGTGTGCATGAGTGTGAATGAGTGAGTGTGTGTGTGTGTGTGTGTGTGTGTGTGTGTGTGTGAGAGAGAAAGTTCCATGGAAAGAGAATGCAAAGGTCCATGCAAAACAAACCAATTACCTCTTTAAAACATTCAAATTTGAATGCTCGAATGACCTGTTTCTTGCAGAATGACTAATTTAAAAAAAACAGACCAAAGTACGACCAAAACATCCCAGAGTTTTGTTTGTGGGTTTCACTTCTTTATCAAAAGCACATTTATTGTATTTATTTACTTATTATCTCATGAACACGGAGTAGGGACGCAAGCTGCCTGCGCAACAGACGTCACTTCCGCCCGCCAGGCTCCCGGATGAGGCTTCGAGCGGCCTGCGTCACCTACGACACTTCCGCCCGCCAGGTTCCCGGATGAGGCTGCCGTTGGGGGAAGTGCGGAGTGCCACCACCACCACCAGAGCTGCTGGATTCTGACGGTGTGGGGCTCGCAGCGGACTGAAACCCACCGAGTGGATGCTGTCTCGGGGAAACGCTCACTGTCACCGGGCTGGTTCGAAGTTGGATCACGGGAAGGGCCCAAATCCGAGGGTATAAGCGGCTCTAGCAGAACGGAGCAAGCTAGCCAACTAGTGCTGCTAACTGCCACTGCAACTGTTAGCAACTGTTAGCATCGGTACCTGGAGAAAACGTAGTTTGGCGGCGATCCGTCTCGACCAGCTCCCAGCCCGATCCGACATTTGATTGACGAATGATGTCTGCTGCCAGCATCGACCCTCAGGTAAAGCGGCCAAAACGGGCGTTCCATCAGCCCGGGGCCCTGGGTTTTTTCACCGGGAAGCGGGTGTGTGCATCCCGGGATGAAACGATGCGTTCCCATCAGTGGCAGGCTGAGTTGCTAGTTGTTTGACGTCCTGGGGAACGGGGGGGACTACCTAGCGCTTTGTGGTCTGGATCACAGCATCCAGCTTGTCAAATAGAATAATTGAACTGGGTACAGCCTGGTCGACTCAATCGATACACAGTTAGTTGATAGCTTTATTTATCAGGCGTCTATGTTCATTATAGCACAAACTGCCCAATTAGGCGGCGTCGAGAATCAATATGTCACCTGGAAATGCAAAGGGCAGAGAGATGGAGTTGTCACAATAATTACATAATCGCCTGATCGTGATCTTTTCGTGAAATCGTTAGATTCCACAATCATATCAAGGCGAATCTCAATCTCAAGTCAATTTAATGCCATTTTATTTGTCGCCCAAAATTAAATGTGAGTTTGGTGCCATTCCATCAGCTGCATTAAGGAAAATGAACTGCCAACTTGAATTATTATTTTTAAATGTCAATAAATGTCTCTGCCTCATAAAGTGGATATGTGTTAGTACACTGTTATAGGCTTGTACTATGTGGCACAAAAGAACAAAAGGCGATTGAATGGTTAATCACAATGGTGTGTATGACAATTAATCATTAACTTAATGTCACCGTCATGACAGCCCTGCAGAGAAATACTTTACCTTTTTTTTTTTTTTTTTTTTTTTCTCACAATTTACATTTGCAACCGAATCCATAACTGTAATTTAACGTTTATTTCCTTCTCTCATGTCTGCATCAATATGGCCACCAAGACATCCAAGGGACAAGATGTTAGCAAAGGTGAGAAACAAACTGAGATTTGTCGCTCCCACTACTCTACGAAATGTGTATCCAATCCCGATCCCAGTGTGCCCTCCACATTGATTGAATTCTGCAGAGGATGGCGCCAGAATGCGCGAATATGCTCACGTTTTCATTGGAAATCCTTATAACTGAATGCAGTAGATGTATTACTCTGATTGTAAGACTAAGAACAGTTTATATGGATGTGTCCCTCCATTAAACACATTCACTGTTATGCACACTTTAAAAGTTAAGATAGACACAGTAAATATTTGTTCTACTCAACTTTACATAAATTTTATAGAGAATGTAGATTATAATCTTTAACAGATTTTTATTTTTGGATATCGGTACCTGTTTATGAAAAAATAAATTACTAAAGGGTAATACAAAGCACAAGTCTGTATTATCTTTATTCCAAGTTAAGATATGTCATAAATGTTCTAATCTATAGAGTGGCAACTTGGCAACAAAATAAATTGCATAGTGATGCTGTTGTCATTTTATTATAACCTGTCAAATGTGGACATTGTATATTATTATTGTTTTATTGTACTCAATACTAGTTGCCTACAATAATTAATAAACCTTGAACATATTGTAGTTGGGTATAATACATGCATTTTTTATGTACAGCACTGTTAATGTTTTTATCCTACTTACAGCCTTTCCAGTTTCAGTACAAAATGGCTCAATCCATCAAAAGGATACAGTCCACGACAATGACTTTGAGCCCTATCTTACTGGCCAGTCAAATCAGGTGGGAAATTCAACGTTTTGTATCTTTTCCTGTCAAGTTTTTATTTAATGTTACATCGTTTTACTGTAATATTGCTTCTGTCTTACTGAAAGTTCACTGTATAAAAACCATCTTCTCCCCCCTTTTTCAGAATAACAGCTATCAATCCATGACAGACCCGTACCTATCCAGCTATTATGCCCCTTCAATTGGATTTCCTTACCCTCTTAGTGAGGCTCCGTGGTCTACAGGAGGTGACCCACCAATTCCCTACCTTACACCCTATGCCCCCCTGAGCAATGGAGATCACCATTTCATGCACGACACAGTATTTGGGCAGCCAGGGGGCCTAGGTAGTAGCATCTATCCTCATAGGTTTAACTTTTTTCCTGAGAACCCAGCTTTCTCAGCCTGGGGAACCAGTGGGTCTCAGGGCCAGCAGACTCAGAGTTCAGCCTATGGGGGAAGCTACAGCTACCCACCCAGCTCCCTGGGAGGAACACTCGTCCCTGATGGCCAAACAGGCTTCCACAGTGACACCCTGAGCAAGGCTCCAGGAATGAATAGCCTGGAGCAGGGTATGCTGGGGTTAAAATTAGGTGGGGATGTGACAGGAAGTGGTTCGGGTATGAAGACAGTTGGCTCAGTGATTGGTGGTGGTGGCAATGTAGCTGCTGTTGCCACAGGCAACGGTGGCACAGCAATTGGAATGCCCCCTCCCAAACCTACATCGTGGGCGGCTATTGCTAGTAAGCCTGCAAAGCCGCAGCAAGTCAAGACCAAGACAAAGCCTGGCATGCCAATGGCTGGTGGAACCCTGCCTCCACCGCCCATTAAACACACTATGGAAATTGATACGTGGGATAATAAGGGGACTGTTGCTAAAGTGGCCCCTCCTTTGCCACCCCACCATCAACATCAACATCAGCACCAGCCACAACATCTCCACTCACATGCACACCTTTCCCACAGCCTCCCCCCTCCCCCCCAGCAGTCCCTGCAGTCTGCCCAGTCCCTTGTGCAGCAAATGACCATGCAGGGCCCTCCTCCTCAACAGTCATACCAGAACCACAACTCAATCCCGCCACCCCAGACCCGCTGGGTGGCTCCACGCAACCGGAACCCGGGCTACGGTGCGGGTACCATGGACAGCAGCGGCTCCTCCAGTGGTGGCGGCATCGGGAACGGGGGCGGGGGTTGTGGAGGAGTTCCCCCGGGATCCGGTCCAGGATTGGAGTCCCACCCGGTGCTGGAGAAGCTGCGAGCTGCGCACAGCTACAACCCCAAGGACTTTGACTGGAACCTGAAGAATGGGCGGGTGTTCATCATCAAGAGCTACTCCGAGGACGACATCCACCGCTCCATCAAGTACTCCATCTGGTGCAGCACGGAGCACGGCAACAAGCGCTTGGACTCGGCCTTCAGAGCCATGAACTCTAAAGGCCCCGTCTACTTGCTTTTCAGTGTCAATGGCAGCGGGCATTTCTGCGGTGTGGCCGAGATGCGCTCGCCTGTGGACTACGGTACAAGTGCTGGTGTTTGGGCGCAGGACAAGTGGAAGGGCAAGTTTGATGTGAACTGGTTGTTTGTTAAGGACGTGCCTAATAGTCAACTGCGCCACATTCGCCTGGAGAACAATGACAACAAGCCAGTGACCAACTCACGTGACACTCAGGAGGTTCCTCTTGAGAAGGCCAAGCAGGTGCTCAAGATCATCGCCACCTACAAACACACCACCTCCATATTTGATGACTTTTCCCACTACGAAAAGAAGCAGGAGGAGGAAGAGGTGGTGAGAAAGGTGATTATATTGCCACCACACTGACATTTCGAGATTGGAATGTGAATATTGATTGCTCCAGACTAATTTGATGCTATTAATTTGTCTGCCAGCTTTAACTGTTAGAGTAGCATCAGGAAATTTAGGTATCATCATATTGGCATCCAAGGTTTTGTTGTCTAAATTAATGAAGTAAAATGCATTAAAATATAACACATGGTTTCTCAAAGTATGAGCTCTGAAGTATAGGAATATGGTTTTGTTAAGAAACCCAGTATTCGGATATAATGGAACTTACCACGTAGTCCCATTATTGGTACACAGTCAGATTCTCAAAAATGGAATTTTAAATTCATGAACAGATATTGTGATAAAGATCTATCGTGCATGTATATGTATCATTCTGATGTATATGTCGATGCTTTGAGCGGTCATTTCTCCAAGCCTTGAGGTAGTTTCATGTAAATTCCTCACTAGGATTTGTTTATTGTGCTTTGGGATTTTTATTGTGGTGTTAATGTGTTAATAAAACTTTTAACAATAATTCTTCAACAGAGCTATGAGCCTCCTCCAATGCAAAGCCGTTCTCGACTTGATCAGGTAAAGCATGATGTTCATCACCTGTAGTTTTAATTCTGCCATTTTCTTTTTCCTTTTTTTTTTTTTTTTTTTTTTTTTTCTTTCTTTTTCTTTTTTATAACTGAAGTTGTGCACAGACTTGGAGGTCTTTGGGATTTCTCCGGCGGGTACCATTTTACAACAATATTTAATCAGCAGTTTCTTTAATTTGGTCACAATTTATTCCCACTTCTTTCAGGATCGCCAGAATCGAAGTAAACAGTAGAAGAACGCTTCATTAAGCTGGATCAACATTTGTGCTTGGATGGACATGATATTTAGATTACAGAGAGAAGATCAGAAGAAATTCAGAAAATGGAAAAACTTTCTTTTTTTTCTTTTTTCCCCCCTCTTTTTTTTTCCCCAACTTTATTTTAGTGACTTCGGCCCGTGTGACACATGCCACTTTGAACCTGGTTCCTAGTTTTCAAGATGTGTGTGCAGGGATGAAGCCGGTTCCAACAATCAAATCAGTTCAACATTTCCCTCCCCACACTCCTCCCCCTTTGTTTTCTTCATGCAACTCAAAATCTTTCATTCTTAATTAATATTAAGTTATCTGCACGTCTCTTTTGAAAATCTCTTGACAACATGCTGCTGATATTCAGTGACTGTTCACCTTGTGGTATGTGTGCGTGTTGGACAAATGTTAAGTGCTTGTGTTGGGTATTCTTAAGAGTGAACAACACGTATCTTCTATTTGTACATGGCCAGTGAAACTTTCTAATAATGTAGGACAAATAACTTCTACAATGCCCTCCTGCTCATTTTAGGGTTTTCTTGTGACGGTAGAGGAATGCCTGTGCTGCAAGGTTGTGTATGTATTGAAATGTGGAGAGGTAACGAGAGCAAACGTATGAAGGTTGGGGAATTACTTTGACTTGTGTATCACTTGTCCAATTGCTGTTTGAAAAAATAATATCAATGGGAGAGAGACATGCCATTTATTTTTCTTTCAAGAGAGGAGCCTTACATTTTCTTTTCAGTGATGGTGTTTAAAAAGAAAAACAAAAAAAAAAAAAACAATATTTGCTGTACTGTACCTCAAGTTTTCCAGCAAGAGATTCAGGGAAAAGATATTGTCTAGAGATTATATACTCGCAAAGGTGTTCCTTCTCTTTTTTTTTCTTTTTTTTTTTTTATTTATAAGATGGGAAAAGTACACATTTTCTTTCAGTTTAAGTTCTTATATAACAAAAAGTATGCTTAATGCTGTCCTTATTTTTAATCACACTATAGCTGTTTTTCCCCTCTGTTCCCTGCCATTCCAACGGGGGTCTATGTTAATGTACTTCTGGGGACAATGTAGCATGTACTGCTTTTTAACCTAGGCTTGTCACTCTATTTTCATTTGTTGTTCTTTCATAACATAATTAGGATGTTGATATTTTCATTGCTATAACCCTTACACATCCTCAGAAAATTTAAGCTTTAATGTACTGGCAACGCTAACTGAGAACGCCTCAAATGTTTGAACTTAAAATTAATGTTACTGATTTATTGTCAAGTGTATGAAAACCCAGAGATAGTCTATATGGTATATGTGTGTGATTTTAATTTTTTTTTTTTTCTTTTTTTTTTTTTTTTAATTGCTTGCTATAATGTTTGTATGCGAGAGTGAAAGACAGAGAGGGATTATAGTTATCAATGAATCAGAGTTATATAATGGTAATGGAATATAAAAAAAATATAAGAAAAGTTTAAGCCCCCACCCCCTCAATTAAATATACATTGTATCAAAGCTCACTATCACACTCTTAGATTTGGTCATGGTCATTATTAAAGATATACTTATCTGTTGATTGTGTCATTACTTTTCTAATGTGTACAATTTCTTGTCAAAGCTGTTGAAGGAAGTGGCCTCCAGGAACTTGGAATGAGCTTCCCGTGACTATGTTGGGATCCATGATTTAATTTGTGACTATTGTTGATGTACTGTAAGCCAGGTTCTAAACATGTGGTGTTCTTACAAGCCAAAATCCAACCTGGCAATTGCAAGAAGGTTTTCCAAGGGATAAAAGTCTCGATTGAGTCCAAACCTATGCTTATGTTCCGGAAAGGATTTATTGTGTTTAAAAAAAAAAAAAAAAAACAGATTTCATCTCAGACATGCCTTCATCCTGCTTGTTTTTTGTGAAGTACAGTATACGTTCAATAGGAAAGGAAGGTAGACCAACTAAAAAACACTTGAGGCTCTGTTGTTTTTATGTAGAGCCACCAACGCTGTAGATCATTTGTGGAGAATAAAAGAATCTCACTCTAATCGCCCACAATACACTTGCCAAACTTTCTGACCGAGTATGGGGTCGGGTAAAAGCCTAAAAAAAAGGTTGACCTTGTTTCCTCAATTTAGAGATGGTGATCAGCGTGACTGTTGATTTCACAAGTGGTGTAAGAAAAGGTTTGTTCGCAGCAAAATAATCTTCTAAATGAGTAGGGAGTTAATGCGGCAAAAGAGTGGCGGAGCGGGTGAATTTTCATAAACTGAAAATAGTGACTGAGGACTTAAAAAACCCCAGATAATTCATACTAAATGTGACTGATTTACACTCTGTATTACACCAAAATAAATACATTTGTCAGAAATAAATTATTTTTGTGTTTCAGACTTAAATTACTTTGAGAGAATTAAGCTGAAGGATCTTTGGGTTCCACCCTTGGGATCCCTTCCTTTGTTCTATTTATGTGACAGAATTAAATGTTTTTCGTGAGAATTCCCTTTCCAACAGCCAAAGCGGCGACTGAATTGCTCACTGGAAGTCCTCCCGTGCATTATATGTGGTGGAAAAATGGAACGACTATTTTTACTGACTGACTCGTCAGGAAGAAAAAAAAAAAAAAAGATTGAACCTTTCATCGCTATTCATAATGGTGTTCTTTAACTGGGGTTCGCTAGCGGAATCAGTCCACTTAAAGGTGCAGTGAGTAGAATTAACGGAACGAACTTGGCAGAAATGGAATATGATATTCATAAGTATGTTTTAATTAGTGTATAATCCCATGAGAATAAGAATCCTGTTTTCGTTGCCTTAGAATGAACCGTTTTTATCTACATAGGGAGCGGGGACGCTTCCACGGAGGCCGCCATTTTGCACCGCCTAATTCTACAGTGGCCCACAACGGACAAACCAAACACTGACTCTAAAGAGCTTTTGCGTTTTTCGCAGCAACCGGAGGCCACCATATTTGGCAGGGGTGGGGGTTGGTGGGGGGTTCCGGGCAGTTTGTTGCAAATTGCAGCCTCACCGCTAGATGCCACTTCATTCTCAACACTGCAACCTCAATTAATTGCAGGTGGAGGCGCGGGAAGAGGCGAGAGTCTCAAGGGATTCCTCTCGCGGCATTCACGGCGTGCATTAATTGTCCAGTTATTAAATCAAGGTCCACCACGAACACGAGGAGCGGCAATCCGGCACGCTCTGATGGGCCACAGGGCCGCGGGGGACACACGAATTAGAGTTTAAACCAATAAATCAAGAAGGCGGACTCCAGACACGCGTCTTGTCCCAGATGTAGCTTCGTGTGGACTAGTGAGGCAAGACCCCAAAACCATTCGTCCATTGAGAACGCATCTCTTGAATGACTCTGAAGTCAGGAGTCACTCCAGCCAAACAGTCGATAAACAATTATGAGGGGATTTAGGACAAGCACTGAGCATGAGGATTCATGTCGAAGGTGGCTGTTTTACACTTTCGTTCCACCGAAATGAATCATGTAGGAGGAAGTCAATTATTTTGGGGATTCACACTTTGCATTTATCTCCCCCAAACTAATACTTTCGAGACGATAAGGCTATTCCCGGGTGGGATCCACACTTTGCATTCGTCCGCCTAAGTCAATGCAACTCCTCAATCAATTTAGACGGAATTGTATCATTCCTGTGAGAATTCAATTCACAACCGACTGGGGTTTGGTCGTTCACCGGAAGTCCTCAGAGCCCGCTTTACACCAACGGAATCAAACGAAGGAAGGATCAGAAAATGGGATGAATCTTTTTATTGAGTGATTCGTCAAGAACAGAACCTGGAAAAATCTAGTCATCTAATCTTCACCAAAAGCCTTGAATGTAGTGTTTAATATTTGAGGGCATTGTTCAATTTCACACCTTCTGTAAGAGCTGCTTCTTGTACGCAGTCTAAACACGACCCTGAGACCCCTAACATTGAAAATACATGGAAAATGAATGTTATTAATCACTGAAAAAAAGTCACCATGTGGTCAACACAGCAACATCTTCAAAAGGTGGGAAAACAACAGCTTTCAGGCTAAGACCCAAATAAACAGAGATGTGCTCAGTGGAAATAAATAATACCATTTCATTTTCAGTGTTCCATTCCTAGCATCTTGAGATCCATATTTTGTAAACTTTTCAGCAGCTTTCTGTTGACCCGACCAGCAGGTTTACATGCTACTCCAGGGGGCCTCAGAGAGCTTTTATTTGTTACTGTCAGCCCAGCTGACTGGGCTGAATGGAATGTTCTCTACGTGTTGCTTTTTTGGACCATGCCCGGAATTGTAAGAAAATACATAATGTATATTTTTATTTAAATTAACCCTAAAGAACCTTTAATATAGAGCAGAAATGACAAATGATCTCCATTTTTAAAGCAGGTATCTAGTAGGTGGTCTAATTTCAAATTGCAACTTCATTATTATTTAGATGGGAATTGTCATGGTTGACAATTTTATTTGATTTCAATAAGTACGTAAGCAACACAATATCAGAAATACTATTATAAATTATAAAATGTAAAACAATTATACATTTCACATTTTTAAACAATGTCTGAAATTCTGTTTGTGCAATAGTTGTAGTATGTCAGCATTCACAGTCAAAATCTGACAATTATTTTACTGTTGAATTCTTAACAACAGACAACAGACAACGACATTGAAATCGGAGCTCGCTATTAAAGCGGCTGTCTTCCAACAGGAGACACAGCTCTGTAATCCTCCAGGTCCACGCGGCTGGCGTCCCCCAAGACGAGGAAGAACCCCAGGCCCGTGACGTTGAGTAAACCGATGAGGGAGAATACCGCCGGCCACGACGCCGTAACCTCGATCAAATACCCCGAGAAGAAAACCACCAAGAGTCCTGTGGAGCACACACACACACACACACACACACACACACACACACACACAGCAGCTCAAAATGATCCTGAAGCGACAGTCAGTGCTGGTGAAATGTACAGTTGAGCCATTTTCAACACGTACCCATGAAAGCGCCGCACATATTCATAAAACCTGTTGATATATAAAAAAAAAAAAAAAAGACTTACAATGGTGCAGACTCGATTTGTTGTCAAATTTCCACACAGCGCAAAAAAATTGGACGGCAACGTACCATAGAGAGCCCCCGCGCAGGACGGGGCGAGGTCCTGTACGTTGATGGAAACCCCACTGCAGAATGGAAAACCCACACGAGGAGTTATTTTTTCTGCCGAGTTCTAAAAATGGATGAAACATGAATGCGTAACACACGGTCCAGGGACACTGGCTTTCAACAATGCAAGCAGGAGAGATATCGGTTGAATTACATTTCATTGAAAACTAAAAAAATACAAATAAAAAAATGTCAGATTGGTATTTCATCGGTATATTTCATTTGTGGTTTGTCGTGCAAAATGACCACGATTTCCAAAAGCTTTGTCCCTGCTGAGGCAAACAAGCCAGGCCTAAAACACACACCGGTGACAGTATTGACATTTGGATTTTGATCTCATCCAGCAGGTGCTCGGGCGCCCTCCCCCTCCTCTCCCCCTGCCCGAGCCTGTTGAAGTTGGCTCCTCCGTCTAACTGTTCAGTTCACCTTAAATGATCAGACGCAATTCTGTCCTGTGCTGTGGGGGCCTCTATTGAGAGATTTCCAAAACAACTCACCTGTTATGAATGCTCTGTGTTCAGAAAAACAAAAGTGTAAAAATGACCGCATTTTTCATTGAAGTATATTTAAAAAAAAAAGAAATCGAAAAGCTACGACCACAAACGCAGCATGGCAAGATGGACTGTAACTAAGTGAGAAAGGCAAAAAGTGATCGCACTTTCTGCATAATTGTCATGACTTTGTTCTAGTATATACGTTTTTATTAGGGCTTTTATTATGATTTTTTTTTTTTATTATTAACCTCTGAACATGGTTTGCAGACTGTGGTGTCATTGTGTCTTTGCAATCTTTCCCCAATTGCTGTGTTCTTCGCTCTCGCCTCAAAAATCAGATATTTGCATGACAAACAGTGTAACTAAGTGTCAGAATACAGAATTACAGGAGAGGCTACTGTTGCGATCTTTTTTTATGTATGTCTGAACATGGTGTGCAGACTGTAGTCTCATTTATATTTCCCCAATTGAAAGTCATCTTCTACATTAAGGGAAAAGACCAAATTGGTGTTTTCAGCTGTGTATATGTCAATAGGCAGAATATATATAAAAATGAATATCTAGCAGGAATGAAGCCATGACTGGCAATGACTGCCTCCATGTCACGCTCCGTCTGTGCCTCCGTGCTTCTACGTGGTGTTACAGCTTAAAGGGAGTAGCAGCACAGATAGCAACACCAAAAACGACATCGATATGGAAGATTTCTTTAAAGAGAACTCGGAAAGGACATGAGAATGAGAAGAGCACATTTGAGCTTCCTAGCCGTAGAGCATGTGGAAGCGAACGCTGTTCACCCTACTTTTACGGGAACTTGAATGAAAAGCGGGGATTCGACGAAACACCGTAAAGTAATGAAATAGCGTTTCCTCATTTAAAAGCACTACATTGGCTGTGTCACAACGCAGACAGCCGCACTGCATCCCAGCACGGCGTGGCAACCGCTCTGTCTCTGACCAGAAAGCGCTGCAGAGGACGGTCGAAAAATGTTCGTTCTGCAGTGCACACCATGTTCAGAGATTCATAAGAAAAGATCGCTGCTGTACAATCCCTTGTAATTCTGGATTCTGATACTTGCATTGCCGGTCATGCACATGTGTCGGATTGCTTCGAAACGTTGAGACGTTCGAAGTGGGGGGAGGAGCGTGGCAACGAGGGAAAATGCAAAGACACAATGACGCCACAGTCTGCGTACCATGTTCAGAGGTTAATAATAAAACATGTCATATCCACAATAAAAGCCGTAATAAAAAAAAAACAACCTATAGTGAAGTCATGACAATAAGGCAGAAAGTGCAATCACTTTTTGCCGTTCTCATTTAATTAAAGTCCATCTTGTCATGTTGTGTTTCTGGTTGCTTCATAAAGTAGCTTTTCGGATTTTTATTTTTTTTTTTCCATTAGTTCCAATGAAAAAATGCGTGCTGGACAGTCACTGTTTGTTTTATTTTTCTGAATGCAGAATATACAAAACAGATAAGTCATTTTGGAATTCTCTCAATAGAGGCCTCTACAGTACAGGACAGAGATTAGTCAGCAAATAGAGCCATCTACAGGCAAAACAATGTTATTGCGGCCATTTAAGGTGGAACATTTCAAATAAGGAGCTGGTGAATAAGAAGCCATCTTCAGCCTTGTATACACACTGGTCAGCCACAACATTAAAGCCACCCCCCAAATATTGTGTAGGTCCCTCTTGTGCCGCCAAAACAGCTCTGACCCACCTAAACAACGTTGAGGTAGGTGGTATGTGCCAAAGTGACATCCACATGAATGCCAGGACCCAAGGTTTCCCAGCAGAACATTTTCCAGAGCATCACACTGCCTCCGCCGCCTTGCCTTCTTCCCATAGTACATCCTGGTGCCCTCTCTCCCCCAGGTAAACGATGCCCAGGCACCCTGACACCCATATGATGTAAAAGAAAATGTGATTCATCAGACCAGGCCACCTTCTTCCATTGCTCCATGGTCCAGTTCTGACGCTCACGTGTCCATTGTAGGTGCTTTCGGTGGTGGTCAGGGGTCAGCATGGAGACTCTGCAAGCTGTGATGCACTGTGTGTTCTGACACCTTTCTATCATAGCAGCATTAACTATTTCCAGCAATTTGTGCTACAGTAGCTCTTCTGTGGGATCTGACCAGACGGGCTGGACTTCACTCCCCATGCACATCAATGAGATTGTGCATACTAACCGCTGCATACGGGGAACACCCCACAAGACCTGTCGCTTTGGAGATGCTCTGACCCAGTCTTCTAGCCATCACAATTTGGCCCCTGTCAAAGTCACTCAGATCCTTTTGTCCATTTTTCCTGCTTCCAACACATCAACTTCAAGAACTGACTGTTCACTTGCTGCCTAATATATCCCCTTGACAGGTGCCATTGGAACAAGATGTGCAATGTTATTCACCTCACCTGTCGGTGGTTTTAATGTTGTGGTGATCAGTGTTTATAGGCGTTTCTAGCCAATCCTGGAAAGAAATGATCACCAAGACTTATTGACTTAAGATACAATAATCTTATTCTAAATTTTCCCTGATCCCTAAACCTAAATTAGGACTTTGATACAAGAAGTGTATGTTTACTGTGAAATATTTGGTTTATAGGCTGATTGCCAATATTTAAGGAAGCCAATTTCTGACTCACCAGGATTTATAAAACTACTAAGTTCATCAAAGTCTGTCTAGAACATACTGATCTATCTATCTATCTATATAGTATAATATAAAATCAATATATTTATGTCAAAAAATTTGTCTACTAGTGGACTGCTGACATTGAGAGCCAGTCATTCAATGAATTGGGAATGGATCACATTGAACACGATTTCAAATATGGCTTTACAAACCATGAAATTCTTAACTTACTTGATGAATCAGGTAAGTCAGTTCATAATTTTGACCTAAGTCATAATTATTATAATTAGATTATAATAAGATATTGTTTTTCTGCGTTTTCTCAATTTACTTTTTGTCCCTGGAGGAAATGAGCCTCCATAAATATTTTATTTGCTGTTTAAGGCTTATATTTAATGTCAGGTTTATTCTACATTAATCTTTCTGCTTCACTGCTTATTTTCACAAGTTATTGTATATTAACTTTTATTTGTTAGGTCATTTTGAATTGTATCTTTTTTTTTTTTAATTACTATTTTTCTGTTTAATTATATTTTTGTTCATCATTAGTTTCAAGGTACAATATATTGCCATACTTTGTTGTGTACAGTTAACCAATATATTGCCATTTTCTTTTTAATTTTATTGCTTTAGTATTATTTAGCTTATTGTATTTATGTGAGCTATCAAGATACTCCAATTTCCCCCTGGGGGCGGATGGATGGATGGATGGGTGGATGGATTGATGGATGGATGAATGCATCCATCCATCGAAGTACTGTATGTTATTATTATTATGTTGTATGGAGTAAGTATGTTTTTAGCTTGATGAATAACACATATGGATATAGTATATAGATGAGCATTTTGATATCCGGTCAACGTTGGTTCTGTGGCTGAACTGAGCACATCATTGTCCCTGATTGTGTACATGAAGTAGCTCTTGAACAGCTATTTTGACAATGGTAACTTAAGCTTGAGCCATTTTATTTCTGCTTTTGAGATAGACTTGTACAATATCCAATGAATAGTTGTCCAACTGCCACTGACCACAGAATAACACAAAGCCTCAATTTAGGCATTATGAGAGCGAGATGATGATGATGATGATGATGATTATTATTATTATTATTATTATTATTATTATTATTTATATAAATATGTATTTTTAAGGACAACACACAATTAACATTTCTGTAAATATGCCAGCTGACTAATTTTCACCTGCAGTCCTTTGGCAAAATGTTTTGAAACTTATAAAGTGAAAACATTTACAGAGCGAAGACAACAAGGCACCATCAAGACAGCAACAGCAAAAAGAAAAAGAAAAAAAATTCTCAAGACCGAACGCATGCCATGCAGAGCAACAGGAAAAGGCAAAACGTCAGTACAATAATACAGTGATCAACCTGTCTTCACAAACAGACCTGGTGCTGAAAGTGTTGCATCCCACTGCAGCAGAGACTGAGGCCAAAGCAAAGGTGAAGGTGACTGGTTTACAGACCAGCAGCATGAAGACACTTGATACACCCATGGCCACGAACTGGAAAAAAACCAACAAGATCGGGTGAAAAGGAGTTATAGGCATCTCTTTCAAAAAGGAAAAAAAAACAATGTATTAATTAGGGGACCCCTACTGTTTTTGATCGGATTTTTATGATTACAAATCGTTTATTCGGGCCAAAAGTATCGGAAACACGGCAATCGCAGTACGCACAGACATGGTTGAGGTCTCGTTAGAACCAGAACGTTTCAGACGTCTGGTTTAATTTTGATCGATAGCAATGTACATTTGGAGCAGGAATTAGTAACAAACTGTTGTAAATTTTTCCAGAAGTAGAAGAACATTTGCGTGATTTGATTTGTTTCAAAAGCAATTCATCATCTGAAGTTAAATAAGTCCAAGATTGGTCTCTCGGAATTCATTCACATCCAGCGCCCTGTGGACTGCGCAGCGTTCACGCGGAAAAATTGTAACTCGTTCTGCATATCACAAAACCCCCGAAAACTACAATCGGTCACAGGAGGCGTTCTCGCGCCGCAGGAAGTTCCAACAACCTTTGGGAGGAAGCGTCCCTTCCTTTTGTGTTGATTTACAGGACCTGTAATACGTACCTAACGTGACTTAACTGGACTCTATGTATTATGTAGGCCTTGTTTCCTGTTTCTTTAGGTGCTGCTCATTTTTTCCACGGGCCTTAACCTGATTGGCTGTCTGCTCTCACTGAACGAGGTGTGGTGGAGTGGTGAGTTTATCACAGAAGGGATCAAACATGTTTGGCTGGAATCCGGAGCCAACCTGAGCCCAACTCTTATAAAGCACTCATAAAGTTACACAGAGTCCCCCCCCCCCCACTCTCATTCTCTTATTTTACAAAGGTGAGAATCTGGCCTTTCTCGTTTCTCCGTGGGAGTGGCATTATATAATCCCTTCGACACAACAAAAACAGATCCCAATAGAAAAACACAGTCACAGTCACCTGCATGATTTTCCTGACGGCGGACACACCGTATCCTAATAGCAAAAAAGACAGATAGAAATGTCCATGAAAAGTCAAACACCGGAAGGTGCGCAAAGGAAACAAAGGGATGTTTTAATGACGTTCTATTTAACGTTCACCGCCCCCAACTTAAATTACTCAGGAATTGTAAAGGACGTGAGAAACCTGCGTTGATGAGGTAATCTGAAACGTATCCTCCGCTGACAGCTGACGGGATTGCAATCGTCCACGGGATCACGTTGTACAGCCATCCCTTATATAAAATACAAATAAAGATGTAGCGGCGATCAACAAAAACACACACACGCACACACACACACACACACACACACACACAAAACCATGAAGAAAATGAACAACAAAGGTCTCATGGGTCGGTACCGGAGCATGTGGAAATGTATCCTTGAAGTACGTGGGCAGCCAGGACAGCAGCGCGTAGGAAGCGCCGGAGTGACACATGTGAGCCAAGACCATGGCGCTACGGAGCGGAGAGCAGAGCACAAGGGGACGGTCAGAGCGCCCGGCTCGCACGCAGATGTGACCGAGGCTTCGAGAACAGAAAGACGGGAACTGTACCAAACGGGCCCCTTCTTGAGATGAGACAGCCAGTGTAATTTGGGAACACTCCAGTACGAGGCAGAGAGCAGATGGTTGGGGATGACCTGACCTGCAGCACAAAAGCACACCTTACACGCACGTCACAATGTCTGCAACACGTGAAGCTGTTCCCCGTGCTGCGCGGCCTTTCCCCTCGTTGAGTGAGCAAAGAAAATCCACGGTGGAATAATACGGGCCGCCGTAAATAATTCACAGTGGGATCATCCGGAAGCCTTGCCTTGCAATAAGAAGCGACACACAATGAGCGCCCACAGTCCGGACAAGGCCCCGGTGGCGTAGAAGACGCTCTGCCACCCGCGGCGCTCCAGCATCAGGGAGCCCACCCCGCCCACCACCAGCATCCTGAAAGGAGAACACGGTACCAAAAAGAAAGAAAGAAAAGAAAGAAAAAGTCAGTAAGCGGAAAGCGTCTTTTTCGCAGCGTGTTTATTAGTGTCGTGACTAACCCGAAATAAGAGCCGCCGTTGATGCAGCTCATCAGGAAACCTCGCTCTCCCTCGACCATGCGCTGGGAGCACACGCTGACCAGGGACGGGAAGACAACACCTGGAAGAGCATTCACTGCAATAAGTACACACCGCCCCACTTCCATGTCATCCCTCCATATCCCATGTGCTCCTCAAAGCTTTAAGATCATTGTTGACGCAACATATTACATGGGGCAATCCAACACTTTTGTCCAAAGCAAGATTTTAGTACTGAGGACATAGAATATAATATGACCCTGCAGTATAACTACTGACCAGTCCATTCATATAATAAAGAGTCAGAACAGAAAAATCCCTTTTAGCGAGCTTGACAGAGAATCCCTCTGTGGTCTCTTTGGAACAGGGTACACTGTCTGGCATGAATTGTAGCTTATCTTCCTTTAGATGAGTGTTGAAAAGCAAGATGGCTTTATGTGTTGATGAACATCACTCAGCACGAGGAGAAAATAATGGATTCATTATTCTATTTTGGCCCAGCCATCTGACAACATTTATTGTTTTTGTCATGATATAAAGGGTACTTTATCAAACCCCATATATTACTATCGACCTGGGTGTTAAGTTGTTTTGCTTTGGGGAGAAAATAACTGCATGGAAACATATGGTAAAATTTCCTAATACAAGGCATGGGCTATATTTGTAACTTTGCTAGAAAGGGAAAAACAAAAAAAGGTTGAATGCGCTTGAATCCTGTTCACTTGGTTCTGTCTCAGAGATCCATCCACGCTCACCCTGCAGCAGACCCATGAGGAACCTGGCTATCGTCATGGCAGCGACAGAGTGATCTTCCAGCCGTCCGAGAAGAGGCGTAGCGGCTGTGATGATAGCCCAGGAGGCGGTGGAAAGAAACAAGATCCTCTCCCCTCCAAATCTCATTAAAACAAAAAAATTAAATCAAAAGGAGAAGAAAGAAGCGGAAATAATCACCCTTAACGTCAGATCAAAACCACAGTGAGTACACAGGACCACATGCGTCAGCTCAAGGGCATGTGAAGACAAATGGAGAGCTAACTTGTCACTTGTGTGTCCTCCCAGGATCTGCGTGAGACAGTAGCCCCAGTAGAACCCTCCCAGAACCAGCCCGGACTCCGTCTTGCTCCAGCCGAACGTGGCCGCCATCGAGACCACGCAGACGGGCATCGCCATCCTGGCACAGTAGACGAGGCAGGAGCACAAAACCAGCATCACGGTCCATGTTCGGGCCAGAGGTCTGGAGGGAAGTAAGAAAACAGTGTTTTGAAGCGGACGCGAGTGGTATGCAAGTCGATAGAACGACGAACCCTGAGTGAATTGTCAGTTCTCATGCGGAGCTTTCAAACCATCCGTCAGCTTGATAATGTAGTAATTTCTGTGGAATCTTTAAGTTGTGTTGCATCAGCGAATGAGTTCACGTTCCTCCTTCGGCAGTTTGGATTCAATCTTCAATACGCTTTAGATCACTCTTCAATTCAAACAAACTGTAACCAGACGGGTGCCTTTAAATAACGTTTGAGAAAATACCTTGAGACACGACTACAAACGCACGAGCTACAGTGTTGCACAACACAACTGCTTTCGCTTGTAGGTAAATCTCACCTGGACCAGATGTGTTGCCCCTGGGGATTCTGTTCTGGAGGGAGGTTTGTCGCGAAAACCCAGGGATCCAACGTACATCTACAACCCCTAAATAAATGATTGTCAGCCATTCAGCGCAAGCTTGGTTTTCTTTTCCTCTTTTTTAGTTCCGGGACTGTTCAGCACTGGGAAGTGAGCCCGAGCCATTCACAGTAACTTCTGAAAAAAATACCAAGACAGGTAGAACTTGTCGGGGCAACATACTACAACAAGATCATGTTGAGATTTGCGGGATTAGCGTTCCACGGCTCCTCCTCAGGATTGTGATGACATTTTTGTGCCACAGTGATTTGAGAGATTTTGTGTGTGTGTGTGTGTGTGTGTGTGTGTGTGTGTGTGTGTGTGTGTGTGTGTGTGTGGGTGTGTGTGTGTGTGTGCGGGGGCCGGCGTGTGTGTTTCCGCTGGCAGCGGGACTACAGATCAAGATGGTCTCCAAAAGAAGACTACAATCCCCACAAGCAGCCAGACAGGAGGAAAGACAGACCTGGGAGTGGAGCAGTTGGAACAACCCTATAAGGCCCAATGAGAGCATGGAGAGGAGAGAGTGTTCGGGGAGGAGAGTTTGAGTAGGAGAGAGACACCGCTCTTTAGTTTACTCGGTGTAATATTATCAGGAAGATAAGTGACTTATTCTGTCCACTGAGTTGTGCCTTTTTCTTTTTGCTATACGAAATAGATGAAGATCCGGCGATGTGGATCTTCTTTGTTTGCCTCCTTTTTCCCTTCACCCACACTACGAAGACGACACTAGAAGTTAGAGGTTGATGCAGAGCAACTTACCGTTCCTTTTGTTGAGTATCAACCTGGAAGACAATGGAAGAGATACTCCAAAGGCAGGTTGAGAGCCACCAGCGCAAGATTGAGACCAGCCACGCCCTGGTGGGGGAACAGAAAAGCCAATATGCTGAAGGCCGAGGAGCTCCGACTGCAGTGTGAAAAGGTCCAATGGGCAGTGAATCAAATTAAAGCCAGTGACTTTATCCCGAGGATGAAATGACTTTGAGGCATATTTAGATGCTTTTGAAACCTCTGCAAGACAGGAGCAATGGCTGAAGGAACAAGGGGTCGGAGTCCTTATACGCTTTCCTCTCTGGAGAGGCCCAGAAGGCCTACCAAGATTTAGGCCCCACAGTGGCCAACAATCAGGATTCTTTTTTTAATTTGGAAATTCTCAGTAGAATTGGGCTCACTAGGTTTGTTTGGTATGACCCAGCGATTTCCCCATATGGACTTTTAAAAAAAACCAACCCGGACGCAGATGCACAAACTGATATGTATGACAAAGAAATGGTTTTAACCCGAAAATAATCCAGCAGAAACTATGGTAGAGACCCTGGTAATCTATAAATATTTGCGGGCCCTACCCCGCGAGACAGCCCTGAGACAGCTGGTGCTTTTGCTGAGGCAGTAGAGCAATATCAGGCAACCGCTGCATGCTCCACTCTAGCAGAAGGGACCAATCCAGCCTGCGACTGGCCCAGAGACCCAATTCTAGTGAGCCTTTCCCACCCTCACATCCAGGTAAACCCTCTCGAGGAGAGGTGGAGCCCTAAGGTGGAGCAGCTAACTGGGAAGGTGTGAAATGCTATAGGTGTGGGGGGAAAATGGCCACATGTCCTGGCAGTGCAGTCAAACGGATGAACCAACGCCCACAGCCGACTCTTTGGGGGGGGCCCCCAGCCAATAATATGCATTCTATGCATATATACATTCCCTCCTGCTGGCCACAGACCACAATCCCCACAAGCAGCCAGACAGGAGGTAACACAGTACTGGATGAACCATATAAGGCCTTATTGGTTTTTTTGGACTGGAGGAACTTTTTCATAGTTCTAAGAACAGTTGGAGGACCCCCACCCCCTTTTTATTGTGTCTGCACTGCCGGAACTGGGAACGATGGTAGTTCTTAAAACGCCATTTTAAGGGAACCTTGAGTGACTTAAGTGCACGATAATTGGTCCAAGTGTACAGTGATTGGTAAAACACACGAGCCAATGCAACACTGGCAGCCACCATATTTAAAAACCTGTATAAAGTGCAGTTAACAACCAAAACATAATAAAAGGAGAAGGAGGGAAGGAGAGTTTGGTGTGGGAGAGAGACACTCTTTAGCCAAGCGATTGTAATTTAATAAGAAGGACAAGTGACTTAATTTGTCCATTGAGTTGTGCCTTTTTCTTTTTGTTATCCAAAATAAATTAACATCCAGTTTTGTCAAGAACCCTCGGTTGCCTCCTTTTTCGCTTCACCCACAGTACGAAGGCTCCCACCCTCTTGGGACCTCAATATACTGTGTGTGTGTGTGTGTGTGTGGATCCTCTTGTTCCAATGGTTGGTTTGGTACATCCTTTCTGGGCCACTGTAGAAACATGGCGGCCTCCGTGTTACGGGGCCCGCTCCTTATGTAGATAAAAACTACTTATTCTTAGGTAACGCCAACATTTTCATGGGATTATACACAAATAAAAACGTACTTATGAATATTATATTGTATTTCTGCCAATCCCGTTCCACAAATTCTACAGACTGCACTTTTAACCTACATATTTTCCCGGACCGCTGCCGTCTGTCACACGGGGGTAAGAAGGGAATCTGGGGCAAAGGCAACTGTGAGTGGGAGCCGCTGAGTCCGAGTCTTTTCTTTACAAGAGAACTCTGACCCATGGAAAGGTTTTCACAGCACCTCTCAGAACTTATTATTAATATATTACTTCAACTTATTATACAGTATTTTATACAGTATATCTATATATATAAATATATATACATACATAAACACATAAATACTGTACATATACACACAGACACAAATCTCCTTACTCAGATCCTTATGCTTGCCCATTTTTCCTGCTTCCAACACATCAACTACAAGAACTGACTGTTCACTTGCTTCCTAATACATAACACCCCTTGACAGATGCCACTGGAACGAGATGAGCAATGTTATTCACTTCACCTGACAGTGGTTTTAATGCTGTGGCTGATTGCTATACAGTATATCTATCTATATCTATACATATATATTGTATTTTTAGATCTTATTGTGCGTGATGACTGGGTGTCATGACATTTCACTGCATATATGTATGACCGTATATATGTGACCGTGTATGAGACAAATAACCCGTTGAATCTTGAATATTTATATATATTTCTCACAGCTCCGAAATTAACATTTTTGTTTTATTCTATAAACTACGGACATTTCTTCAAATTCCATTATCATTATTGACATTTAGAGCATTTATTTGCAGAAAATGACAACTGGTCAAAATAATAAAAAGGAAGCGGTGTTTTCAGACCTCGAATAATGAAAATAACAAGTTCATATTCATTTTCAAACAACACAATACTAATGTTTTAACATAGAAAGAGTTCACAAATCAATATTTGGTGGAATAACCCTTTTATTTAATCACAGCTTTCATGCGTCTCGGCATGCCCTCCACCAGTCTTTCACATTGCTGTTGGGAGATTTAATGCCACTCCTGGCGCAAAAATTCAAGCAGCTTGGCTTTGTTTGATGCCTTGTGACCATCCATCTTCCTCTTGATCACATTCCAGAGGTTTTCAATGGGGTTGAGGTCTGGAGATTGGGCTGGCCATGACAGGGTCTCGAGGTCTGGTGGTCCTCCATCCGCACCTTGATTGACCTGGCTGTGTGACATGGAGCATTTTTCTGCTGGAAAAAAAAACCCCAAAAAAAACCAATCCATTGAGTTTGGGAACATTGTCAGAGAAGAAGGAAGCTAGTGTTCTTCCAGGACAACCTTCTACGTGGGTTGATTCATGTGTCCTTCACAAAGACAAATCTGCCCAATTCCAGCCTTGCCAAAGCACCCCCAAACATCACCGATCCTCCACCGAATTTCACAGTGGGCGCGAGACACTGCGGTTTGTAGGCCTCTCCAGGTCTCCGTCTAACCATTAGACGACCAGGTTTTGGGCAAAGCTGAAAATTAGATTCATCAGAGAAGATGACCTTCCTCCAGTCTTCTACGGTCCAATCCTTATGGTCTTTGCACATCGCAGCCTGGCTTTTCTTGTTTCTAGCTTTGCACAACTTCAGCCCTGCCCCTAGGAGCCTGTTTCAAACTGTCCTCGCCGAGCACTTCACCCCAGCTGCCGTTTGCCATTGTTTTTGTAGCTCACTTGATGTTATCCTACGGGTGTTGAGTGACATTTCAATGAGTTGGCGGTTCACCCGGTCAGTGGGGAGTCCTTTTTGCCCTCTGCCGGTCCAAGCTTTGTTGTCCCCAATGTCTGCTGCTTGAACTTGTTCTAATGAACAGCCGGCTTTGAAATTTTAAGGAAGGACGCAACCTGACGCTCTGCCAGTAAAGCCAGAACTGAACCCCTCTTTTCCTCACTCTTAACTCTTCTTTTCAACTCTTTTGGCACGGTCAATAGTATTTTTTTTGATTCCAATTACTTTTGAGGTACTTCTAGCACTGTTTTTGCCACCCAGCTGTTCCTACTGCAAGAGGATAGTGATGACCACAGCAGTGTTTTTTATACTTTTCCTTATTAAATAAGTTCTGGTTTAGGTGATCACCTAATCAGTACCTCACCAAGTAGAATGAGGTGTGCCTGTGCTGCCATACATGTGGAGATGCTGATTTAAGAAAAAATTGGAGTGCTCTCAATTTTTTCCAGAGCTATATATACAGTATATCTATTGTGAGAGAAAATGCACACGATCATGTTTTAAACGGGACAATAGCCTTTTTCATGTTACGTAGCTTTTAAAACACATTGCCTCTGGGTTTTAATGAGTCTCTCAGAGTTCATATAAAGAGATTCTTTCTAAGCAATGTCAATTGTAGTATTGATAAACCAGATCACATTCCATCCTCACTCAACCTTGTTTGGAGATAAGGATAACCCCAGGGGGCTTGAAAGAGCATTTTGTGTTTGTTTTATGGCATAGTCTGTGACCGGAGTTTGACTGTTAAATCACTGTTTGAGGGTAACACCCGGGGATATGATTGAGGGGCACAGTCTTGTAAACGACACCTGACAAATGGTACACAATCTCTCTCCGGTATAAAGCCCTCTTCGTCGGTAGTAGGGATAGACTGATCAGAACACTGATTTGAAGCATGACTGTATCTTTCTCTTTATTCTGCAGAATAAATATCTTTAATACTCTGTTTTGTTTTCCTGTAGCGGGCAGATTAACTTCACCGACCACCCAGGAGGATTTCTCCAACACACACACACACACACACACACACACACACACACACACACACACACACACACACACACACACACACACACACACACACACACACACACACACACACACACACACACCCCAAAATAAATAAAAAGAATTGGTTCACAAAAGTTCTTTATTTTAATATTTGTAAATCTGACCTTAAAAATTTCCAATAATAAAAGGGATTGTGAACTCCATAAACAATATCTACAAAGACGATAAAAATAAATGAGGCATGGACAAACAAGCAGCAATAATAAACAATTGAAATAAAGCCCCACTGAATAACAAAAAATACCCAAAAAAAACAAAAACAAACTATGCAGCAAAATTGAAAATACATTGAACAGGTTGCATGGCAAAATGAGCAGTAAATTATATTATATTTAAAATCAAACACATATGATCACTATCTGTAATTTTAAAACAAATGTATTTGTTCCAGTTGCGATAGATTATTAAATAAAGGTGAACTTTTTTTATATGGATTTAAGACTAGGAAGAGCTTATAGATTATAAATTGTTTTACACATATGCTGCCAAAAGTTAAATGATTCATTACAAGACAATCTTGCAATCTTTGTAAATGTACAGTCCGATTTTCAGGGGTTGGCAAAGCATGTGATCAACTCAAATGCAAGTACAGAAACATTGCAATGAATACAATTTACAATCATTTGATAGTATTAGAATAATAAAGTGAATCATTCTACTGGCTCCAAAAATAACTACATTTAAATACTGTGTCAGAGATTTAAATCTCCAATTTAATCTCTGGTTTGAAATGATTGTGCCTCAACCTGTGTAGGTACCATCTCAATATGACAATATCCCAACTTGTGAAAACATAGGAATTGTGTATTTATGATGAAGTAGATTACATTTATTTTCCCCTTCGCTCGGAAGAGCCTTAATTTTTGGTTTAGCACGTTCCAAAAAATAAATCTTAATCTATAGCACCCGATTTACAGTAAGGGTCAGAGTAAATAATGGCTCGGGCCTAATTCTCGGAAAAACAAAAAGCCACTTTGCTGCAAATTTGTTTGTTTGTAAAAGTGTATTTTCAATCTGGGATGAATGCCTAAATCTGCTGTTACTTTGTAATCAAAGCAATTGACATTTTTTTCCCATAATGAACTGGCTCTCGTTTCTCATAAATGCAACATTTAAAAATAATGCATCATATTTATACACATATGTTACCTGGTCATCACGCAGTCACTGAGTGATTATAAATTAAGGGTATAAGGGGAGTGACTGTTCTTGGCATTGTAATTTTCACTTAGGGTCTTCAATGGTGCCCTTGCTAAGGTCAGTCATTTTAGGATATTTCACCTTCTTTTGATCCAGCTCATTTTGAGCCCAGAGAAGCAATTTAAGTAGCTTAGCCAGTTTGGGTGTGGACTCCCTGTTTTCATAGTCCAGTACGGCCTGGTTCACCTCACTCCAAACCTGTACAGTGAAAATAGTGTTACGATCAAAAATGCTATAGCAACAACAACCTCTTTAAGCAACAATTTAAGTAAAGAGCAAGAAATGCAAAATTTCACACCCGGACCACGACACACCCACCTTTTGCCTCTGCATCATGTTGAGTAGGTCCCCAAACGGTGACTCCTCTGGGTTGTCGAAGGCCAGCAGAGCGAGCGTTCTCTCCATCTCTGTCAGACACTCTCTGCTCTCCTCCCCCTGTTCTGCCAGCTGCGTCTGGGCAAACTCCAGCGCCGACTCAGTCTCCCTCAGTCGGATCAGCTCTATCAGGTGCTGCTGCTGCGGGACGAAAGTAAACAGCATCCATCGAGTGCTACAGAAAGAATCAAAAGTATGGGAGAATATCCCCAATGCAGAAATCCAAATCCAAGAGCCATATCAACACATGTTTGATTTTAAAGAAAATATACTAGAATTTCAGTTTGCCTTTCAACTGCTATTATTATTATTTTTAATGTTTGTATGTTAGATGTCTAACTGAGAATTTTTATTAAATGTCAATCATCATGTTCCCGTTATATTGTTCAGAAAAAACAATGGACAGGATCGGTTCTTGGTAATTTTACAGTTTAGGGTCAGAACAGACAGTGAAAAGATCTTTTTGATTCTTATTTCATACTTTTGTCAGAGTGTAACTGGGAGTAGCAACAAAATAGACTGAAGTAAATGAGAAATAATTGCGTAGCGACAGGGGAAATGGGGGGGGGTTTACATTTACACATATGTATAACACCATACTCACTAGTGTCAGCAGGTTCCTAAACTGTGCATTCGTAATAACATTTCTTTTTTTAACAAGGGGCCAACAGATGTTCATCTGACATACCTGCAGATGAAAGTACAGGTAGCGGTTGGTGTCCAGCAGCTCCGGGTGGAGGCTGTTGATGAGAGCGATGGCCTCCTGTATCTGTCCCTTCAGGATCATCTCCCTGATCTTTATCCTCTCATCCAGAGAGTCCAGGTCCACACTCGGCTCGATGCCGGACTCCAGACGAAACTTCTCCGCCGCCTCCTTGAATCCCTCTTTTAAAAACAAAAAGAAACAAAACCCAAAGGGCGGTGGGATCAGTGAGCGGCGGCCTCGGAGCCTGTTCTCCCAAGTGAGGTTGTGATTCATTGGAGTGCGAACGTCAAGCTCAAGTACCTGTCACCAGGTAATTCATAATAAGCCGGTTCATGTCCGCTCTCTGGATGTGAACGTTGTTTAATTTATCCATCCACTCCTCTTTAGTGATGTCTTCTGGCTTTTCCGCATAACTCATCCTCGGGGTCCTGGACAGTGAGAACCTCGTCGTGAGTAAAAGGGAAAGTGAGCAAGACTGACACAGCTTGGCCGCCGCTCGTTCCTACACACGAACGCATGAGGGGGTCACAACAGAGCAAAACAATACACGCAGCGCAGTGAGCAGGAGAGATGATTTAACAAGTGCACACCTCTAACGTTACCCCTTTAAATGGGCGGTTTTACACGCGCTATCGCAAGCCGCCGGACAATTCACCTGCGATCCACTGAGCTTTCCAAAACAAACCCAGGCATTTTCCACCATGCTAACACTTGTGCTAGCTAGCCGGCTGTGTGCGTTTTCTGCTCGACTCACCGGTCAAAGCGCAGTCTGGGGATTGTTCTTCTTTCGGGCGCGGGGAGTTAAACGCGAAGTATCTCGTGGGAGCGGCTAGTGGCTTTAAACCGGGGGAAAATATACATTGCCGAGTAGGCAAACGGTCCCCTTTTCAGCCGAGCTAGCTCACCGAGCTAACACTGTCCTCTCGCGATACAAAACGCGAGCGCACTGCGGACCCGGCGATTGGTTGGGTCGGTGACGTCATGGTTGCCAAGGCGCTCTACAGCTTCTGATCGAGTCCAATGGGGGGGGAAGGAAAAGCCCAAAGACATCATCACGTTCCAATCAGTTTCTATAATCCTAATCAATAGATCATCCTTGCAGTCAAAGTATGAAGGTTTTCTTGAAGTCGCCTCTTTATGAACAAAGACTAACAGGAATTTAAAGTAAATAATAATAATAATAATAATAACAATACTAATAATAACAATGATGTAATATCTGAACATACAGGTAAAGGGACAAAACAAGCATTGGAAGTATATTAACTGCTGTTAATGTATATTAACACCAACTGATATGCTGCCAGCTAAGGGTAAAAATCAATATCAAAAATGTGTAGAACAATTAGTAAAAATGACCTTAGCGCTCAAACCACAAAAAGGCTCAGCCTCCTCTGCTTCAACTGGCAAGGGAGATCTTATCTTAACACTGTAACTAACCCAGCTCCAACGATCCAAATGAGTACCCTCTCAAACCAACTCTGTTATTCTACCCCATGTTATTGTACTCCATGTTATTCTACATAATATAATTGTACCCCATGTTATTCTACCCCATGTTTATTCTACACCATGTTATTCTACACCATGTTATTGTACCCCGTGTTATTCTACTCCATGTTATTGTACTCCATGTTATTCTACATAATATAATTGTACCCCATGTAATTCTACCCCATGTTTATTCTACACCATGTTATTCTACACCATGTTATTGTACCCCGTGTTATTCTACTCCATGTTATTGTACTCCATGTTATTCTACATAATATAATTGTACCCCATGTAATTCTACCCCATGTTTATTCTACACCATGTTATTCTACACCATGTTATTGTACCCCGTGTTATTCTACTCCATGTTATTCTACTCCATGTAATTCTACCCCATGTTATTCTACCCCATGTTGATCTACCCCATGGCTCCATTTAGATGATTTGGGGTTAAAGTTAGGCATTCTGGGAAAATAAGTGTGTCCACCCCATTCCACAAAATAAAAGGTTGAATAAATCAAATATAATTATTCATTTTGGTGGTACTGCCAAATGGATATTGGGTTATAGGTTTAAATACCCCTGAAAATAACATGTAAAGAGAAGAAATTAAATGTAAGAGTGAATTGAAGCGATAACCTGTCCAATTCTGGATCCTATACTGAGCAGATGTTTAAAACATGTTTAGAATAAATGTTAATAATGTCATTAATTATGTTTGACTGCTGTTACTTGAGAGTAGTGCTATTATTTAGTAGTTGTATTGTATTTTCATATCAGAATTATTTTTATTTATTTGAGTATATTTGCAAATATAGTGAAAGTGACTTGGTGAGGTTGGTGCATAAAAGACAACAAGCAACACTGTATAAGCAAAAAAAACAACAAAATATTGAACAAGGAATTAAAAAAATATGAATTAACAAATATTTACATTCTAATTAAGAACTGTAAATGATGTACACTGTGAAAGGTTAAGTTGCAATGAGAGGCCGAGAGGCTATGAAATGGGTATGAGCCATGTACACACTATAATTAGAATAAATATAAATGTAGATTTACGTGTGTGTGCATGTACATACATTTATTTTTTTGTATAAAATGCATGTACAAATGTATATACATTTGTATTGCACTTGTTTATTTTACACTTGGAGGTAAGAGTTATTGGTGGTGCAGGAACATCAGTGTGCGTGCGTGTGTGCGTGTGTGTGTGTGTGTGTGTGTGTGTGTGACAGGGAGGGGTGGGGGTGGAAGTCCCAGAGTCAATGAGAGACGGGGGGCTTGTTTGTGAGGCCCACTGCCACATGTGATCGACGGTGATGTTTTTTTAAATAATAATATATATATTTATTTTCTTATTATTATTATTATTATTATTATTATTATTATTATTATTATTATTATTATTCTAGATACAGTCAGGTCCCAGTCGTGATGAGCACGGCCAGCAGGGGGCAGTAGGGGGGCGGGGACAGCGCTCTGCTGCAGCGGGCCTGCTTCACTGCTGATACCTAGAGTGGGCTGGGCGTGCGTGGAGCGCAACCGTGGACGCCGCACACCAGCTTGAAATAACACCCCGCAAGAACATTACATTCCGCCAAACCGCGAAAGACAAGTGAGAGGTAAGCCAGCGCCACCGCGCCTTTTGACCACCATCCCCCCCCCCCCCCCCCCGCTGCCCTCGACGTTTTGGTCCTTGTCCTTGAAAAAAAAAGCCCCGCTGCAGCCGATCTGGTCCTCGCCTCGGGAGCAGGCCGCGAAGCAACATGGATGCTGATGCTGCTGATGCTGCTGATGCTGCCGATGCTGCCGCTGATGCCGCTGATGCCGCTGATGCTGCCTCATAGATTGTCATCCGAGCGTCGCGTTCTTACAGTCGAATCCTTCCCCTATGCGGTTCAAACGACACTGCGAATTGCAGTTTGTTTTAGTAGGACGTATGACGTATGATTGTATTTCAATAAAAAAAAAAAAAAAAAAAAAAAAAAAGGCTTTCAAGGGATATCTTAGTAAATCACCAACGGGCTGCCATCCTTTTGGGCCAGTTTTATTTTTGGGGGGGATAACGCTGTTAACCGTTAAGTGCATGTGCTGCGGTTTGAGAAATCCTGGCTGACTGGATGTGAATGATGCACATGGAACACAGAGCCTGTCAGTGATCCTGGCATGATGTCAGTCAGTATTTACACTCTACACGGCTCGTGGTTTGGGAATATTTGCTCGACAATGTGAAGCAGCGACTAATGAGTGAAAAATGTGTATATGTTTTTTTTTTTTATGTTTTTGATTTCGGATTCATATTATTGATCTTTTCCTCACAGCCTGTGTTTCTCCTGACTGAAATCGGCACCATTCCTCTGCATTGTGTGTCAGTGCAATTAATACGATGTATGTCTGAGTGGATTATTTTGGTTCGTTTAATTTCAATCAATTCACAATTCATACGTTTGCACGTTGTTTACAAAAAAGAAAGAAAAAAAAAAGAAACATACTTCTTATGTTGTAGGTATGACAAATCGCTCGTCACACTCGCGTCACTGCATTTGGGTTGCGCTGTGCTCAATGTGCTCAGATTGTGAACGCGAGGCACAATGGCCGAACATCAGAGGCAGCGCTCTCTGTCCACCGCCGGTGAATCTCTGTACCACGTGCTCGGGGTTGACAAGGTGGCCACGCCGGACGACATCAAGAGGTCTTACAGGTGAGGCATCCCGCCGCGCCTCGGCGCCCGACAAGCGGGGGTAGGAGACCGGGGGAGGCGCCACGTCGCCTTTTATCTTTCTCGCTTCTACCCCGTCCCGCAGGAAACTGGCGCTCAAGTTCCACCCCGACAAGAACCCCGACAATCCCGAGGCGGCGGACAAGTTCAAGGAGATCAACAACGCCCATGCCATCCTGAACGACCCCACCAAGCGGAACATCTACGACAAATACGGCTCCCTGGGCCTGTACGTGGCCGAGCAGTTCGGAGAGGAGAACGTCAACACATACTTTGTCCTGTCGAGCTGGTGGGCGAAGGTAAGACGGGCTCCCTCTCCGCTCGCGGACCGCGCTCCTGGGTGGTGTTCACCGAGAGAATAAATCCGAACGGGGCCTTTTCCTCCCCGCCGCAGGCTCTGTTTGTGTTCTGCGGCCTGGCCACCGGCTGCTACTTCTGCTGCTGCCTGTGCTGCTGCTGTAACTGCTGCTGCGGGAAGTGCAAGCCCCGACCCCGGGAGGGCCAGGAGCAGGAGTTCTACGTGTCCCCCGAGGACCTGGAGGCTCAGTTGCAATCCGACGAGAGAGGTGAGACCGTTTTTGTTTTTTTGTTTATTTTGTTTTGTTTTGTTTTGTTTGTTCGAATCACTTCTGGTCGTGAACACCGGCGGGGCGAGGCGGGAGTCTGTTTGCAGCTTCTGAAAACGTTTGTTCCTGTTTGTTGAACAGAGGCTGGAGGCGAACCGATTGTGCTGCAGCCGTCAGCAACAGAGACAACCCAGTTAACATCGGACGGTCACTATTCCACTTACCACACTGACACAGGCTTTAATTAACCCTCTACTTCCTTGTGCCCTGGCCTGCGGTCCCCGCCTGCTCCCCTGCTCCACATTAACAAGACGTACGACAGCGGCGACCTGTTTAAACTCGGAAAAAAAGTGAGCTCTGCAGAGGGACAAGCCAGCACGGCCCCCGCCAAAGTAACCGACGAAGACACATCCTTCACACCATCCCCGATTGTTCTGCTGCCCTCCTCCCCCCCGTCCCCCCCGTTTCAATAAGAAAAGAGAAAGAAAAAGATTGCTCCCATTAAGTTTATTTGTTTTTTTTTCGTATTTCTTTGTCTTTTAATCTCACAAATTCCACCCTCTCCCCACCCTCCCTTTTCCGTCATTTTGCATCATGGTGTGGCATGCACTGTTAAAACGAAATCATCGTTTCCATTTTGTTCTTTTTCCATTTTTACTTCAACATATTCATTTTCGTTTGGTCTGTACGTGCAATATTTTCACACGAGTGTGATTGAGTTTGGAAGAAGCCGACCACATTGTTTCACTCTCGGAGGTGGAGTGGCACGGCTCAGGGTGGGGTTGGATGGCGAGATGTGTTGATGTTGTCTTCGGTGGTGTGCGGCGTCATTTACCCTTCAAGGAATTGAAAAGTCTCCTACTCGTCCGTTCTTTTTCGGTTCCAGTCAACGATGTGATTGATTCATTTTAAAGACGTGTGCTCCTTTACTTATGCCAGACCTATTGCCTTTGGAACTGTGTTTGTCGTCTTGACCGTGCTCCCGTAACTGTTTGTTTTCGACCGTGAGCCATGAAGACGCAACAAGGTGTTGAGTCAAATGGGTGTTGGTAGAATAGGTAGAATAGGTTTAACTTTTGAGTTGTTTTGGGTCTTTACCTCTTCTGCCTCGGCGAGTTCTTAGCACATACTTGTAGGAGGTACTTTTCCATTTATTCCTGCAGGACCGGGCATGTGATACTGAAGACCGGTGTAAAGCACCGAGTTTTGAGTCATTTTCAGCTCCACTTTAGTTGCACATTTTTTTTGGTGGTATCGATATTCTATCAGTGAAATTCTATCTATATTTTCTAAGAGGGAAAACAAATGAAAGCGATAAGGATTTTGAATAACCATTCAGCATAGGCCTATATAGAGTTTAATAAATATATGAACTATGACCATGTATAGAATATTTTACATCTACAAAGGATTAATATCTCAGTTGACGTTTTAGCCTGTGAAGGCAAGGGCCAAGGCAAAAATCAAAATATATGCTTCCTATGTTTATGACAAGTGGCGAAACTAAATCAGTCGACGCAACACAGTAGTAAAGTATAAAAGGTATTGGTCTTTTGTTTCAAATAAGCAATTGTTCTCTGTTGCTGTAATTTCCTCTTAATTTGTCAAATACTGCCATTGTAGCCATGGCGTGCTAAGTGGTCCATTGGAGCTATAGAGAGCTATTACCCTCAGCAACAGTTGTGGAGGTAAAGTTTATTTATTCATGAAATGATCTTTCATTT
>NC_137194.1:17565285-17592785 GCF_960531495.2 Zeus faber | reverse complement strand
TCTGATAACTTTTAGTTCCTTGACCTTCATATGTATTTGTCCACTGTGGCCACAGCTATAAGAGGACCCAGGAGACCTTCTCTTATGCTGGACAGGTGACTTCTGCTGCACTGTCCAGTGTGGGCATGGCCATCACCAGGAGACTGGCAGACATGAGGTACCTTGAGGATTTCAACATTTATAAAAACAACATTTGATTCTCTGCCCTTGCTCTCTGTAATGATGTTATTTTTGTGGTATACAGTAATATGTTATGGACAGTTATAATTTGTTCTGTTACTGCTCTCGAGCCAAATATTGTGTATAACATACATGCATGCATGCATACATACATAACCCACTTAGACAAATGACACTGTGCCTTGTTACAGGACATCCTTTTACAAATGAAAAGCTCTGCGGTGTTCTTGCTTAGCCAGTGAACATAATCCACTCACAGTAGTACATCTGCAGTTGCGCAACAATAGGCGATTAGTGCGTCATTCTCAGCGCGGGGAGAAATGGAGCTGCGGTGCCATTATTTGTGACCTAACGTTGTTCTTTTTCCATCTATCACCTAATGCTGACAAACAGAGCTCTGCCTCTCCCAAGCCCACCTCGGTAAGAGCGGGTACTGGGGTCGGCGGGTTACAGCAATGAAACTTATCGTGTTTTATATTCTATTCCTTTGTGTTATGACCAATGCTTGACTAGAGCAGAGTGATAATAAGGACCTCGAAAGTGGAATAGCCTTTAAGGTGTCCAAATAGCCATCATGTGAATATATGTGCCAATTAATATGATGGACATGACAGTGAATGTAGTGATGGTGTTTTCTTAACTTCCTGTTGTACTGCTCTGTCCTTTTCCTCTGTCTCTATCACACAGACCCTTGGGCCACAACATCAGTGTGCCTGCGATGAGGTAGCGCTGGATGCACATTCTAACTGTTTCATGATGACTAAGACCAATTCTAAACTACACTTCTCAATGCTAAAAGACAAAACAGCCTTTTTTTTCCCCTCATGAAAAGGTTTAGCATTTTTTCTTGCAGTTACCTTTCCTCGTATTTTGTATATTAATAGAGAGATTGGGGAAATTGAGAAGCTCTTTCAAAAGTGCGTCGTATGCATTTTAGAAATTCTTTAGTAGTCAAACTGAAGAATGAAGCTATAGAATATTTCCAAATTGTACCAAATGGCTTTTTACTTTTCTTTTTTATAGATTGTTTTTTTTCCCCCCCTGTGGTTTCCTAGACACTCATCTACATTTAGGTCTTTTGAGGAAGTCGTTGGCAGTGTGAAGGTAGGTTTCTCAGTAGAGCCCATACACACACACACAGACACACAGACACACACACACCTCCATACACAACTCACAAAAAGTTAGGGATATTCGGCTTTCGGGTGAAATTTCAGGATGAACCTAAAATGCACTATAATCTTTACAGGTGAACTTAATTTGACCTTCTCTAAACTTTTGAATGCCCATGTCTAATTGTTCAATGTTTCAGTACTTTTTGCACAATTTGCTGTTCTCTAACAAGGAGCTGAACAGCAAAATTCACAACAGGTGTTTGATCCATGAATCGACCAATACATTTCCTGGTTCAATTAGAATTGGTATTTAAACAGTCCTCTTCATCATGCTGTTCACATTTTGACATCATGAGACCAAGACGACACCTAACAACTGATCAACAGTACCTGGCCATTGTGAGGCTTCAAACAGGATGTTCTCAGAGGGAAGTGGCCACTGAGCTTAGAGTGTCACAGAGTGTCATCAGCAGGTTGCAACAGAGATACAGAGAGACTGGAAGAGTCACAGAAAGGCATAGAAGTGGACGTCCTTTGGCCACATCACACACTGATGAGCGCCTCATTGTGAACAGTGCCCTGCGGAACCGGATGATGAATGCCACTCAACTCCAGGCACATTTAAGGGAGGTGAGAGGCATCCAAATGTCAGACCATTCAAAACCGTTGACATCAGCGTGGTCTGCGTGCTAGACGACCTGCAGGGGTACCTGACCACACCACCAGGCACAGGCATCATCATCTTGCACGGGCCAGGGAGCATTTACGCTGGACGAGGGACCAGTGGCCTCATTGCTGTTCTCTGATGAAAGTCAATTCCCGTTGAGCAGAAATGATGGCCGCCAGCGATGTTGGAGACGTCAAGGAGAGCGCTATGCATCAGCCACTGGTGTCACCAGACGAGCCTTTGGTGGTGGTGGTGTTACAGTGTGGGCAGGTGTGTCTAGTCAATACAGAACTGCCCTACACTTTGTGAATGGTACAGTGACAAGCCCATACTACCTGAATAACATCATTCATCCAGTCATTGTGCCCCTGCATGAACAACACAGGCCTAAGATCATCTTCATGGACGACAATGCTCCAGCTCATCGAGGTCGCACCATTAGGGAATGGCTGCTGGAGACTGGGGTACCTCAAATGTAGTGGCCTGCACTTTCTCCAGACCTGAATCCCATAGGAAACCTATGGGATCAGCTGAGTGGCCGTGTAGAGGCTCGTAACTCTGTGCCCCAGAACCTCAATGACCTGAGGGCCGCCTTTCAAGTAGAGTGGGGTGCCATGCCTCAGCAGACAATAAGTCCACTTGTGAACAGCATGAGACGTCGTTGTCAGGCTGTAATTGATGCTCAAGGGCACATGACAAGTTATTGAGACACTGACATTTTTTGCTGTGGTAAACCCACCACTGTTGTTGGCTTTTGTTTCAATAAATTGTTTGAGATGAGGAAATCACCATTGCATGCTTCTACTTAAATGCCCTACTTTCATGATATAATATCACTGTAGCGTGAACTTTTTACATTTTCCATAAATTTCACCCGAAAGTCAAATATCCCTAACTTTTTGTGAGATGTGTCGAAGAGTGTGTGTGTGTGTGTGTGTGTGTGTGTGTGTGTGTGTGTGTGTGTGTGTGTGTGTGTGTGTGTGTGTGTGTGTGTGTGTGTGTGTGTGTGTGTGTGTGTGTGTGTGTGTGTGTGTGTGTGTGTGTGTATGTATGTATGTATGTATGTATATGTATGTATGTGTATGTATATATATATAAAACACTTCTTTATAAATGAATAAGCCATCTCCACTTTCTTCAGGGGAAGATGACCGGTGGTGGCTCAAATGAGGGAAACACTTCTGGGTTTGAGAAACAGGCCTCGCGTCGCAACTCAAGAGAAGGACCCTTCTAACTCTGTAGGGAGGGGTTGGTTCTCTGCCGTTGTGTCCCAGCGCTTCCTTCATCCAGTGAATAAGACTGTTAGCACTTTCTTTGAAATGTCGTTAAAACCCAGTGTGTAGGAAGGAGGTTTTCATGCAGAACTATTTCTTTTCTAAAAGCCCCGTAAATGTGTTAACATTCCTAAATTGTCAGGGTTCGTGTGTTTTCGGCGTGCAGTGAACCCATCAATCTTTGAGGTCAATGAACTGAGATTATGCAATTCTTGACATTGATACTGTGACTTGAGGCTATCCTTTTTAAAAGGAGGGATTTTTTTTCCCCAATCTAAAAGTATTTTTGTACTTCCACATTTTTGCAAGTAAAGTAAATTAAACAGTGTATGGCGTTTTGTCACTTCTTGAAGTCATTGTGGTTTATAATGTGATAAAATAAGAGAAGATTTGATTTTATTAATCCCCGGGGGAACGTTTGGATTTCAGTTTTGTTTTTTTTTTCATTATTTTCTTATAAATTATAATCTTCAGTGGCTGGGGTTGTTGGATTGGATGGATGGATGGATGGCCAATAATAATAAGGTAATGGTATAACAATAAATGGCAATACACAGTAAAACTCGATGTTAACTAGAGGATGGAAACATTAAGAAAAAATGAAATATACCAACAATAAATCACTTCTAGGTCCTAGTAAAAACGAACCAGGCTCTGTACTTTCTAACATCAAAATGAATAGTACTAATACATCCAAGAGTTGAGCTCGGGTCTACGCCACTTTCACCTACACAGTGATATATTGCAAAGAATTTAGCTCGGCAAAAGGCGTGTTCCCTGACCGGGAATCGAACCCGGGCCGCGGCGGTGAGAGCGCCGAATCCTAACCACTAGACCACCAGGGAAGGCTGAAGATGGCAAGAGATTATTCCGAGAAAAACACAAAAATATGTAGACTTCTAGAGACCAGGTTGACGTTGGGGACGTTTTCGTCACACACATAAACACACGTTTTATCACACAACATTACCCCCCGCGGTGCGCGGTGGCACAGCACGGCCCCGCGGACATGAGCCCTTGAGCCCCACTAACCCGCACGACAGCCTGCGGGGTTAAGAGCTTTTCTAAAGCCCACGCCCGTGACTCGCCTCCTGTCCTCAAGCTCCAACACGTTGCTCGAGTCCGTGTCCTGGCGCAGACGCCTCACGCCAGGGACCACGCCCCTAACCGCGCCCACCGCCTCCCCGGCGTGTCCCTCTTCCAGCCCAGCTCTTATAAAGACACCCGCGCTGGTGTCTCCAGCTACAGAGCCAGTCCGCTGTGGTCCGGTGACCGTGACATGTCCGAGCGTATACAGCTCCAACAGATGGGCCATAACCACAACAATTAGATTGTTCCCCTCAACATCGAGCCTTTCCGACAGCGCAGCGACCGCCTTGATCCCCTGAAGCCGAACCAGCAGGTAAGCTTTCGTCTTTTTGAGAAATCCCCAGACTCCCTTTAAGAACTAAAGTTGACTATAGTTTTTGTCAAAGCTATTACATCTAGCGGTGTGCCTCCTAATTTTTCTTTAATCGTTATTTTACATATTGTATTGTATTGTATTCCATGCTTTACACCAAAACCCAGTAGTGTACACACTAGAGGCTTTAGCTCACCACAGGGGATAACACATCTTTGGATTCTCTGGGATAGGACGGGGGTTTGGGCCTTTTTTGTTTGTAGGAAAATACAATAAAAGAAATCCATCTTTGTCACGGACAGTTGGTAGAAATTCCTCTTTTTCTTAAAAGATCCGCGCCGGTCTGTAAGCCGAAAACTGAGAACTTCCCATGCTTAGCTCGTAGCTACTCAGATGGGGGTTCTAATTCTACCGAAGCCCCTCTTGACGTAGAAAGGGGCTTCAAATCGGAATGGCTTATTTCACCACGTGTTTCCTGAAATAGGCAGCTCACAACGAAACTGACTGCGTTGTCTTATTTCACTGTTTGTGTGTTAGTAGACCCATCAGAGGCCCAAATGTAATGTGCAAAGGCACTGAAAAGTGAGTTTTGCATAAGATCTTGAAAGTTTGTCTGGGACTTGAAAATCCAAGTTAAAGTCCTTTAGTGAATACAAGGCAGTTTGCAAAAGTCCAGCCATTGCTTATACAATAATAATAATACAAGCTTCCTCTTCCTCGCAGCTTGATCCTCAGACTTCATTACAGTACACAAATGTATGTTCACAAAATTGTAAAACAATGGATAAAGTCAATACTGTGTGAGTAAATCGACAGCGTGACCATAGAACCTATATGATGCTCAGCTGAATATTCTTCGGTGCCATGCCATTGTTCCCGGCCCATTATTCCGAAATGCCAATAGGCCGAGAAATGTCCCATTGGACATGGACGACACCCTAACCCCCTAACCTTAACCATCTTTAACGTTATACCTAAACCTAACCATCTATGACCTCATTCCTAAACCTAACCATCTATAACCTCATACCTAAACCTATTGGAACGATGTGCCCCCTATTCGTCTACATTGGTTAAACTTTACACTGCGATGCCAACACAGACACTGACTAACGTAAAAAAACGATTTTCTGTCATTGTGAACTATCGGTTTACCTGTCAGGTGTTCTACCTATGTAGTTCAAACTAGTATTAACCCGCTCCACAAAATCCCCAGAAACATCTGGAGCCTGCTGTTTTCAGTACTTCAGTGGTGTCTGGACCAAGAAGCAAAGTAGCATCAGCATCTTAGCGTCAGCATCTTATTTCGAAAGACTTTTATTGTGATGCCAGGCCTCGTCTTTGCGACCTTTTAAGACATGTAAGACATACATGTTGGCTCAATATATATTTCTATGATTATTATTATAAGGTAATTATTGAAAATATTCTCTTTCACAATCTCAGCCCTGGTATGTGACATGTACAGGTGGTCTATAACGCCAATGCTGACTGTAAGACCTAAATGGCTGAATATAGATTTTCCCCTGGCACTGAAATTGACATGATTTGCCAAACACTAGGAGGATCACGCAGCTTGTGCATGCACCGGTCCCCCTGTTGACCCCCCTCCTCCTCCACACCGGCACGTACACAATGTGAAGTCAGGCCGGTAATTTGAGTGAGAGAGAAACCTGATCACCTCCAGCCAGCTGGTTAGGCATTCTGGGCCAGAGCATGGCAGGATAGAATGAGGCACTGAGGGCCATTAGTTGAAGTGTGCCCTCTTTTTGAGAAGGCTGTCCTACCCATTCAAATATAGGATAAAAGATGCGGAAAAATACAGAAAGGAGTGAATCAACTAACAAACTTGTGTTTGTTTGTTTTTTTCTTATTTTGTTCCAGTTTGGATCATCATTTTTAGTTGGTTAATAAGTTGTTTTTTTTTGTTTGTTTTTTTCCTCTCAAGGTTACCCATTTTTATCTTTAAGTGGTTTTACCATCCAAGGTCGGAGAAAATGGCATCAATTCCATCAAGCGGCTCCCTCGTCGCCACTCACGATTACTACAGAAGTGAGTTGGTATTTGGCAAATATATATTGTTTTATTTATTTATTCATTTATTAATTATTATTTAATATTTCATTATTTTATTTCATTATTTTATAACTGCAATACGTGAGTAAAGCAAATGTCCAAATCCCAAAAATGTAATAAAAAATGTGCAAATGCAAGCTTTGCTCATGTCCAGAGCATGGTGGATACGCCAGCTTGATGTAATCGTCTATCTGTGTTTATCTTTCTCTGTTAAAATCCCCCAGCCGGCCTGTTTGTTTTATCCGCAGCAGGCTGTCTATTTAGTCTGCGATAAGATGTCCCTGAAACCTGTTTTGCTGGGTTGTTTGTTTTCCAGGACGCCTGGGTTCCACTTCCAGCAACAGCTCCTGTGGCAGTTCTGAGTACACGGGGGAGGTCATTCCACACCACCCAGGTATGCAGAGAACCCTTTGTGTTTCGTGTGTCTCCCTCGTGTCTGTTCTGTCTCTGACGTCTCGCTCTGTTCCTCCAGGTCTGCCGCGACAGGACTCTGGCCACTGGTGGTCTTCTTTTTTCTTCGGGAAACAGAACCAGCCCGGCATGCAGAATGAGTCTCACAAGTGAGTTCGTCATAAGTGACATAAGCGTGCAACTTCTTAAAACTCATTGAAATCACTTTAGCCCTACATGCATTCCATGTGGACACTGCGATGGCTTTGTTGGACTAATGCTGAAACACAATGTTTTCCTCTGTACCAGGAACGGGACGTACACAGTGACAAACGGTCAGGTGACTTGTATCGCCAAGGAGATGGTTCTAAAGAAGCAGCTCAGTGAAAGTAGTGACATTGGGAAGTTCGAGCCAGCGAGCCCTCCGCCGGCATCCTAGATTCCAATGTGCCTGTCGTCCTTCCAGCCCGTACATTCATCGTCCCGTGTCCTAGGTCCAGCCATCGAAACGTGTAGTCCAGACCTGGAGATGTAGAAGATGGTGGCTTGTTTTTATACTTGCAGTGATTGTTTATACATAGTGTCTTTTTAAAATGACCAAAAAAAAAAAGTCAGATGTCTAAAGCTTGTGTTGACTTTTTCATGCTGTTTGTTACCTGCTGTTAAATAAAATGCTTCCAGTCAATATGGAAATGTTGCAATTGTTTTATTTATTTATACTGACTAGTTACCAAGTACCAAGACATAGTATTATATACAGTATATACTTTTTATTACTGTATAATGTGACATAATATCATCACATATATATTTGTTGCTCCAATCATGGGATCATCATATAACCATATATGGTAAGTTGATGCTGAGTATATCACAGTATATACTGCTTTTTTGTGCAGGTGATATTATAACGCACTTTATATTCACAGGTATTCATATTCATTGACTCTTTACATAACACAAATAAAAGCAACAATAAAACAGGGAGAAAAAAACAGCAATTTGATCAAACTAAATAAGACAAAAAAACTAAAATACAACTTACAGAGCGGCATGATTTGTTATCCTGGAGAAGGTCATCGATCGTGTTTTAGTGAGGGAAGTAATAGTGAAGCCAAGCACCTATGATCACCAAATCCAATAACATGGTGTTTTATAAAGAGCTGTCTGAAAAATATCAATGTAGCCCAGTTAGTAAATCAACCTAAGCTGTTTAACTTTGACGTGATTAGCAGTTAATTCTGGGCTTATGCTGTTTACATAACAGACGCCACTCACCTGTAGGTGGATATATATATATATATATATATATATATATATATATATATAGAAGGTCACCTGTGGAAAGCTGCTGGTAGTCTGCTGGAAGAACTGGGTTAAGATTACGAGAAGGATGGAAATACATATTCTTATTTTATTAATTCACCAAGCAGAAGAGCACATTTATACCTCGACAACGATCCTGACTGTATACTGTATCTGTCCCTCGTTCATTCAAGAACATCTCCAAATTAAAGATGTCTTGCAGAAAACACATTTCTCGGATGAAGGTAGAGTTAACTTACACTGTAAGCAACTCCATCCAACTGTGAATCATTCAATGAAGGCGGAGCAAAGCAGAGCACATTTCATCAGGTCTTCCTCTATTAGTTTGCTTTTTCTCTCTCAAAACTCCAGCGTTGATCCCCGATAGTACGATCTTGCCTTTTCTCTAAGAACCAGGTCGATCATTTCTACGTTGATGTTTCTTGTCACCGATGAATTTAAAGGATAAAGTGTTGGTGCACAGAGTGGCTTCGACCTGACAAACATTTCACAACCTATACACACAGCCGCGTTGAGACAGGAAGGTGATCCCAGGCGACGTGCATTGTGTTGTGCATTGATCTTCCTAACGCGCAAACACGGTTTCGATATTACTGCATGTCACGCTCACGCCATTTCGATAAGGTCGCCGACAGGTGTTCTGCCCCTTTTTTTTTAAAACCTGGCACGCAGCCATGTCTGTCCAATAAATGCATGAGTCACCGGCTGGTTCCCTAAAGCAAATCTATTCCTGGTGTAGCGGGAGAAAACCACTTGTGTCTAAAAGAGTCCTCTGCTCCAAATAAAGTTCACTGACACGGGGGTTTGCCGCCCACTCGGTGCCCACCCAGCCGGCCCCGTGGCACGAGTCCCTCGTTCTGCACCTCAAAGGACACCCTGGGTCACTCTGTTCAGAGTTTATGTGCACAAAAGAGAATAAATAGAAAGGCAGTTGAACGCGAAAAGTCAGGGGGGGGGCGGGGGAAACTTCCTGACAGAAGGTGTTCCCAGAATACCAACCCATTATCTACAATCCATGATGGAAAATAAGCAGCAGATTTCACGTGAATCGAGTTGAAGCTAGAAATGGTTTGTTGTCAGTGAATCGTGTGCATTAACACCTCGGTAAAAATCGACACTTTGTTTGTGTTGTGCTCACTTCTACTCCATTTGGATGTGGCTCGTCAAGAAAGCGGCACGGAAGAGGGGTCCGGCGAAACTTAAAGGTGCAGTTCAAGCGTGGAGAATTTAGTGGCGTCTAGCAGCGAGGTTGCAGATCACAACCGCTCCCCACGGCGGTGCAATGTGGCGGCCTCCGCGGAAGTGGTCGCGAAACCTGCAAAATAACTCAGAAAGGCCCTCTCCAGAGCCAGGGCTTGGTTTATCCGTTCTGGGCTACTGTAGAAACATGGTGGTGTTATTTTCACGTGATTATACAAAAACAAACTAAAAAAAAACAAACTCTTGAATCTTGAATCTTACACATTAATTAAAACATACTTATGAATATTATATTGTATTTCTGCCGATTCCGTTCTGTAAATTCTACAGACTGCACCTTTGACCTACATATTTTCCTGGACCGCTCCCGTCTGTCACATGGGGGTAAGAGGGAAATCTGGGGCAAAGGCAACTGTGACTCGGAGCCGCTGAGTCCGAGTCCTTTCTTTACAACACTACTGTGTGGATAAGTTTTCACAGCAAGCCTCAGAACTTATTATTAATATATTACTTCAACTTATTATACAGTATTATATACACCGCTCAGCCACTCCATTAAAACCACTGACAGGTGAAGTGAATGACATTGCTCATCTCGTAACAATGACACCTGTCAAGGGGATATATTACGAAGCAAGTGAACAGTCAGTTCTTGAAGTCGATGCGTTGGAAGCAGGAAAAATGGTCAAGCGTAAGGATCTGAGCGACTTTGACAAGGACCAAATTGTGATGGCTAGACGACTGGGTTGAGCGCATCTCCGAAACATCATGTCTTGCGGGGTGTTCCCAGTATGCAGCGGTTAGCACCCACCAAAACTGGCGACGAGGGTCATGGGCCCACCATGGGCTCATTGATGCACGTGGGGAGCAAAGTCGAGCCCATCTGGTCCGATGCCACAGCAGAGCTCTTTTTTTGAACCCTCTGTCTGTGAAACTTCCGTCCTCTTGGCAACAGTTCATGTGGCTATATTTGATCTGTGGCATCCTGGAGGGAGAACGTGCGCTGTGGGCCATGTGTAGGAGCACGTGTCATTACGGACAGTTTTTTCAAGAGATCGAGATAAAACGTTCCGTTCCGTGGAATCCCGTCTCACCTGAATTGATGGTTTCTGTGCTTTTTTGGCTTGACTTGGCTTCAAGCCCTGGCAGTTCAGTTCATTTAGTGGACTTTCAGATTGAGGAATTTAAGTAAACCTGACAAGCGGGTTTAGCCCACAGTCAAAGTTTTTAATATTATCACCCAGTTATTATTACACTTAAGACAAATCAGTAAAAACATAAATCAAAAGTATGATTTTTAAAAAAGTATATAGTATTAACAGCCTTATAATCTTGAATGCAAAGGGCCCAATGTAGATATATACATGGATAGCTGTACAGATATAGATGATCCTGTGATCTGTTTTAAAATTGTGCTCTTTTTGTGTAAAAAAGGGAAGCAGATTGATCTGTTTATTTTTATTATAATTATTATTTTTTTAAATTAAAATAACATACAGTTGGTGTCGCCAGGATAGTGGCCGATGTCACGATTGCGTTTCTGTGTGGAAACACCGTCCCCTGTCCAGCGGAACAAGTGTCATGTCACATTTATTTATAAAGCGCTTGTTAGCAGCACATTCTCAAAAGGCTTCACGAGTGTCACGGTTCACATAGCAACCAACGACAAAGAAAAAACCCTCAGCAAAACCGACTGGGGGAAAAAAAATGAAAGAGGAAGAAGGTTAAAGTACAGTCGCCGAACCAAGGTACAGTGAGGGGGTCACAGCGTTTGCAGCCAAATCCATTGAGTCGCTTCTTATAGAATGTGGGATTCGAGGTGATTCTCTAGGATTCAGCTCTTCAGGTTTGGCTGAAAGAGCTGACGGGATGGATGGTAGCCACAGGGGAGGCCCATGTGGAACCAGTGGCACTCAGCAGCATTGATGCTCCTTAACAGGGTAAGGGACTGGTCAGGCCTGTACGGCATCGGTGGTGGTGATGACTGCAGAGATGGCGGTCGAATGGTCCCGTCTGTGCGGTAGCTAAGGGTTATCACTGCACATGGATACATGGGATAGCGGTAGGCTGAGGTATGGAACCCTCTGGAGTCGTTGTGGGCTTAATTCAATTAAAAAAATATATATTTGGTGAGAGTTTACTGAACTATACTCATCAAATGCTCACACTGGCACTTGTGGTGGTGGTGGTCACGGCTGGGAGCCAATTAAACCAGTTGGAGGTGGTTTTATGGAGACCCCTAACCCAGACCCTAACCCCACCTGCACGAAGAAGACACAAAAATGAATTTTGACGTTCTAAGATAACACATACTTACCTTTTATCCTCTTGAGGGTGGCCAACACACTGCGGCCCGTCCTCCGAGAAATTAGGACGTAGGGTTGATTATGTCAAGTTGTTTGACGAGACGAGGCTTCTGTGTGTAGCCCCCCCAATGATCAACGCAGGCTATTTAACATCAGAGCTCATGTATTGACATATTAAGCGGTAGCATTTGTAATACTACAGGGAAGTGGTACCTACAGTATAAGCTTATGAAGATTTTTAACTTTATAAATGCAAGGCATTAAATTTACAGTAATACATAACAAAAGTTTGAAAGCATCTGTGCGATAGTTGAAAGCATGCAGACTTTGCTTTGAACTTGCATATCGCTCATTATAAAAATTGCTTTGTGAAATATATATATTCATAGAATATTAAATCATTCTGTACATATTGTTGGTTTGTAGTTTCTTTTTTTCTGACAGTACCATCAACATAATTAATTTCCGTGTGCATGCGTGTGTGCGTGCATGCGTGTGTGTGTGTGTGTGTGTGTTGCACTGTGGGATCCTTTACTTGAGCTTTTATCCAGGTACAGCATCCATGTCCCACCTCTTTGTGTCTGCTGCTCTCTTGTGGTCTACGACTATTAACAGTAAGATAATAAAATTGTACTCAAATAGTTTGACTGGTCATACATATGGATACATATTGTGTATTATTAATTATCGGCTATAATGCCTGGCAGAGATTAGTAATTGTGGATCGATATAGACGGACGGACGGACAGACAGATAGATACAGTAGATAGATAGATAGATAGATAGATAGATAGATAGATAGATAGATAGATGGATGGATAGAAAAAACTGAAGCCTTCTTTGACTTTGATAGCTCATCGCACTATTTTATTCAATTACTGACATCTCAGGAGAAGAATAGAGCCTTGCAACTTGCTGTTGTTTTTTCTTTTTTTTTTTTTTTTTCCTTTTTTTTCTTTTTTTAACCATAGCGTTGATGCAACACTGAAAAAGCTATTTCCAAACAAACACAAGTCCCTCGTTAGTGATATGTAAAAGGCAGAGAGAATCCCACCCGGACGGTTTTGCATGAAACATACAAATGAAACGGGGTTCAGCCATTTCTTTTTTTTTTTTTTTCTTTTTTTTTTTTCCTTCTTTTAGTCGTTTCACATATAATAATAAATATTCAGACGTATAAACACTCCAAGAAATCAAAATATTAAGTCACAGATACTGGAAAAAGCTCCACTTTGAAATCACAATGATAAATGTACAAAACAATAGACATCTCTTATAAATGTTATGGTTTTTCGGTAGAGGCTTAAACACCATTTTTCAAAAGAGATCGATGGATAGAAACTTAACTGGGAGATTTCAGTATTTCCTGAGGTTTATGGGTTCCCCCTTTGAAGGCCAGGAGAGGGGAATGGCTTTTTTTTTTTTTTTTTTTTTTTTATTGTTTTTTTTTTTTAGGTTACCGAGGAGATATTACAACGCGTCCAAGTGTACCTCCAGAGGGTACCAGTCAGGTTAAGGGCGAGGAGTTTTCCCTGACATCATGGCCAAAAGAACAAAAAGGATTCTGAGCGATTTACTGTTAGAATGGATGTACCGCCATGCTCGCTTTACTTTGCTTCATCGATCTTTGAACGGTCCACTTCGAGATGTCGTGAAGCCCCCTTTTCACTTGCTATGATGCGCTAAGCCCATTCCCCCCAGCCCCACCCCACCCCGCACTACCCCACCCCACCCCCACCTCACGCCCCCAATTGCCAGGGCCCACCCCCACAGTCCAAGTGGTCACATCTGCATTTGATGAAACCCGAGAAAGAAAAAAAAAGAAAATCATTTATAATTAAAGCAAATGTACGCAGATCGGGGTGTGGTCGAGTCAAACAAGGAGGAGGAGGGAAAAAAATAATCAATTTGAAAAAACTGTACATGTAAACATCACACTTTCACTGAGTCCAAAACCAGAGGGAAAAGAATGACAAAGCTTCACACTGGTATACAGTATAACCCCTTGCACAGAGCTACAGTCTCTTTTCAGTGCAGGATAGGCAACAAATAAAAATAATATAAATAACAGTAGAAGAAATACAGAGCACCACCAAATGAAGTTAAAACAGGCAGGGGTTAAAAACCACTTTGATTTTTTTTTTCTTCCAAAAACAGTGCTGTACCCACAGGAAAATGAAATGTCTTTTATCACTCTTTGTACAGCTATACAGTACATATATCTGACCACTTTAGCAATCCACAAACTACCAGGGCATTTTTATTTAAACATCAATACGTTACATTTTTCCAGTCAATACAAAGATAAATTTGATTGGCCATTAGGAGAAAAAAAAATGTCTACAAGGGCTTGGCCTTCGATCACAGTAACTCCAGCATGGACCTAAAACGCTTGCTCGGTGACACCCAACAGATCTGCAAGCAAAGCATTGGGAAGAGTGACGGCGTAACAGTGGAAAAAAAACGGCACCGCGTTAACTTTAGGATCACTTAGTCGGATATTAAATGTTTTTTCCGGAACATATTGGTGTGATTGTTATGGCTACTGGAACAGGTAGTTAGTATGACGCAGCTGGAGAAGCAAAGGAAGACGTGTAGAGCCATCCCAGGGGTCCCAAGTACATCGGCTTCATTCACCAAGTCAAAGTATTAAAAAGTGTAAGTTCAAATTGGGTTTAAAATCTTTAAAAGCAAAAAAAAAAGCAAAAAAAAAAAATTGATGGGGAACATGGTTCTGCTTTTAAATTCTATCTTTGCAAACATAAAGAGCGCTCCCACACCGAATAACATGGCCCAGTGTGCTATTACTTCATCAGATGTAGAACTGAAAGAGATATACTTTAGCAGGTCATTTAAAGACACACTTCACTGTGTCGTGTTGCCTTAATCCTGAGCTATAAAGTGCTTCCAAACTTGCTTGATAGATAATATCGTTGACATTGGAAATGTGAAGCAGTCCAATCACGGGCGTAACTAGTGAAAGGATCATCAGCCTGATGCTTTATCCGACGCCAGAACAGCTCAGTCGTAGCAAGTCCATGAGTGGAAATGCACGGGTGCCAAGACACTGACCGTGTATTGTGAGTTGTTAATAAATTTCCTCGATTTGTGATAAATACAGAAATATATTTCTCTAATATTTTAACTGGCGACAAAAATCAAGTTGACCGCTTGAAGAGTCCTTGTCTTTGTTTGGAATGTTTCAGACCACAGAATAAATTATTCACAGAATCACATTTGTACAAAAAAAAAAAAAGAAGCTTTGAAGGGGCCACTCCATTTCACACAATCAACAAAAAAGAACATGACATCGTGTTAATGCCAATATTAAGATTAAAAAAAAAAAAAAAGTAACTCAAATTAAATAAATTACACCAAACACCACCACATGTACACACACACACTAACACGACTGCTTTTGTGCTGAGTTCTCTGCTGATTCACCAGGAAGTGTCCTTTTCGGAGACTGTGCTCTAGATCTGGCTGAGAGTACTCCGTGTGCCCTCGGATCACACACACGCGCGCACACACACACCCTAGTGGCTAAGTTGTCAGCGTAAACCGTGATGCGATCACATCTTTTTTTTTTTTTTTTTTTTTTTTTCTAGGATTGTCTTTGCTTTCTTTTTAAACAGTGTGTTTGGAAATGATGGACGTGGGTGGAGGATGCGGAGATGCTCGGGGAGAGGAAAAAGGGTTTGGTGTCATGACGGGGAAGATAAAGAGATGCCGGAGCGTTTTTTTTCGTTTTTTTCTTCAAATTAAGAGGCCGAGCAGCCCCTCCCCGCCGCCGGGGTCGCCGCCGACAGAGAACCCAGATGGCCTCGACAAGAGCGGCGTTCTGCACTCACAACCATGCCACAGATCTCACCTGACGGTCAAAGAGGGCTACATGTAAGCTCGCGTGCCAATTGAACTTAGGAAAGCCAAGAAAAAAAAACCATTCACGGAACAATTTCTGCCACAGAATGACCCAAATACCTCTGAAGTACAAAAAAAAGGACGTTCAACAGTTAAGTCTCGTATTTCCACTAGGTCCCTTTTTGCTATTCACGTCTGAATGATTGGCCCCAATCAACGAAAGTGCCTCAGCGATGAGGTTAGAATTAAGAGAGAAAGATCACAACAACAAAAAAAAACATTGAATTCGGCTACAATGCTGCGTGGGATATAATATCTTCTTTTCTCTGCGGTTACAGGACGACGTTTCAAATTGGAAAAAGGACAGCGGTCACGGCGCCTCTTTCTTCGCCCAAAAACTTAAAAAAAAAAAAAAAAAAAAAAAAAAAGGCCCAAGCCCTAATCAGGACTCAGAGAACATTAGATCGACCAAGTCCTATTTCCATTAAGCACTCTTTTACTGATTATCTCAAATATTGCACCTTTTTCTTTTCTTCAAAATTTGACCGGTTAGCGTCGCTCACGTGCAACAGCCTTAATAATATATGAACCTCCTTTTCCCTGACAGGTGTCTGTGACCTCACCTTGCATACCCAAGCTTCTCAAAGTTCTCCTCTAGAGCCCCCTGACTTTTTTTTCGTCATGATTAAATGGCCGGCAATAATAATTCATTCTGACATAACTGAAAAAAATGTCATGGTAAACAATGAGTCTTCGTCTCCCGGCACGCACAATTAAGGGGTCGGCAAACTACCGCAGTAGAAGAGGAGAAAGGGAGAACCGACGATAGAAATGAAACTGATTCCCCTTTGATTCGACCGCTTTGAACTCCGTAGCCGCGACCGCGTCGACAAAGCTCACGAGTCGGGTCCGCGTTTTTATGCGTTTTTTGTACGTCAGCGCGTCCTAGCCTTTGAGGTTATCAGTTTGGTGGCAGATGACCACATCAGTAGCAGCAATAAATGTAAGGAATTTCAGGAAAGCCATCTTCCAAACTATACACGATAGGAGCGAACGCTCAGGTCTTTATTTTTTTTTTCACCTTCTTTTTCTTTTTCGAGAGACATAAGAGACACCGCCGATCTGACCAGATCGTGCCACTAAGGTACGACACATTTTACAATCCTGTAATACGAAAAAAGGAGTGCACAACACCAAAGGCTCTACCGTGTTACTGTGTAGTATTGTGCACTTTAGTCACTTCATTACCGAGTCGCTTCGTAGGTAAACATGACAAGCATCTTTCATGTACGGCGCTCGAAAGACCTGTGCCAGGAGTGTCGGCGTAAAGGTGTGCGGACAGGTCATTCAAAGAGTGAAACACGTCTGCTGCTAATTTGTCCGCTCAGTTTTCCGCAGCTCGGCTTTTTTCTCTGCGCAGATCAAAGATTTCAGACCTGAGGAGGATGGAGGTTGGGATGGTGTGGATTAGCCGGAGAGGTGGCGATTGGTTTGAGATAATGAACCGCTAAGGTTAAAAATGAACCGGGTGCTTAAAGTAAACAGACATATCTCAGCCTGGGAATAGATTCGGATTCTTTTAATTAGAAAAAAAAAAAAAAGATGGATTAGGGGAAGGTAGCGTACCCACAGGACCCGACAGCGCACTGCGGTCTCACCCTTCACGCCATACTCGCGTCTTGTGTGGAACTCCTGGTCTGCCCCGGAACGTGTGACTGAGAGTGATGCCGACGCACGGCCCCGGGAGAAAGTCTTGGCGCGGCGCGGCCTCGGCTCAGTTCTGCTGGATGATCAGGTTTTCCAGCTCGTCCGCCGAGCGCAGGAGGAAGGCGGCGCTCTCCCGGTAGCGGCCGATGAGCTGCCTCACCGCGGTCACCTCGGGGGGGCTGAGCTGGGCCGAGGCCCCGCCGCCGCCGCCGCCACCGCCGCCGCCGCCGCCACCCTGGCCCTGACTGTTGGAGCTGGAGGAAGAGGAGTTGGATGCCACAGACTTCATACTCAGATCCGTGGGGCCTGGGAAGAGATGGGGACAGGGAAGGGAGAATGAATGGGAGGGAAACGGATACAGATATTTCCGAGTACAGAGCGACAAACGCCACGCACCGTTTGTTTGTGTGGCGCCGGTGCTCTGCTGGTTGCCGCCGGCCGTCCCGTAGCCGCGCACGTTGTAGTTGAGTCCTCCGTTGGTGAAGAGCAGGTCCTGGGCGTAAGCTGAGGCGGCCGTGGAGAAGCTCGTCGGGGCTACAGCGGCGGGCTCCCTGGAGGTGGGCTTTTCCACACCGGTGGGTTCATCCTGACAAATGGAAAGATTGAGCACAGTTCATCAATTTTCTCTCGAGACAGGTATTTCTCCGGTCTCCGCCTTTAGTATCCGCTGTCCTTCATGTTTATGTTTTGAGTATACTCTCCCACACTTGACTCAATTAAGGTGTCAAAAGAATGTGTAGCCCTTCATAGTGTGAGCCTTGCAAAAGCAGAGCTGCCGCCTAAACCCGAAGGACCGGGGGTACTTAAGGACTGTATTGAATAACAATGGCTCATTTCCAAATGGTCCCGTGGCACAAAGTCACAGGTATCTTCCTGGCACGACATTTACCGTTGCTTGATAGACATCTAGCCGCATCCTTTTGGCAGCGTTCCGAGTTTCGCTCTCGCAGGCAGCAGCGAGGATGTTTTCGGCCATGGCAGAGGTGAGGTGAGGAGGCGTTGGTCGAATCTGGTGATGGGGAGCAAAAGGTTTGTCTTACAGAAACTATATTAAATACAATTAAATAGAAGTAAAGGAAAAATATATTAAATATTAAGGATAGATTGATGTTAAATCGCTTTTGGATATCAGTCCGACTGCAGGCTAAAGGCATCCCCAAAATACCAAGACCCAGATCAAACATGTACAATATTAAAGCAAAGTGACTTCATTTTCGGACTTTCTGACACATACAAGCATGGTAGATAGTTCTAATGGAGAGAAAGGCGCCGAATGTGGTGTCTGTCTATCCTATAAACTATTTCACAGCCCTGGCCGTCTCGTACCTCAAAACCGCCCTTCTTCATGCGGCGGCAGGATTTGAGGTAGGTGCGAATGCGCTTGCGAGAGCGCTCTTGGAACTCCGGGAACTGGCGGCTACAAGACTCGATGATGGCCTGGATCTTCTCCTTGGGCTGCTTGGAAATGGGCACCATCCGGTCCAGGTTCTCATCCACAAACAGTCTCACAAACATCTGAGCGGCATGCCGGGGTCAATTGGAAACCAGGAGAGGGGGAATTGAACATTTCGAGAAAGAAATTAAAGTTTAAAGAGACAGTGACTGACAACGTATTACCCCAATATTGTTTTGAAAATGATTTGGAACACTTTATGCTCACGGTGGTGAAAATGCATTACCACAATGAAACACCCAGGAAAACAAAAGCCCATCTGATTGGATTGTCTTACATTAAAAGCTTTCAGTCTTTCCGGGTCCATGCCCTCAGCGTCGTAAATCTTGTCACTGTCATCGTGGTCATCATGGTCGTCGTCATCGTCATCGATGACCTGCGCCCGGCCGGAGGTCAGATCTTCTGCACTCATACTCAGCTCAGTTTTCACAGAGTCATAGCTTCCCGAACTGTACTGAGAAGACTAGGGACAGACACAAAGCACGCCATTACTACTGATCACACTGCACACGCACAGTTCGACCAAGTTCTACCATCAATGAGCCCTTACTTTGTTGCCGTATTCGGTTTTGAGGGGGCGCTTCCTGTTGGGGTCGGCCGGGTAAGAAGCGAGGGGCGAGCTCCTCGCCGGCAGGAGCCGGTCGCTCAGATTGACCGGCTGCTGGTCCTCTGATGAGGACGAGGAGGACGTGGTGCTGAAGTCCAGGGGGGCAGCCACCCCGTTCTCTGTGACCTCCCCGTATGGGGCCACTCCATCTGGGGGGTTTCCACAGGCAGCCAGCGCCTCCGGGGACGTCAGGGCCGGCAGCCCATTGGCGCTGCCGCTCTCAGAGGAGTCGTCATCTGGACCAGGGGAGGAGGGTGGGAGCGAATAAGAGGAGAGTGTCTGTCTGGGTATAGGTGGGGGGAATATCAAGGGCTTTTGGTGCAAATGTGCGTGAGTGAGTGTGGGGGTTGTTCTCTATTAGTAAAGAAAGTGAATATTGGGGTCATTACTCATATAAGTTAGAGGTATGAGAGGGTTATCTCCAGTGCTTCATCAGTGGTGGGGAGGAGGGGTACAAAGTACCATTGTAGGTGGGGGATCATACGATTGCTGCTGTGCATAATACAGAACTGCTTAATACTGCTGTGATGGTTTTCTTGTAGTAAATGCTGTGTGCCAATGTGGAGGTGCCATTTGTTTTCCAGAGGAGAGAATATCTTGCTTTTCATATGTTTTGCCTTCATTTCACTGCTGTCCTTTGTGTTGCCTAATCTGTGGAGGTTACTGTAGGCTTTTGCCCTACTTGTCTAAGCCTGCGCCCCAAAGAGAGTGGGTGGTCACGGTGTTGCAGGATGGACAGCGGCTGGGGGTGTATTCTGACCCCTATGAGAGTGGATTTATTTGGATTAGTACCCTAAGATGGGGCACAAGCTGTTTCCTGTATAGCACAAATCTGTCCTCTTCCCATACAATGGTTCAATAGTCCCCCAAGCGATTGCTGATCATTCTCCAAAATAGAAAGTAACAAGATATGTACTATTGACACATTATTTGGTCATCATATCATTAATGAAAAAGATCAAATTTAAAAAAAAATAAGGCATATGGGCAAGCAACACATGACCATTCAAGCTCAGCCCAAACAGGCTAAGCACCGGTCCATGCACACAATGCAGGCCATGAATCCGTCTTACCGTCCTCCTCTTTCAGGTTGGCTGGTGGGCTGGGGACCCTCTCTCCATTTCGGGGGCTCAGCTCAGGCACTGCGGGCGGCTCAGCTGGGACCCAGGCGGGCTCAGCCGTCTCCATGTCCTCGCTGCTCAGCGAACTGTCATACTGAAGGGAGACACCGTGGATGAGAGCGTTTGAACGCAGTGTTTGAATAATGTGCATCGTATTGGCGTCCCAGAAGAGTTAGAAATGTGAGGTTCCGTCTCTATTCAGCACAGGAATGCCTTTTTTCGTTGTGGCTCTTCACACCATTTAGCGGATCCCTGACCGTGTAGCGCAGAGAGAACAGAACAAGCTTCTGCTTAAACAATAAGTGTGGGAGCATTGCTATGTATCACCCTACAATGGAGACATTCCATAGATGCTAAATGAAGCGTGGCATAGACAACGGTGGAACAAGGGGTATGCTTGAAAAGAGAAAAAATATACTCAAAAGGGATTCCTGAACATATAGGCTTTAAACTGTGTTCACAATTCATGACAAGAATGGGAGAAAAGCCTCTTGGCCTAATATTTACTCAACAATGATTTGGTTTGTGATTTCTCGTTCGCTTGTCTCATTAATTAATGCACGATAGACCAAACAAAACAGAGATGCCATCACACATCCCCAGACGTCTACAGGGCGTTTGCAGAATGGGCGACTTCTGCGTAATGGTAGCGCAGCAAAATTACACTTGTCTCATTCCCCCACACGAGCGCACAAATAGGTCTGGGCTCCTGGGAATGTGCGGCCCTCGGTAAGGGTTTTGAACGGGACCTAAACACTCAGTGACAGCCCTATTAGGTACCAACTGAGCCATGTTGTGAGAGAGAGAGAGAGAGAGAGAGAGGGAGAGAGAGAGAGAGGGAGAGAGAGAGAACTATACATCACTGAAAGTAAACAAAACTTGATATTTAAGATCTGCAATAAAATTTACAACATAAATTATTCCTCACCCCACTCGTGAATATTTGCGAACCTACACTAGTTTAGCACACTGGTCGACCCCCCCCCCCCACCCCCCCTTAAAGCGGCTTAAAGTCGTTCAAAGTTCATTCCAATGCATGACAATAAAGGCTTTAGTGGAAAGGGGATTGGGAATAAAAAGGCCACAGTGCAATTCAAGAAAACGTATTAGGAACTGTCACTTAAACCTGACTTCACATAGATTATACACAGTTTTAGGTATATAAATGAGGTTAATTAATTCAAAACAAATAAAATATTGCAATGTTTGTATGTGCCCCATCTCTCTGCCACTGGTAAAAAGAAAGATCTTACAGGACCTTTGATACAATTGGACTGAATTAGGTTCACTAAATAAATTACGGATCCTTTTAAGATAAGACATTCAATTCAGTTAATTTTGATACTCTGTGTGTGTGTTTATATACAGTATCTATATGTAGATTTATATGTAGAAAACGATGTAAATATATGTATATTATATATATATATATATATATATATACACACACACACATAGTTTTCGACATTTTGAGTTTAAAAATTCACTTTATATATAGCAACATATAGCAGGTGAAACTTCTCTCTAAACCAAACCAAAACTCAACATGAAAGAAGAAGGTCCATAAATAAATTCTATTCTAACAAATAAGAAAATTATTTCAGTGAATCAGCGCTAAATGCCTAAAATCATGTCGTGGACGCTGAATAAACACACTTCTAACACCCTCCATAGTATGCTGGCCTATTTTACTCACCCTCAAATAGGAGTAGCCGTCAGTGTGGTGAATACATTTAATTAAGAATAGAGTTGAAATAATAATTATGATGCATCGCTCCTTTGGCTCCCATAATAATAGTAATTTCTAGCAGTGTTTTGATTCCTCAGCCGCTTGGGTGGGCACTGAATGACGTAACTGGGAGGGGCTTTGTGACGTCACTTGCTACAGGACGTCGACTAATCCCTATTAACAAGTGAACCACATTGTAATTTTAATTTTATGTCACTTGTGGCAAAGTATTTTTTTTAAATATAAATTAGAATGTAAGTTTTATTTTATTTTATTCTATTTTATAAGATAATATAAGATAAACGTTATTAACACACTGGAGAAATTCACTGTTGAGTGTTTACAGCCGTTATATAGAAATTAATATAGATATATTTTTTTATTTATTATACCAACAAAAAGGCTATGAAACTGATGAACATTTGTTTTATTTGTAATATTGTTCTGTTTGTGTATTGTTATGTGCTCTGCTTCAAATTAAAAAAAAAGGATTTCCCTTTTCTGATTCATCCTGGAAGTTCACTTTACTATTTCACGATGGATGAAAAAAAACACATTAGGGCAAAAAGTACTCAACACATCTAGACCCAAACAGGTGCGGATGTGTGAGCATGCAATGGAATTGGAAATGGAAGATTTTCAAGTTTATTTTTCTATTACAGTGTTGTACTGTACTATACTATACTATACTATTTACTATAATTTACTTTACTATACTACGTTGTATCAAGCCATTCCACACGCTTTTACAAATAATTGCATCATCATCATCATCATCATCATCATCATCATCATCATTACTAAAATAAGGCCGCTGTCCTCACCCTCTCATTGGTGGTCATGCACTGCAGCTTCATCTGCTTCAGGTAGGTGGCAGTGAGGGGCATATTGTAGTCAATGAGGTCCGGAACCAAGGACGTCGGTCTATCATTTTCTGCAAGAAGTTAAAGAAAGGAAACATTTGAACATTTAAATAAACATAAAACAGTGCGATGGTCATTTCAGATGAGATCGTTTTTTTACACTCAAAATGCGTCCGGTGCTCTTCCAAAGTCCTGAGGGATGTTTGTCAAGAGAGAAATAAAACATAAAATAAATCCCTCTCGTGAAACAGAAATCCAAAATGTTCAGCTCCTCACTCCCCAAAGCACTGCAAACTGAATCCGACTCAGAATCAGTTTGAAATGAGGAACGAGGAACAATGTGGTCGGGGAGTCTGCGTTCCTCTGAACCGCCACTAGGGGGACTCCACGATCAGTTTTTCTTGGGGGGGGGGGGGGGGGGGGGCGGACATTGAACTCTTGCTTTTTCAGGTTAAGAGGCTGTTGGAAAACATCCCAAATGGTTTTCACAATATGCTGAATGTCATCTCGCAGTGATTGGCGCAGCATTTTTTGCACATTTTCTGAGCATGCACTGAAACATTTCGACGGGCCTGCTTTTGCCTGCTTCCATTTCGATTCCATTCAAAGGCCTTGCTACGCCCGGATGGTGCGTTACCTTTGAACTCTGCCGTGCTGGGGTTGATGTGCATCCTCTTCTGACACTCTCCGCAGCTCATTAGGAAGCGTGTCACCGCCTCTCTGGGCAGGAAGGCATAGGTCTCTGCTATCTGCGCAGGGAAGGAGGAGCGGAGGAGGGCCGGGGTTAGTTCCATACGTGTGTGTGCGCGCGTGTGTGTGTGTGTGTGTGTGTGTGTGTGTGCCTGCGTATGTGCGCATGTGCATGCATGTGTGTGCATGCGTGTGTGTGTGTGGTGTCTAAGCACGGTGCGAGATGATGCTCTGCCTGAAGTTCAGATGCTCCATCGGCACCCGTGGCCTGCTTTCAGCGCCTGCTCTCCGTCTCTACGTATCCTTACTCCCGATATCACAGGGGAGAATAGCTGATGGTCCTGTCCCCTCTTTTTTCCCCCCTTTTCTTATCCTCCTCTCCCAGGTAAAGCTGACTCATATCTATTCCTCTCTCTCACGCTCTAGCTCCCTTCTCTGTTTATCTCCGGCCCCGTGACCCCTCTGGCATTTCTCTGTTAAGTGCGACCTTCACATGACCATGGAGAGGCAGCAGGGGTACCCACTCTTCACCCCCCCACCTACCGCACCACCCTCCGAACCACACTCTGCACCCCCTCCCGCCCCACCCCCACCCCTTTTCCCTGCCTGACCCCTTGAGGCAGCTGAGAGGGAAAGGCCACCCAGAGGAGTGTGTGCTTCCCAGAAGGCCACACTGACAGTTCCATATTATGCCCTGCCCCAGCGGTGCTGCCTTCTCAAAAGGGTACACTCTATGTGACGTGACAGGACCTCTCTACGGGGCAGGGGCACAGGGAGGAATTGGCTCTCTGGTTGCTGCAGTCCCGGGGGGGGGAGGATGGGTACGGCAGTCCTGCTAACCACCCCACCTCCCGCCCCCACCCCACCCCCCACCCCCTGCCCCAAACGCCGCCTCACAGCACAGACAGACCCTTAACGCTGCAGACAAAGGCTCTCGTTTCGTCCCGTGCCACTCGGTGAGGGCACCACACCCGAGAGCACACCTCGGTCTGCGCTGTGCGCGCAGGGTAGGTGGGGCGGTTGGGGGAGGGTCGGGTGTGTGGGTGTATGCCTTTGTTCCAGTGGCTTCCATCACGTGATACAAAAAAGATCGAGGGCTCCTGTGGTAAATGCACTACATATAATTGTATTTACTCTTTTTGTCTTGTGGTACTTTGGAGTTACCTTGGTAACTACCAAAGTTGAAAACAAGAAATCTTGCTCAAGCTCATTAAAGCCTAAGTGGTAAATGTCTCAAAAGAGACTAAATGTGGTGGTCTGTGGGTGTACGACATGTATAGATACAGATCGATTCAGGGCCAAGTGAAAACAAAGAACAGAAAAAAAAAGTCTGGGTACAAGGTTGTTAATTACTCAATGGTATCTACCCAAATGGGCCATTTACATGGTATAAGAGGGAAAATACTATTTATAGGTCATGCTAAAAATTAGTAATTTTGTAGTGGAGAAGCTAAATGTACTGTGTTCATTTTGCTTCTTACCGCCTTGTAGGTCTTCTTCTGGCCTGCATGTTTGGGCACTCTGCCGGGATCAGCACCCATCTCCACATGCATGGCATAGATGATGTCAAAGAAGTCTTCAACCACCGCCACACGCTTCAGGGATGAGTTTTCTTGTGCTGAACCCCCATCCGAACACTGAAACACAAAAACACTCTTGTTTAGCATTTCGTCTTGGGTTAAATATAAATGATATGCCCGTATCATCCATGGCAAAGATGAGGTGTATCACATACAGCTCCCTTAAATAAGGCCTACGAATAGTGAAATGCCCCGACCATGTGATCTGAGCAGGAGAGATTTCTCAGGCGTATGATTCATAGGTCATGTGGTCATAGACGGTCAACAAACACACACTGTCCTGAGCATCCGCTTTCACCACTGGACAAAACTAAATCAACTCATTTGTTTCATCCTGCCCCAACAAAGTCTTTTTCTCTGTTCCTAACGGTCGGAGCAGACATTCTTCAGCACCGTTGCAGGTGGAGTTGATTTGGACCCTCGCTAAGTCGGCAACTGTCTCCGCTCCATCTCTGCAACGTTTAAAAATAACACCAACTCCGATGTATAAGACCAACAGCCCCTCCTACCAGCACCTCTAGCAGGCATCCTGCCTCCCGTACCGCTGACCCTGTCACCATAGAAACTGCCACTGATCTCTCTCGGGCAGGTGTGCAGGGCAGAGGGTCATGTGACATGCCATGGAAGTGGAATCGCTAGGACAACAGCCTCCCTCCACACACAGCATGAGGATTTCTTTCATTTGCTGCTCGGCACCTCTCTCTCTCTCTCTCTCTCTGAATAACTCTCATTTCCCCCCACAACTTTACTTCCATCATCTAATTTCTATTTGTCACTGCGATGCATGGCTGCTTGTTCGCCCATAACCTCAATGTGCGATGATATTCCTGCAATTACTGTGATTTCAACCATTAAGCATCCCAATGAGGTGAGATAGAACAAATACATTTCTTGAATTGAATTGAGTCTCTTATCTATAATATGACTGCATATCTACCACCCTGTTGTTTGCATATCTACAGCTCCTGACATTTGACTGTAAATGGCTCTGAGAGGGCTTCCTTATTTGAGTAAGCGGAGGACCCAGAGTTCAGAAAGTTGTTCCTCTGCCCCATGGTGCCGCACTCTCTCTCTCCCTTCTTTGACATTTCGCCGTTGTTTTGGGGATATGACATTTCATGTTCTCCTCTTCCCCCCAACTGTGCCCCTCTCCTGCCTCCATGTCTTCCTCCCCTACCTCCGTCCCATTCTATCTTCCCCCCTCTCCTTGCCCCTGCTCTCCCAAGTGCGAGGTAATGATCGTTGCCATGGCAACTAAAACCAGCTCACAGAGCGGGTTTGTTTTAATCCGGCCCTCTCTCTCTCTCTCTCTCTCTCTCTCCGTTCTCTCTCTCACTCTCTCTCCCTATAGCCACTCGCCCTGTCAGCGTGGTCTAAATGTGATGATAATAAATGAAATAATAGCAATCCTTCACCTCATCATCACCGCTGTAATCTATCGCATCAGTGGTATCATCACTCCCTGGTGACATCACCATTGTCTCTTGGGACAATAGTGCTGGGTCCATTCACACTGGATTTAGGTAATCTCACACAAGTATAGGGGCGCGGTGCACCCACACCACTGCATCCCCGGCAGAAATCTGCCTCGCCTGACAGAATATCCCCCTCACAGAGGGGGTATTTATATGTTTTGTTTGGGACATTTTCTCTTGGTGGTTCAGGAGTCAAGTCACTACGAGGGGGACACGTGTTGGCATAATCAGCTAATTGGGCTGTATTTGCAATATCCCTGTCACATTTCCACTCTTTCGCTTCACAACGCTGCTCTCCTGAGTCTCCTCTGTCATTTTCCATCTTAGCAGGGATTTGCCACCAAGTCGGTCCATCCACCCATTTACCTAAAAGCATGGGATCCCCAGAGTTGATCTGTAGATTTCCCGATAAGCTAAAAGCAAACATGAGCATTGAACTGTGGCTGGAACCTCATCTGAGCGCTCGTATCGGCGTTAT
>NC_137194.1:17475285-17560285 GCF_960531495.2 Zeus faber | reverse complement strand
ATGTAACTGGGTTAAATGGGTTGGAGTAGATAATAGGACATTAAGGATGCAGATGTAGGCTAATCACCGCTCGTGCACAGACCTAACGTTTATTCCATTAACAATACTACTATCCTACAACATATTTAGGAGTGCACGGTGCTTAGTACACCCTTTTGTTTCCACCAGAGCCCCAAATGTGGTCACCAAATTGCGCAAATCTCTCCAAAAACTCAAACAAAACAAATAAATCCTTTGCTATTAATTCTTTTTTTTTTTTTTTTTTTTTGTTATTATGATTACTATTTTCCGAGAAGCAGTTGCAAATGGGCTGATCTAGTTTTTTCCTCCAGTGCACAGAGGAAGCAGCAGGGTATCCTTGGCTACACAGGTGTTGCCAGAGCAACGGGTGCCTGTGAACCGATCCGCATCCTGCACAGGACAATGAGAAGTGGGGTGCAAGCATCCATAAGTACGGAACGATGATACGCCTCATCTCAGGACGATTATTGATCCTTTATGTTTAATGACGACGATGACAAAATGCCAATGACCGGTTTAGCAGGACCGTCCCGAGACAAATCACTGACAAGTATCCCTATGGTAACATAGTACATAGTAAAAAAATACGCGAATCTTACATTATTTGTTTTTACTTTGCTCCTTTTAAATATCCTATTCCCTCTCGGGGCTATAATAAAGTACAATGCTGTGACCCAGCCTGCGTGGCACGGGACGGTCACACCGCCGGAATCCACGCGCGGCTACATGACCATCAAACACTAGTTCGTATTGAAACCTAGACCCTTTAGTCACTCCTCGGTTACCCCATGCACTGTATTCTGGGATGTCATTAACGGGGATCCAGACTGTGGACGGACAGCCTATTCCTCGCGACTGCCTGAGGACACCGGCGTTGCCATGGCAGCAAGCGGTTAGCTTATAGGACTGTTCTGGTTAATTTAGGGAAGATGACCGACCGATGCTTTAATGGTAAACGGTGAATGGGGTATGGCGCTGGATAAACACTGATAAGTTGTAAGATAATTCATATGACAGGCGCTCCCCTGCAGGCTGGAATAATGGCAACTTAATAGGCGGCGACGGGACATCTCGTGCGCGCGCGCGCGCGCGCACACACACACACACACGCACGCACGCACACACACACACACGCACACGCACACACACACACACACACACACACACACACACACTTTACCGTTGACTTGACCGGGACGTATAGAACCGGCTTCCCCGACGCTCCTTTCATGTTGTGCTCGCCCAGGACGCTGTTCCCCACCTGGAAGCCTTTGGACTTCACCCAGAATTTGAATTTGGCGTTGATGTGGCTGTTGTCCACGTACACGCCGTCCGACTCGTCGCTCTGCAACAGCGTCTGCATGATCTTGTTGTATTTTCTCCGGGTGACGGTCTTTGTTTTGCCCGAGTCCCCGTAAGTCCGGAGACACCAGTCCTGAAATTCGCTGAACATCTCCGCCTCCAGCACGACGGGACTCCGGCTCCGTTTGGGCACCTCCACGCACGCCTTCTTGGTTGCCATCGCTCTCTCTCTCTCTCTCTCTCTCTCTCTCTCTCTCTCCCTCTCTCTCTCTACGCCGATGGATCCGACTTCGCTGTGGGTGGGTTTCTTCTTCTCTCTCGCCCCCCCCCCCCCCACCTCCTCCTCCTCCTCCTCCCACCCCCCACCCCCCCTCCACCCCCACCCGTCCCGCGGTCGAGCAGGATCGGTCCGTACGCGACGCCGGGATCGTCTCTCCCCCTCTCTCGTCGCTGGCGCCGAGAGAAACCGAGCGTGAAAAAGTGCGCGACCCGGTTCGCCCGCACACCTGTTAGCGGAGGAGCTGCGCCGTCCCGAACCGCCACCGCGCGATGTCACTTGCGCGCACGACGAGCCGAGCGGCGCAGCGGAGAGGGGGCCGTCCTACACCCGGCCTCTCCACCTGTGCGTAAAGGATGCCTCCACCGAAGGGGATGGGGGGAGAAAACAACAAAGAACAGAGGCCGAGCGTGGAAACAACGCTGCTCGCGGGGGCTTCCCACTGACCCACTTTTCTGTCGGAAAATACTGGGGTTTTTTTTTAGGCTGCGGGTGGTTCGACCCTCACAAGCGCAAAAGAGAGATCCTCGCGTCGGGTCCTAGAGACTCATTATGCGTGTCGGCCACCTGGGATCCGTTCCACACACCTGTTTGAATGAGACCTGCTCGGTTACATCCGTGTCGTGTATTCCAGCTTGTATGAACCTGCCTTTCAAAACAAATGACCGGGAGATGGATGTGTGTGTGTGTGTGTGTGTGTGTGTGTGTGTGTGTGTGTGTGTGTGTGTGTGTGTGTGTGTGTGTGTGTGTGTGTGTTTGTATTGCCCTGCTCTGGCTCGAAGCCTGCAGGTTCACAGCACATAGAGAAAATGTCCGATTTGGAGAGGGTAGGCGAATGCGAGAAAGAAAGGGTGGGGGCAGAGTTTCTACGATAAAAGAATAGTATTCGAGAGAACATACATATGGGAATTTTTATTTAAAACATTTTTAATCATCAAATGCATTTTGTGAATTAAAGACTATTGATCGACCCATCCCTGAATTCTTCTTTCTTTTGGTAAATGAGCCCATTCCCAGAAGCAAACGTATCACTCTTAATCATTCTATATAATGAATCCCTATTCTTCCCACATCAGCAATAAAATGACATGTGCATATAACAGACCTATTGGAAACTGCATTTTGAAATAAAACACAACACATCGACTGAGTTGCGGCGTGCTGCTATTTCCACACGACGAGCAAAAGTTTGATCGGGGATGGGTTCCCCGTACACACATCCATTCATTTTCATTTCTACGACTCTATTTCAAGCCCGTGCGTTATTACCTCACGTAGTTTGTTCGTGCGTGCGTGCGTGCGTGCGTGTGCCTCCCTGTGTTAACGCTACTCTTCTCGGCCTGTGTGCCGTATAGGACCATGCTGCTGGTGGTGTGACTGCTGCTGTTGCCATGACAGCAGAGCAGCAGAGGCTGTGGCTGTGCAGAGGGTGAGTGGGATGCCCCGTCCTCATCCCTCCATCCTCATCCCTCCATCCTGACTCAGAGAGGAGGGAAGACTGGACAACAGCCCCACCCTGGCCCGCACAGCATCCTTATAGACACAAGAAGGAACCGCAACACTCCGGGTGCTGTTGTGTTTTTTTTTTGTCAAAAAGTAAGTGTGTGTTGATATGTGTGTGTGCGCGCGCGCCCGCGCGCGTGTGCATGGAATGACCAAGGCCAAAGAGAGCTATTTCCATCAGTTTCATCATTTGTTGTTTTTCTCTCTCTTAGGACTGGTCTGCATGTAGGATGAGCTTAAGGGCTGTCCCACCAAGAGGCCTCCCCTTTTCATGAGTAATGAATCTAAAAAGGGATTTTAAATGAATCTTTCTCACACACACACACACACACACACACACACACACACACACACACACATGCACGCACGCACACAGGTGTGACCCACCTGTTAACGGCGGGTGTTTTTTTCACTGACATATCCTATTGACATATCCTATAAACAAACACAAAAATGCTAAATATATCGTTCAACTTTGAGGATGTGACACACATCATCACAGCAGAGCAGAGTGGCAAGAGTGGCCTTATTCTACAGATTGCACTACAGCAAGGCCGTGCCCCCCGCACCCTCCACCCGCCACCCCACATCCCCGGTCCAGCTGTCGGACCTGTAGAGAGAGTCACGCCCCCTCACTCCTAATGAGGCAAAACTGCTGTAATTATGCTCCCCATCCCCCACCGAGACACTTTCTGTTCACCGTGGGGCGGACAACTCCCCTCACGGAGGCTCGAAATGAAACTGAAACACCACACACGATAACAAAACATGATCCGTGGTGCATTTTTTATACCGCGGGTACGCTTGTACGCCGGTCTGCTGATGTTCAGCCGACCGGTGTACAAACGACCGCGCCAAAACCTGGACATTTCTCTCATCCACTCTCATGGGCACAGATTTTGGGGGAGAAATATGCTTCCTGGTTCCTTATGACTTCTCCTCATCCAAGACATAGAAATGTCTATATGTATATATGTATATATCTATGTCTTTACAATTGTGTTTTATATTTATGATTATTATTTATATTATCACCATTGATGGGTCTTTTTTCATTAATAACATTAGTATCGGGTTTTTTTCTTGTGTTGTATGTTATTTATGTTATATCGACTTTTATGTATGCTGCTGCATTGACTGTGTCTGAGCCTTTCCTGGTAAAATATTCATCATAAAATTATTTTTTATTAATCACCGCTGGGTGGTTACCAAATCCTTCTTGTGGTTTGCGGATCGATTGGCATTGCCAGAATGAATAATATGTACGTGAGATTACGATAGCTTCAAACTGATTTGGAATCAGCCTCAGTTCGCTTGCCCCGTCCTGATCTTTGTGTGATAAACCGAGTTTACACTTTAATCTTTACTGCCTCCCGATGGCAAACCCTCAAACTGCATCTTCTTTGTGTCACCCATCCCGACGGGACCCATCCTGCAACTCCACACACAATACCTGGCAATGAAAAATAGAATACACTTACAATGTCGCTTTGGTGATGCATGGGATTAGATCATATGTGTATTGGAATCTGATTCAAACGTACATGAAACACTGAGTAGATTTAGGAAAAAAATAAAAATAAATCCTATTGCCTAGTGTACGATGAGATGCTGCCATTGTGAAAATTGAAGAAAAAATGTGAGATGAGTTCATGTTGTGTGTGTGTGTGTGTGTGTGTGTGTGTGTGTGTGTGCATGTGTGTGTGTGCATGTGTGTGTGATATTAACAGTTTGTCAGCTAATTCTGCCACTGAAAAAAAATAATAAAATACAAATACTGCCGGAAGTTGGATTGCTGCTCTGGCATAGTGGGGGGGGGGGGGGGGGGGATGCTCTGGTGGGACATGAACACACACTGACAGCCTTATGGGACCATGAGGCATGGAGGCGGGGAGGCACGGAGCAGTGGGTCAGGGCCTGGGGTGGCTACAGGCCATTGGGACAGCAAAGCCAAGAGGCAGCCGGGAGACGACAGAATGGGCACAGTCACCATGGAAACACAAGCAGCCCAAGCAAATCATGGTAACTGGTAACTAAGTAACAGGAAACGACGGACCATGGGTCTGGGTAATCATGGAGAGAGGGGGTAGCGGGGGAGAGAGAGCAAGCAGGGGACAATGGCGGGGAGATAAGGGCCCGAGGTCTTGCACGCACCCCCTCTTCTGCAAAGTGTGTGCTCGCTCACTCCCCATGTGGGTTGGATTGACACTGGATTCATGGCAGTGTGTGCACAAGAGGTAGCCTCCACCCCTCTTGCACCGCCCCTTTCTTTGTAAATCCATGAGGGGGTGTAAGTGAGTGCAAACCACTAGGAAAGGAGGAATCAGTTGCTGCCATAGAAAAAAAATTCACTTCACATCCCTATGCATATGTGTGTCTGTGTGTGTGTGTGTGTGTATCTTTGTGTCTGTGTCTCTGTCAGTGTGTGTGTGTGTGTGTGTGTGTGTGAGCGTGTGTACAGTGCATGTGTGCACGAGTGTGTCTTGTGGCATACTTGATTGCCTGTGTGAGTGAAGAGCGCAATTACTTATTATGTATTTTAGTGTTGCGCGTGTGTGGATTTGCGCCCCACAAGACAAAGGGAGGTGGTCCTAGCCTCGGCTCCGCTACAGAGAGGAAGCTACAGTTGGAAAGAGGAAGTAACCCCCCGGAAGCACTTGCAGAGACAATGTACCTAGAGTCTGCGCCGCAGTTAATTGCATCAATTTCCCACCCTCTGGAGCCATAGAGCTTCCAAAAGCAAAACAATTCAATTAATTCATGGTGAATAATATTTTGGTCTGGCATTAATTGCGATCTCGTAAAGATAGGGTCGTTCCGAAAAACATAACTTTAATAACACCACTCAACAAACGTCACGTCAAGGGCAGCAACTTCTTAAAAAAAAAGGTTTGTGTCAGTTTTTTCCATTTAGTGAATAACATTTAAAAATAAATTCTTATCGATATCAAAGATAGACAGCGCATAAAAGAAAAATGAGCTCTGAAAGCGTCTCTGGTTGTTTATTCAGAAATGATACAAAAATCTAGATAGGAATGTGCTGGGAAGAAGAGCAAACCAAGGTTTGATTTAACAAGCTGAAATTGCTAAGCTCATGCTACCGTAGAATAAAACATTGACGTGATGTGTCATAATGGCTGAATAACAGACCTCTGCTCCCAGCCCTTTTGCTAAAACGTTTTGGACATTTTGTCGCTTTTTCCCCTCTGGATTTTAATGTGAAGGGCTCTATTACCAGGCAGACAATCTATTAATCCTGCATAAAGAAAGGTTGCATTTGTGACCCCGGTGGCAAAACATTCAAGCCCTTATCTTATACACCCCTCTGCTTACAATTGTGGGCATTTAAAAAGTTCATAAGCAATTCATTCCAGTCGTCATTGAAATAGTAATCACAAGCTGGCATTGAGACACTATGAATGTCCACTAATATATAAATGCAAAGTCAAGCACTACCTTTGCAATTTGAGTGAACCGGTTTGCTTTAGTACTCCACCATCACACGCATGAGATCCGCCGATGCAACCTGTGTTTATCTGCTCTGAAGCGCCAGCCCCACCCCCCCTTCACGGAAATAATGGGCTCGAAATTGGAGGACACACAGGCTCCGTATTATCCAAACACTTTCCGACTCGGGATCTCCTATCCTGATTGGCTGTGACACGCTCATAGTGACCCCCTCGACCGCCACGCTGACATCCACTTTTCCATGTGACACATCTGATCACACCTGTCCGTTTGCCTCTTACCCCACACGCATGCTCCACCGATCTTTCTTTCCTCCCTTTGTAGGAGTTTTCTTCTTCATTAGCGGGCCTCCTTTTATCCTCCTTGTACCCGCTCAAAGATGTTGTTGTTCTTTAGTTGTACAGTTTCCTTGCGTCACCTGTCTCAAAATCGTTGGATTGTTGATTTGAACTCTGTTTTTACACGCTATCTAATCCATTCCAAATTTATAACCAGCATATGAGAAATGAATCATTTTATGGATCAATCAATTGTACTAACGCAAATGTATTTATTTACGGTAAATAAATAAAAATACGAAGAACTACTCTGTGTTGTTACATCTGTATTACTATTTTATGGTACCGTAGAATTTTTTTGCATGATTAGTTAAAAAAAAAGCATTTGCCTGAAGATGTGGAAACATTTTCAAGTCCAACTCGAACTTGCTTTCAAAAGCGTTTCCGAAAATATTGGCATAACATATTTTGGCATAGCAACATTTGTATCTCTTTGGTTTACAGATGGAAAAAGGCTGAATTAACACAGGATCTCAGCTTATTCCACACAGAGATCCTAAAATAGACAATATAATTGGCACCACGGCACCAGTTTATCTCCAATCTAATCGTCTGCAATCTAATAATCCCACATTGAAACCATTGGAATTGAAAAAAGTACTCGTTCTGCCGTTTAGAGTTTAGAGACATTAATCACAAATAAAGGAAAAGCAGAAGATAAGAAGACGAGGGCAGACAGATGATGGTCGCCAAGCACGGCCCATCTCCCGAGACCTTTATGTCCCTCTGTCCACCGCGCGCAACATTATCAAGAACACTACTTACACGGCGCTGTGGCCAAACTCCCTTGACCTGGTGGCGAGAGAGAAGTTGACCAACGATTGCATCAAAGGGTTGTTTGAAAGGTGGAGAAAGAACCAATTTTGAAACAGATCAAAACTGACCTTCAGGGACGGGCTACAACAGCTTCAACTCGCACTATCCATCAATCCCGCACCACCTCAATGAAAGGCGGTGTGATGGGAAAAAAAGTCACCTTGGAGAAGAGGTCTTTTAATTTAAGATCCTTTATTGTAAAAAGATCTGAGTTTGTCTCCGCAGCGGACAAGACTGTCTAGATACACCGATAGATACTCTTTTATAATGTCTAGTCGTGGAGTGTGTTCTTAACAGAATATTCCGACATTTTCGTCTGATTAAATAGTCTGTTTACCAGACTGACTTATCTCTTGGGAGCAGCATTGAGCGAGAAGGCTACGCCCAGGCCACTATTTCAATAACCAAAACAATGTTTCGCGTTGGAAGGTGCTGTGAGAGACACAAGAAGCCCTGACTGGAGTTTGCCAAAAACACACCTGAACGAGCCGAATCCTTCTGGGTGAATGTACTGTGCACAGGCAGATGAGACCAAATCAGAGCTTTTTGGCGAATCCCATCAAGTCCAGTTTAATACAATGAACACAACGAACACAATCAAAACATGCAAAGGCCTCACGAAATCGGGTGATTACCAAGGTCGTTTGGAGCGGAATGTCGAAGCAAGTGTCAAACGGCGTCTCTGTCGAAAGTCAGGGGTCAGTTCCGGACGGTTGTGAAGCGACCAGCGAGTCCGGAGCTAAATCCCATTGAGCACCTGAGGGGAAATCTGAAGACAGCAATCGTGGGAGAAGACACCCTTCAAAAATCCGGCCAAACCGGATCCGGCCCAATCTCGTCAGGAAGAGTTGATTGCAGTTAATTTTGGAGGAGGGTCTGATACCAAATTGTATGTAAATCTGGGACTTCTATAATGCTGTTGGCAGCGTTTCTGTTTATTTATGATATCAACAAAAAACAAACGTTCTATGCAATTTACTTTTTTCATAATGACCCTATTCCTGTATTTTTAAGTAAAATAAGGAATTATGGGGATAAAATACTTGTCAATTTCCACCTGTTTTAGAGAGAATTGTGCATCGTCAGTGTCTATAAAGTTATTTACTAGTAGGTTGATAGGCTAGTGGTAAATAGGCTACATCGTGGTCGTCTTCTTGCTATTCTATGGCACGCATGTTTTGCAAAAGCTTGCACTTTAACCACGTTAACCGCATTTTACTTCATACACAGTCAGGCAACCACTTCAACTATGTTTCATGGTTGGCGCCGTGTTCAAATGAGAAGAGTTTGAATTAAAAACTCACGATACAGGAAGGAGGCGGCGCTGAATTCGGATACGAGGTTTTGGAGGAAGTTGAGACCCCCGCCGAGGTTTACGACATGAGGCGCCGAGTTAAACACGTGAAGGGCCAAGTTGGATCTCCGTTGAAGTTAAGTTCTCGCGGAGACCTGTCCCTGTACTTCCATATAGTTTGTCACGTGGCACAAATCACATGGTCCGAGCACATGGGAACATTAGATTAGTTAATAAAAAGGTGTCATTTAGTTATTGGGGTTTTTTTTTTTTTTATCATTATTTGAAGACTGCAAGAGAAAATGGAAGGGAGACAGTGAGAGAAGGGGTGAAAGAAAGAGAAAGTGGTGCAGGAGGATTAAGAATTAAGAATCTTTATTTGTCACATGACCACACTACAACACATGCATATATATATATATATATATATATACGCACATGCACACGCGTGGTGGCTGGGTGGTGGCTAGTCAAATGTGGCCTCTGCATTTCACCCATCCTGACTTGTCCTTCCTGGGGGGGCAGCCAGGAGCAGTGGGCAGCATTCGTCGAGGCGCCGGGGGACCTGGCACCAAGTGTCCATCGCTGGTCAGGCAATGATGTGTGCATGTTTTTGGTGGGGGTCCTTACTGATGGTAGGTGGAGGAAACCCCATGTGAGCGGTGCATGGCGGGAAGACACTCGGTGTGTGTGTGTGTGTGTGTGTGTGTGTGTGTGTGTGTGTGTGTGTGTGTTGCATATATTCATGCATGGAATGTTATATTGTATTTTTTTAAATAAATATAAATAACCACCGTGTCACTTCCAAATAAATGAGCGCAATACGCTGCTATGGCAACTACTCACCGACGGGTTAAATAGGAACCTCCCTCACGGAGGACAGCGATCCCCCCCCCCCGTTACGAGCCTTAACCACAAGTGTTGCGCTAAGTTTCACAGCAAATGCAAAGCGCCTAAAACTCCCGTTTTGACCGTCCCACGTGTAGTCCGCACTGCATGTTTCACTTCAGGTCGCGTTCTTCACCGCCGACGGCGGGTCGAGACAAAGCAACACGGAAACAAGCGCTGGGCCCGAGCCCCGCCGCCATATTGGTTCGACGCGTTAAGACTCGTGTTGTTCGCACAGCGACTCCCTGCGTCTTGCAAGTTGTTCGTGGAAACTGTCCGAACTAGGCCTCAGCTAGAAAAAAAAATCCGCTATAAAGGGCTCGATAGCTGCTTCACAAGTCCGACGAAATAGTTATTTCGCAAAGGAAAGGGCATTTTAGAACGACATTTCCTTCCCCCGTAAATCACGTAGTTGATGTTAGCCCCGGAGCGCAGTTCATGGACTTTTTGGAAAATTTTGATTTTAGGGTCTAATTCCCAAACGCGGTAGTTAATTGCGAATTGTTGCCACACAGTACACGCATCGTCGTAGAAAACAAATACGTTATAGCTATAACACAAAGTTACGTTTTTCTTACTTAAAAAAACAACAACAACAACAACAACAACAACGGTATTCCTTCATAACTGGATTCGGGTCGACCCAATTAGAAACGCACAAATCGCCCAAACGACAGAACTTAAATTTCCCGACGAGAAAACACGCGAACGTACATTCATGGTGTAAACGGCGGCGATGGAGGCTTTTGCCTTACGGTCGACATTAAACAGTTAAATATGTTTTTTTCGCGTTTTATTCGTGTAGTCTGTACCGGGCCGTACAAGTAACTGCGGGGTAGTTACACACACACACACACACACACACACACACATAATCGGGCAACGTTGAATACGTTTACTATCCCATTATTACATGAGGATAATTCATTTTACGTAACTCGTAAAACTACTAGCTTCGTGAGTGCTCCTACAAACGGGGGGGGGGGGCGGCCCCGTTTTGTGCGCCCTCCAATCCCGAGCTGGAAGGGCAGGGTCGCGGTGGGCGTCACGCGAACCGGGACCTATTGGGGAAAGTGGTTTGGAAGGAACCGGACCATTCTCTCCTACGTGGGGAGCGCGCCTGGTCGGCTGAGGTGAGTGACCCTGGGTTTGCCCGAGAAACAAAACGAGCAACTTTTTCCATGAATTACACTGTCGGTTTTTTTTTTTTTTGTTGTTGTTTTTTTTCTCTACCTTATTCCGGAGGGGTAAGGTGGTCCCGGTGGCCACACCCGCACGGTTTGCACTATTTTAAAATAGTTTCTATCGAGCCTATTTTTCACACACACACACACACACAAACAAAAACAAAGTGTTGAAATGTACGGACGTGATTTCCATATGAATAGGGGGCGATGCCGGATCGGAGAGTCTTTGTGAGTGGTAGTTTCTTTGTGCAGCTTAAAACGTGCATGGGGGTACCGTTAACAGTTTGAAGAAAAAAAAAAGCCCAGACAAACAATATTACAAGCAGGTGAAATAAAATGGATCCCAATAGGACTTTGTCGCTGTTGCGGCGGAGCGCGGCGGCGGCACCGAGACCTTTTATGTGGTTCCTTGCAGAAACAGACATGCCGGCCGGCGGGGAGTCGGGGCGCCGCGGCGGCGGCGGCGGTGCTCTATTCGAACGGAAAGCAAACGCGCCGCTCCTTTAAAGCCGTACCACGTCCGATCTAAGTTGAGAAGAAACAGAAGACGATGGGGAAAAAAAAAATTCCACGGGAACATTCGCGGCAAAAATAAAAAACACAAAAAAAAAAACTCGCCCCCGCGAGATTTGGGTTCTATACGTCGAGGAAGAGGAGGAGCGAGAACAGCGCGTGGCTGCTCGGGTCGGTCGCAAGCGCCTCGCAGCGACTCTTCAACGTAAACTCCCGAAGCACAGTGTATATACAGTATATATATCAATGCATGTAGGGATGTACAAAGATTTAAGTCCGGTTAAACAGTTATACAGACAATGACCTGCCAGGCAGACAGTCGGGCCCCCCCCTTCTTCAGAGTACAACAAAAGGAGATTAGGGATCCTTGTCCTGCTGTCCCACCCCTTTGACTTTTAAAGTGCTTATCTACGAGTGTGTTGTTTGAAAAAAAACAACAACAACAAAGAAAAGCCCACGTTTGATTTTTTTTTTTAAGAAACAGACGTGACATTACTTTTTTTTTTGTGATGATATATGTACCGCTGCTATTGTTGGTGGCGGGGTCCGCCTTTCCCGGCAAAACCGATCGGGCAAGAATGAATCTGCGTGGCAGGTTATGCTCAGTAAACTGTGGAGACTACACCCTAGGATGAAAACGGAAGAAGGTGTCCCCATCACCTCAAGTGAACGTCTAAGAGCAAAGATATGTGGGAAAAACTGTGATTTTGTAAAAAAAAAAAAAAACAACAACATTTCTTTGCATTTTCAAATGGAATACTGTATTTGCAGTAGTAGGCTGCTTCAACAATGTATTTGTCAGTTATAAAATGAAGCAATGTCTTATTTTCCGTTATTCAATGACGTCTAGTCAACACCTATTTTATGGAGGGAATCACTAGTATGTAATAGATTCAAGATTCAAGAGGTGTATTTGTCACCTACATATACAAAAGTTCATACATATATGCGGTGAAATGTCTTTGTAAGCACCCGGAGATTATGCACAATAAGTTCTAAACTGAACATGATAGGTAAACCTTATTTCTACCTAGCTAACTAACTGCAACTAACTGAATCCTAAAATGTAATGCAGTTAGTGAATATGATAATATATAAAATAAGACTCAAAAAGGTAATACAGAGTTGTGGTACAAAATATAAATGAAGGGAATAGAGTAGTGTATATTGGATAGACTTTGTATATCCAGCTATGTACAGTAAAGTGGCATGTGAATAAAGTGTGTGTGGAGATATATAGTACAGTATACAGCAGTATGACACAGCAATACAGTAACACAGAAGAATATGTCATATTTATATTCGAATTTCTTTTGTATTTATATTGATATTTTTTATTTAGTAATTTATAATATATATAGTGTATAGTAAGTAATATATGGTCTATGTTGTAGAATAGGTGTTATAACTACTATATATGTAATTAAGGCGATCAAATGTTTCCATTGTATAGCCTAATTTAGTTTTAATTTGTGAATATATATCTGTTTAATTTGATGTGTAATTATTAAAAATATGATTCTACCCATGTTTTGCAGGAAGCTGCAAAATGGCCACCAGTGAGGTTGCGGTTGTGTCTCCAAATATTTTACTGGAAAAATGTAGTCGCTATTACTTGCTGAATTGGCTCAACAGGTTGCTGAAGACAAAATTTTCTCATGTGGTACAGACAAATTCAGGTATGGCCCATCACCTTGGAAGATTAAAGCATTGAACCCACTGTGTTTCACTCCCCACATGCTTGAAAAGCATCAAGTCAACACTTTCATTCATTGTAAACCTCTTTGTGTGTCTGTCCACAAAGGTGCGTGTCACTGCCAGCTGATGGACTGTCTCTACCCTGGTTCAGTCGATCTAAGCAAGGTGAAGTTCCAGACATATAGCGAGGAGGACATCAGGCACAACTATGCTGTGCTCCTGGAGGCCTTTAATAACATGGGCATTGACAAGGTTTCTACTTTCATCACACTACTATACTCTTCTGTTTACTCTAAAGCACATCTCTCACATTCAGAAACCTGGCGTGAAACATACAGGGTGAAACTGTTCGATTTGTGAAGTTTATGTTCAGACCCGTACTTCAAGTTGTGTTTAGGGTTCACGCTTGGTGGCGTCTTATTTCGGTTTTCATTCCCAGAAAAGGGTCACAAACTCTGGGCTGGAGTTTATTTGAAAGTATTGAGTTTGGTATTGTGACTCCAATGTCAATTCTGTAAATCATGAATTCAGTAACATGATTTCTACATACACGATCCATAACATTTTTTTGAAATAGTTTCAATATCTCGTTTATTTAGGAAATATCTTACATTTGGAGTAGTTAGTATTACATGATCTTTTATGAACTGAATTATTACATCAACTACAATTCTATCAAATATATATTTTTAAATGTTTGTTTCATGTTTGTTTATTTCGGCTGCTTGTTTGTAAAATGTTTTCTACCAACAATATCTTTTTTTCCAGGCCATTCCAGTTGATAAACTGATATGCGGCTCTTTCAAAACCAGCTTTGCTTTCTTGAAGTTTTTCAAAGGTTTGTTTTTGACAAATCGAAATGACGAGGGTTATGACCCGGTTAAAGCCCGGGCTGGTCAGGAAATCTGTCCTACTACTCCCAACTATGTCAGCAGCCCTACAAGAAGTAAGTATGTCTTCAGTATTTAAAAATAAGTATATTCATCCTTGTTTTGCTGTTTGTAACAAATTTAATGTAATGTTTTTGAGCACATTTTTGTGTATGTTACATACATAGTAAAATGTGCATTGCTCATTCATCTTGTAATGATCTCTTTATTTTTCTTTAATTTTCCAGCAATCTTCAGTAAAAATGTGGATACCAGTCAAGATAATGAAAGACAAAAATACAGATTCTCCTTCAAAAAAGAATGGCAGGCGACTTATGACTGGGCAGAGCCAAGCACTCTTGGAGAACTGTATACCTACTGCCGTGTTTGCGGCACAAACCTGTACACATTCTGTAAGGGCCTTATGGACCTCAGACGACACTGTGTAACAAACAAACACCAGAAAAAAAACCGGATATTCCACAGCAATATCAGAAGGCCCTTGCCCTGCAGTGATGAAGCTATTCAGTTCATACAGAAGTACTGCTACTCTGGCTCTTCTGATGGAGATCCAGCTTCTAGCTCTTATGCATGCTACATGCTGGGGCTACAGTATCCTGAGGATATTGTATCTATTTGCAAAAAAACCCCTTACTGTGTGTACATTTATGGAGGGGTGACACTTGGAGATGGTGCCACAGTCTCTGTGATTCTTGTTTGGGTTTTCAATGTGATCGCCGCTAAGTACCACATCAGGCTTCTGGATGCTCTGCGTTCTCCAACAGAGGATTTAGGAAACCAAACAGCTACATCTGTGGTGGAGACCTTGAAAAGATTTGGGCTTCCGCTTGCTACTCTTACTGCTGTTCACTTAGATGGCTTTTTTGCAGCCTCAGAGCAAATCTGCTCAAAGCTCCGAGAGCTCAACCCAAACATAGTCGCCTTAGGAGGCTTGTACAAGGTGCCTGATGCTGCTTTCCAAGCAGGGGTCATGGAACTCCCCGGTTCAGTTCAGGAGATGATTGGAGACCTCCATGCTTATCACCTGTCCTGCTCCACCAAGAATGAAGCCTTGACATATGTTTTTGGCTCCGATACTAATGCCGACAGCACCTTCTTTCATCTTAACACAAGCTGCCTTGACTTTTGTCTGCTAGTCAGAAAAATGCTGAAAACGTGGCCTGATCTCATTTCATATTTTAGCTTGCAGGATAGGGGCGACGAAAAAGTCCAATCATTATGTTCCAAGCTGCAAGATCCAAAACTCAGGGCAACTTTTATGTTTCTGGATCAGGCCTTGAAACCCCTTGAGGCTTTCCAAAGAAACCTACAGACACAAGATGGAGCTGCAAGAGCTGACTTGGGGCAAATCTTACAAGAAGCCAGCAGTCTGCTGCGTACCTACGGCACCTGCTTTCTTCGTCCTAAGGCACTAGAACGCTTCCTCGGGGAGCGCGACACCCAAATTCTTAAAAACAGTACATTTCATCTGTTAGGTTGCAACATGAATCTTGGTGGGTCAACAGTAAAGGACTTCCTGAAACAGACTCAATCCGAACTGTGTGTTTTTCAGGACCAGGTCTTGCAATTCTACGTGGTACTCACAAGTCGTATTTTGGAAGAGTTGCCCTTTAGTGACTGGATCATGAGAACCATGGCCGATCTTCTGAATCCCAAGAGCATGCTCAAAGCAACAAGCGCAGCTGTAGAAGATCTCGGAACCAAACTTGGAATCTGTAGCACTCCAGAGGAGGCCAAACAGCTCAGTGAAGAGTTCCTTTTGTACCAGCTGACCAGGAAAGAATGCAGGAATAAAGGAGAAAACGATTCAGTGGTGGTCTTTCTAGAGAAGCATTGCGGCAGCGTGCTGGAAGAGACCAGTTCCCCTTCCTCCTTCAGGAAACTTGTACTGACCCTCTTGTCCCTCCCCGGTCCTCCACTCGAGGCTCAGGCAGTCTTTGCTCAGGTATGTTAATATCATGTTTTTACTAACTTTATGGTGTTAAAAAAACAAAAAACTGGCATCTTCCCTTGCATGTTTTTGTATGCAAGATTATTTGCTGTCTTACTTGTGCCCGCTCTCTATCTCAGGCCCTTGCAAATGGAGATGCCAGAAGGTTTTCTCATAGTAAAGACTTGGTGGACAGCGAGCAGGATGTGGCCAAGGAGGGGATCGCTTCCAACAACCCTCTTTCTGTGGAGGACTGTAGTGATGGTATATTTCTACTCTCAAGCTGCACTGGCATCTGTGCAAAGAACCATACGTTTATTATTGGAGGGCTGTGATTTTTTTATATGGTATATTCTGTGTAAATGAAGAAATACCAGGCATAACTCTATTTTGATTTATCGGCGGTTGAGGTGAATTGTGTTTGCAAGCGTTAGATTAAATGAACTTTTAATCGAGCCAGGACACGCAATAGGAACAAGCCATTGAATGTGAATTGAAATTAAGTTATAAAAACTGTCGTCTTGGCTGTTTTTGCCGGAATTATTTTCAGCCAGATTACCTTAACACATGCTTGAGATGGGAAGCTTTATCCCGCCAATCACCAACCTTTCCCTGAATTCTTAAAAGAGAAGCATCAAATGCAATATTATTATTTATGCAGTCCATAGCCCCTTTCCCACTTGCACTGAAAGCCGGAAATCTACTGCCAGTGTTCTGTATTGGTGTCATGTTGGAACAGGAGCTGGTCTCAATGTTCTGTAAAAGTTGTTCTGTAAATTTCCCCACTCTGGAACTCGTATAATTTCCAGTAAATTGCTGGAACGGCTGTGAATGGAAGGGAATGGAAGCAGTAACATTTCCCTAAAGTAGGGGTGGAGCCTAATCCAAATAAAGTATACAAATATTAAAAAAATTATTTGTTTTCAGGAAGAAGAAAAACCATCAGGAAACCATCCGGAGCTCGGCTGCAAGGGCAGGAAACTGGAGCCCATCCAATGTCGGTGACGACAGGTCTTTATATTCTTAAATTTTCTTCTTTTTCTAAAAAAAAAACCTCAGATCCTAGATGTGTCTTTTAGAGCTAGGGTTTGGTGTGGGGACATCCAGCACAAGCGCTCCGCTTGCCCGCCGACTGTTGCCTTGTCTCTCACGATATGAGACACCACTCGCTCAAGCATTATGTAATGTATCCGGAACGGTCATCTACTGTATGTGGGAACAGGCTATACGGAACATATCCGTAACGGATGCCAACGTGGGATTGACTACCTACAGCGGATGCCGGATATTTGTTATCCAGCAATGTTACAGATTCCATGTGCGAAAGGGGCTTATTATGCATAAATAAAAGGTGCAATTTGTCAAGCATACTCCATTAATAGATCAACTTGTACACTTGTACTAAGCAATATTTGCATTCGCTCAGAATAAGACTCAATAAGAGTTGGCAAATTGACAGGGCATTGACAACGATTGAACACAATGGGCTCAGATGTTTAATCTTTAATTAATTAAAAATATTGTTTTTTCTTTGTTGTAGAGGAGAATGGTTTTAGTGGGATATTGAAACCATGTGCAGTCCACCTGAAGAAGCTTATCGGTGAGAAACATTTTGGTTGATCTAAATAGGACTGGATAAGTATTACTGGAGTAATGGATAACATATGCACAACACCACAAAAAGCTAAAGAAGCTGTAAATAAGCACTAACAACAAGTTCTTTTTCTATTGAACTTCATTTCTGAAAACATTTACAGGTGTAGTGTGTGTTTTATCACAAAATTGCTACATTCTATATTTGTCTTTAAATCCACAGTGTTTTCAAACAGGGCAACATTTTATCTTTTACAATACATTTGAAATGCAGTGGAAATAATGTTGAGGTTCATAATTGTACTTTTTAGGGTTGTCTTTCAGTTTGAACAGAAAAATCAGATATTACCAACTTACTACGCTTCTGTTAATATTGTGAACTAAATCATCAATCTCTGTATTCCTTTTCTCTCTTCAAGAAATAAATATGGGTGATGATGACATCATGTTTGTTGAAGAAGGAATCCCTTTGACTCCAGAGGTAAGACTTTTATCGTCTTGTTCTTTATCTATATGTAATTAATCCTAAAAATCCAAAGAAGCAAATACTTATTGAAAGATTATCTCAAGAGGAAAGCCCTGATGCATGTATTGCCATTGTTTTGTCATTTGCTAATAAATCTTTGCAACTAAGGTAGTCTGTAAAAGGAAATCTTTCAGGTATACATATGACGATCTGGTTACGGTTGGTGTGAGGCTTATTATAAGATCAGGTGTTATTTTTTTTATACTGTGTATAGATAAGTGCCACCCTTATTTTTGCCTTGATATTCACCTTCAAATGTTATTAACATCTTTTGCACCGAAGTACCTTATTCTTTCCGTTCTTTCCTTCCTTGTCTGCAAGGGGCCGTTATAACAAATGGTATGGGGAGAGGCAATTTGTAAAAACACACAAAGATGTGTGTGGGTGTGCTTGTGTGTTTTGACTGTACAGTTGCAAATGTGCATGTGGGTATGCTTCTCAGAAAAAGTAATGCAGGAGGGTATGCTTGGGTCTACACTTGCATGGCCACAATGTATGGGTGTGTAATGGTAGTATACTCTCTCTTAGAGTGCCACTAGGGGAGGTTATGACTGGGAGAGCAGCTTGCGCCAGAAGCCGTACTCCCGTACAGTATTTCAGGCCGGTGCTGGAACCTGGGCCAGGCCCACGGCCCTTGCTCAGGACTGCAAAAAGGGTCTGAAGTCCGAAGATGAGTGGGTAGGTATACCCATGTATACTGCCAGAACAATCTGAGGTCAGAAGAGACCTCTCCACCATTTTGAAATGCAGGTGGATGAAGAGGGTCACTCTGTTTGCGCTTGTGCTCATTGTCCAAAACAATGGCAGCATTTTCATTTAACGTGGAAATAGCCAACTTTTTTGCTTAAACTTATCACTGTGAAGTAAATGTTGATTCCACAGTGCAATGGCTATAGAATAATGACACCATCTGAATTTAGACTGGTTCTCTATAAGCCTCGCTTTCACTATGCAATTCTGTCTGCCAGCGGATACGATCGCCCGGGAAAATGAAGGCTTGATTTACAGCGCGAAGGAAGTGCGTCAACCATTGCCAAACCAAAAAAGGAAGAGGATAGTGCTTTTGTTTTCCCCGCTAGCTATCGGTAGCTATCCCCAGTAGCGGAAATGGCAGATGGTGGAACAACCGAATGATGAAAACTCTACCTGGCAAGATTACAGACTAAATGAATGAACAAACTCACGTGTTTTTTCTAACGTTACTACCCCCTCAATCCCCACTGCAACCCCTGCTGTAGTTTCTTGTTTGTGCGAAGCAATTACATTACTCAAACTATGTTATTACTATGCAATGCACATTATTTCAGTAGCTTTTGTCTGTTCTGAGATTCAATTTAAAATTGTGACAATTTCAATTTACCTCTTCGTTAAACAACCAAATTTGTGTTGATAAAAACGGAAAGCGATCCAGTTGTCTTTGCGACAGCGGCGTAAACAATAATGCCACTTGGAAATGCTATGGGAGGAGTTGAAAAGTTGTCTGTTTCCACTTTAAATAAGACAAATTATATTTCTATGCATTTGTCTTATCACTCCTTTTACATACTTATGTGTTAGATTTCTCATTCACTTTATTCGTGTTGGCACTGTTTTGGATGGAATCTGGTTATAAAAAATGATTATAGAATGAATTCCATGATAGCATATTGATGATAATTGAAATACAATATACTGTATGAAGGCCTGGTATCTATGGTCAGCTTAAAGACACAACCTGGTTTACTGAGCACCAGGGAGAGAACCGCTCTGAGAACCTGGAGCCTTGAGCAATGAAAGAAAGTAGTAAAGATGAGTCAGCTTTCACCCCATTTCCTCAACCCACAATGTCTGTAGCCAACTGTTAAACATGGTGGTTGACCTGAATGGTGTTGGTAGCTGTCTCATGGGAGTTGCACACTGCTAAACAAATTCAAGAGTGGTTTCATGGACACCAGAATGTAGTCAACCTCCTTCCAACATTTCCCCAATCACCATCTGAACATCACTCAACCTTTATGGGAAGTTTGTGAGAGGAGAGTGCAAAGTAGATTTCCAGGTCCTTCATCCCTTTATCCTCACTTTCTCTTGAAGAACTGTGTAATATCCCACTCCACACAGTTACAAAGTTGGATGACAACATTCCAAAAAGGACCGCAGCTGTTTTGAAGAGTTGTGTAATTGAAACTGTTTCCATTACTTTGTCCACCCCTGTATATTCAGATTAGTGTTACAAAATAACAACCACAAATTTCAGAGATGCAGTTAAACTAGACTTGAAGCATGATAAAAGATTTAAGGTTTTAAAGATTTCAAGTGGATTAGAAAACATGTAATTTAAAATCAAACTGCGAGAAATATCCCCGTGGCTGACAAGAGGGTGGTTAAGCCGGGGTCTGCGGGTTACAGCGTGGGCTTCCTGCTGTGTCGGCGCAGCTGTTCCGACTCGGCCCCATCAGCCTGTAAAGTTTACCTGACATAACGGAATCCTGACTCGGGAGATGACCTGAAACAGTGCCGCACTTTTGGCCGTAATACTGGACAATGGCACCGCCTCAGGGTACCGGGTTGCATAGTCCACTAGGACACCAAACAGTACCCGCAGGCACTGCGGTCTAACAGCCCGATGAGGTCCATACAAGTCTTTTGAACGGCGCCTTGACTAGGGGAGGGGCCTCAACGGCGCGATTGGTGTAGCTGGAGGATTGACTAATAGACTTTCGGGACATGCGGCGCACCAATATACACATCTGCCCAAATGCTCGGCCAATAGAAGCAGGCCATTATCTCGCTGCAGTGTTTCATCGTGTCTGAGGCGACCAGCCATCGGGTTATGGTGAGTCTCCTGAAACAGCATTTCCCAGTGGCTTTTGGGAACCAACAACTGGGTTTTTTCCTCCCCTGAGTGAGTGAACGCGGCGCGGCGTCTGGGCCCACCAATGCCGTATCGATTTGAACTACACATTCAAAGGCCACACGTATCATCCCGTGGCTGCTCTAGCGGAAAATCGTCCAGGGCGGCGATCAATGGAACTGGGGAGGTCCCCTGTGGGGACGCCTCCATTCCTGACCCTGCAGAAACCAATTATGTCCCCTCAGCCTTGCTGCGTGCCACGCACCACTCACATTTCCCTACCGACCGTGAGGGCACTCCTCCAGCCTTCCTCATTAAAATTTCGAAACCTGGCCAATCCATGCCCAAAATCAGGAAATGCAACAGATGTGAACTAACTGCAGCTTTTACCTTGTGCTTTTTCCCCTTGTAATGAATTTCAAGCCGCACCAACGGAAACGTGTGAATATCCCCATGCACACAATGATTTTCCACCCATGACGCCTCCACCAAAGCCACAGGTTGAACTAGGCATTGCTGGACCATCCTATGAGAGCAGCTGGAGTCCAACAAAGCCTGATGTCTACCCTCTTGTACTCTTAAGGGTACGTTGTAGGCTGTTCGCTGGGTTGCCCGCAGTGCCAGAAACCCTGCCCAGGCGTTTGAGCAGATGTCTGTAGGCCTGTGGGAGTAAACGTGGGACAGGGAGGGAGACCGGGCGAGAGTGGAGGAGACCCTGGCAGACGAGGGAGAGTTGAGGTCCTGCTGGCTCCCCCGTTGGTCCTGGGGACGAACCTCGTGCCGGCTCCTGGTGGTTGGCTGCCGTGTGGCTGTACACCTCCGCGTGGCCCGCCGCCAGCGTGTTCGCCGCCTCCAGTCCAGCGGTCCTGGCTGGAAGGTCAAAGAGGAACTGCTCCAGCACCACCAGGTCGATGATCTGGTCTAGTCCCCGGACCCTCAGGCAGTGTCCCTCTGTGATTGGTCCCTCTGGTGTCCTCCCCACCATGTCCAGGACCACCCTCCTGACGGTGTGGTAGTCCCGGCCGCCGGGTGCCGTAAGCCGCGCGCCACCTGCTGCGTCTCCCCCGTAAGCAAGGGGAGCAGACGCAGCTCTCACGGAGTACCACCCGCCTGGCTCCGCTGTCATCTCGAATGTGGAAAGGAATGCCTTGGCATCATTGTCCCCTGTCATCTTCTGTAGGCAGCTGCTCAGAAGGGGGCGGCCAGACGTTTCTCGCCCCAGGTCTGCCGCTGGCCCCGCAAACATTCCGCCAGTGCTGCCCGGTCCCTCGCCATCTCCTCGAACTGGTGAGCCTGCGCTGCCTGCATGGTGGCAAGGGCGGTGATCATAAGCTCCAGCGGGGACAACGGGCTGACTTCCGTGTTGCTTCCCTCCATAGTCCCTATTCAGGTTCCACTTCTGGAAGGCTCTGTCTACAGATACGAGTTCAGGTAGGGAGATGGAGACCTCCTGGCCGTGTGGTGCCACCACGACAGGGTTTTTATTATAAATTAACAACAGAGGCTCGCTGGCCAAACTTGACCATAAAATATCAATTTGATTGCTCAGGGCATGACAGTGTCTGGTCTGCAGGCTCTTGGCTGCTGCAGCACGTCATCCTCACTGCAAGACAAACAACACATAAGAAAACTCTCTCAGCCGACTCGGACCAATCAGCGCCAGAGGGCTGATCGGGGCGAGTCGGAACAGCTGCGCCCGCACTGTAACCAGCAGACTCCGGCTTACTCACGCCCCCTCGTCTGCCACAATCCCCCTTTGTTTTCACCCCAGAATCTGTTGGATCTATTCCTTATCAGTGTTAATGTGGTGGGATTTCAGGTGACGGAGACTCAACCATCCATTAAGATCACACCAAGCCCCAAAGCTCGGAGAAGAACCCGTGTATATCAGGTAAAAAAGTCTTCTACACGACAAGCAATTCAACAAATAGCACCGATATGAATGGTCTCTTACGACTTATCATACATGAAAATACAGACAGTGTTTGAACCAATCACATTTGACAGTTCGACTTTCCATATTTTTCTTTTGTCTTTCCTAGGATGGGAAGGGATTCTTGCCAGGGGAGCTGGTGTGGGGGATGTTGAAGGGCTTCCCCTTGTGGCCAGGGACGGTGTTGCCCTGGAGTACCAAGTCTTCACCGCCAGGCATGCGGAAAGTGGAGTGGTTTGGAGATGGCATGTTCTCTGAGGTAAGAGACACTGCAACTTGCGATCTGGTAATGATCTCCACATCCTGCTAAACCGTATAAATTTGATTTTAAATGAGTATTCTAATACTTTTGTTTCATGTTGAAGATATACACAGAACGCCTGTTGCCATTCAGTGCCTTCGCTCGGAGCTTCTGTAAAAAATCTTACGCCAGCTTACCCACCTACAAAAATGCCATCTACCAGATCCTTGAGGTAACTACTGATCTAAATTATTTATTTTCATTTCATTCAACCATTTCTGTTTCTCTTCCTTGTGACAGAAAAGCCTTAAATGCCACCTGGGAAATGTTCATTTGGGCATGAGGTTTACATTGTTGCCTGCTCTACAAAACCTTTGAACGTCCACTCAAGGCCACACAAAGCCTGTTGATAGGGCCAATCATAGCTGAGAATATGTGAAAGATAATGTTAATTAATGATGTGAATGTGATATATGTGAATATTGAGTAGAACAAACTTGGATTCCAAGCTCATCAATAAAAGTGATGGGTTTTGTATTGATTATTTGAGTGTTAATTCTTTTATTCTGACTCTCGTGTGACTTGCAGTTGGCAGCTGAGCGTTGTAGGAGGTCTTTTACAAGGCCCGAGGGAAATAAGGAAGAGGAAATAAAGCTGATGATGGACTGGGCATTTGGGGGATTCCTGCCTCCAGGACCCAATGGATTCTTGCCTCCCAATAGTATGTGTACCTTTGCGCATGTCCCAAATCCCAAAAAGGGAGCATTGGAGGCTGTTCAGGGTATAAGTCACAATATTTAAGATAATCCTTTCCTTCTTTTTTTGAGGTTGCAATGAGAATTTTTTTTTTTTTACCTTTAAACAAATGTTGTCTTTATCTTAACTACACAGGTGTTCCAAAATTGGAATCCTTAGACTGTTCACTTTCAGACTACCACCCACCAGCAAAAAGGAAATATGTTACCAAAGCTAAAGTAAACGCAATGATAGTCCACTATAGCAGAGGTACGTATTTCTGCTTTCGTTCTTCAATTTTACTGCTTCTTTAATTTCCCCCTTGCTTTCCATGTTCTATTGCTGATGTTTTGATTACATTTCTTACTTTACAGAATCAATGATGAAAGAAATTGAGGAGAAAGGCAGACCCATTGAAGGTATGCCTTCGTCAAGAATAAACAAAGAGCAATGTCTTGCTTATGTTATTTTGTATTTAATAAGCAGGGGATTAGTTTAGATTAGATTAGTTTTAGATTACCTCCTTATTTAATGGTGATATTTTGTCATTTTAGATTTCTGCTTATCCTGTGGTTCCTATGAGCCTGAGGTGGGCCACCCGCTGTTCGAAGGGAGTCTTTGTCACAAGTGCAAGGTAATCAGCGATCGTTTGCTCTATCAACTGAAGTGTCCTTTGCTATCAGTTTCATTTTATTTCTATCAGCAACCCCGATAGGGGTTGTTGTTTCTAATTTTGTAAAGCTGCTCTTAATGTCTACAGGAAAACTTCACTGAGACGCTGTATCGATACGATGAAGACGGATACCAGTCCTACTGCACAGTGTGCTGTGGAGGCCTGGAGGTGATTCTCTGTGGCAATTCCAGCTGCAGCAGGTAATTGCTGTCCCATGGGAGTCCATTGACTTGTGATATTAGAAACAGTCCATATTATGTCAATAGTTACGTTAATAGCATTCTGTATCATATTCCAGATGCTTCTGTAAGGACTGCCTTAACATCCTGGTCAGCACAGACACCTTCGACAAGCTCAAGGACATTGATCCATGGAGCTGCTTTATGTGTCTGCCTTCCCAATGCAAAGGAAACCTCAAACTCAGACCGGATTGGAGTGTTAAAGTGCAAGAGTTCTTTGTCAACAACAGTGCAATGGAATTTGTAAGTGTGAATAAAGTTGTATGTTTTTAATACAACTGGGCAAATCATTTCAATGGATAGAAATGTATTTTTATTTTTATTTTGTAGCTAAGATTCGCCATTGAGAATTAGGCATGTGGTCTAAATAACTCATCAGTGAAGGCCTCAGAAAAAAAGTGTTTTAGACGTTCTAATTTGGATCATTTTGTTATCCCAGGAGCCCCATCGAGTGTACCCGTCCATTCCTGCTCATCAGCGCCGGCCTTTGAAAGTGCTGTCCCTCTTTGATGGCATTGCAACAGGTCTTTTTTTTTTTTTACAGTTAATGTGGATATGGATTTTATAAGTAACGGATTGTTGGCAATAAAATAATGTATGTTATATATCTTTATTATATATTAATAATAATCGTACCATTTCAATAAGTGGCGTCATATTCTGGTTGTTGTGCTCCGACAGGTTACCTTGTGCTGAAAGACCTGGGCTTTAAGATCGAGCGCTACATGGCTTCAGAGATATGCGAGGACTCAATCGCTGTAGGCATGATCAAACACGAGGGAAAGATAGAATATGTCAGTGATGTACGCTCCATTACCAGGAAACATGTGAGTAAAACTTCAGAGATGATTCTACCTTTGGTTGGTGCGCTGTGGATTACGTTTAAATTCCTTTGGAGCTGATTGAGGCCTTTACCCTATCAGTGCCTCTCGTCACGGGAGTAGTTTGGATTGATGTGAAATTTAGCGATGGACGATGTCACAGGTAGTGATGTTGAAAAGATGCAAAAAAAGAAAGAAAAAGAAGTAGACTATCCCTTTCATGGGTAGATTACGGGCCCGGGTTCCTTGGCAACCCTGCACTTTTTCTTCAACTGCTCAATTAAACTTGAACTTTGCGGTGTGTTACAGCTGGCTGACTGGGGCCCGTTCGACCTGTTAATTGGTGGCAGTCCGTGTAATGATCTATCCATGGTCAATCCAGCTCGGAAGGGACTGTTTGGTAAGGACCTGGCCCTACCTACGGGCTTTCACAAACATTTATGTGAAGTACTCATCCAGGAGCGATTTCTGAAAACAATGACGTGCTTTCCACTATCTTTTTATCGCAGACTTTATTAATCAGACTTTAAAGTGGAGCAGGAATTTGACTCCTGTAGTCAGTGACTCAATCATCCCCCCTCTCTCCCCCTCCCCCTGTCATGTCTTTTCACAGAGGGCACCGGAAGACTGTTCTTTGAGTTCTACCGCTTGTTGACCATGATGAGGCCCAAGGAGGGCGACGACCGTCCTTTCTTCTGGCTGTTTGAGAACGTGGTATTCATGAGTTCCCACGACAAGTTGGATATCTGCAGATTTCTTGAGGTAGTTATTTGTGATTACCTGCAGGTGGTCGATAAAAAGTGTGGCGAAGTTATAACTTGTGCTAAGTTCTATTTCTGCTTATTTGTCCCAATCAGTGCAATCCCATTCTCATCGACGCTGTGAAAGTCAGTCCCGCTCACAGAGCTCGCTACTTTTGGGGAAATCTTCCTGGCATGAATAGGTACATACTAAAACCCGTGCACACTCACACACATAGAAAATGTTTCACTGAAATATTAGAAATAGATAAATAAATGCAGTTTCTCACAATTATTTCATTTCTTTCACACTCCCCTAACTCTTTTGTTAGACCTCTTGCTACATCTCTAGATGACAAATCGGCCCTCCAGGATTGCCTGGAGATGGGACGTGTTGCAAAGGTAAAAATTATCATTTGGCACATGGTGTTCTGGTGTTTGTTGATGAGGGGATGATCAACTTAAGTATTTATACTTAATGAGCATAAATAAACTTTTGATGTTTTTGATCTTTTTCTACAATTTTTACTGAAAAGAGGAAATAATTTGTGGACTGATTATCTGATTTTTGCTCCACTTGTAGTTTGACAAAGTCCGCACCATTACGACAAAATCGAACTCCATAAAGCAGGGGAAGAATGGGTCGCTGCCGGTAACCATGAATGGAAAGGAAGACTACCTGTGGTGTACCGAAATGGAACAGTAAGCTTTTCAATGTTGAACATATAACAGGAATGATTTTACAATATAACTATAATAGTATTTCTGGGTTCATCTATTATAACAGGATTTATGCTTAAATGATAGGTATAATAGTGTGGTTATGGTTATAAACAACGATGACATTTTATGATAGAATCGGTTGTTCAATGCAAATATTCAACTATTCGGCATATACATATACATATATATATATATATACATATATATATATATATATATATATATATATATATATTCACAAATAAATTTATGATTCCCCTTGTATACTATATAATTTCCAATTGAAATGTTATCCCTATGCATTTTGTAATCTTCTATATGTTTATTCTGTTATTGTAATGCACACAGTCTAAAAAAAAAAACTGACGGGTTTCCAACTGATGATTCGACTTTCAGGGGAATGCCCTATATATAGTTTTGATGTATCAACTTACCCAACTGTGGGAGGGGGACGGAGACTTTCGGGCAGCGAGGTGTAGATATGGCAGGTTTTTTATTAAAATAAATAAACAAAAAGGCTCGCTGGCCAAAACGCGAACATAAAGCAATGTCGCATTAATCCGCCAACGGGTCCGTTTGGGGTCGCAATCTGGTCCGCAGGGTCATGTCTCCTGCACCACACGTCCCCTCACTGCAAGACGACATGTGAAAACTCTCCCAGCCGGGTCGGGCCTATTGGCGCCAATGGGACCGATTGGGCCGACGCGGTGCAGCCGCGCCGACGCACGACAAAGCCGGTGCTGTCACCTGCAGACCGTGGCTTAACCACGCCCCTCAACTGCCACACCGACGAAAGCAAATGAGACCCGTTGTGGGAAAATTGACCATGTCTGTTTAGTCATTCCATAGAAACAGATTCCCTGCTAACTCTGATGAGTTCCGATTGATCTCTGGTTTGTGTCAAGTTAAATAGTTCTGTACAGTGAAGCTCTACAGTCTCCCTCACTGGGAGTCGCATTGTCACATATGCTGACGAGCGGTTTAAGCGTTGCCTAGCAGCCTTTTCAGCAGTATTCTAGATGTGGAAATCCCCTAATGGAGGTCCCATGGAGTCCCTGATATTATAATATAAAAGATCACATAAAACAAGTGATTACAAGTTAATTGGCTCTCACGGAATGGTGGAATAGCTGCAGTATCCTGTTGAGCCTCCTAAGGGAGCAGAGCTTGCTCTGTCCTTTCCTCTAGACTCTAGAAGAAAGAAATTTGGATGGATGCACACCACAAGACCCTCTAGACTCTAGAGGGTCTTGTGGTGTGCATCCAGTCCAATTAATTTTTTTTAATGGGAACCAGGAAACCTGTATTATTACTAGTGCTCCACCCGCTCCGAACCCTCTCACCCCGGATGGCGACGGGCGTCAGGAGCATTCTGCTCCGTCAGAAGCCCACTATCTGGTCTTGCTGATGTCGAGCTACAGGTGGTTCTTCTCACACCACCCAATACTGCTCCCTCACCTCCTCGTCCTCCTCTTGGTTGTTCTCAGTCATGCACCGCACCACGGCGGGGTCTTCTGAGACCTGTACAGAGTTGTACCTCATGTCAGAGGTGTAGAGCATGTACAGAAAAGGGGAAAGTACGGTTCCCTTTGTGTGCACCCCAGGAAGGGGTAGATAAAAGCTTTGACGGTTGAGCAGAGACAGGGTGGTGCATGGATATGGGCAGGAGGTGCGTGTGGGTTCCCCGGCTCACCCGGCTCCTTGCCACTTGCGGCCTGTGGTGGTCTTCATTCCACTCCACATCTCTTTGGTGTTACGCTGGAGTTCATCCTCCACCTTCTCCCTGTATGTGTTCCGAATGAAGCCTTGTAGCTTGTCCACCGACGTTTCCAAGGACATCAAGTCTCCCGTCCATCCCTCGAATTGAATGTCCCTGGTTATCTCTTGATTTGTTGTTGGGAAAAGCAGAAGGCAGATTTGGTGCGGATAGTATCATCACGAGAGAAGTTGATATATACGGTGGCACGGTCCATGAGCCCATCAATCTCCTCGCCATGTGAGCTGTAGATAATAAATCCTTGTCTGTGGGGTCAAAACAGAACTCAGTGTCTTGCCTTTAAGGTACTCTACTAAAATAAAACAGACATTAACACACAAACACAGTATGTAGCACAGCAGTATAATACAATACGTTAATAAATAATTAAATAATAATTAGTGAGCAGCTCTCATGTCATGATGAGGTTCAATTTCAGAACAGGTCCCAACAAATGTATTTTTCTCCTTCACATTGAACTTGAAAGACATCAGATGAGTTGAAAAGTGCCTCAATTCAATAGTCAAATATGGTTTCAATACATAGTTACAACAGCAGATAAAGAACTTGAGAAATGTTCTGTGCATTCTTTAAACATGTTCTAACACTTTTCCATGTGATCGCTTCACGTAGGATTTTCGGTTTTCCTAAACACTACACGGACGTCAACAACATGGGTCGAGGCCAGAGGCAGAAGGTCCTGGGTCGTTCCTGGAGCGTCCCGGTCATCCGTCACCTCTTCGCGCCGCTGAAGGACTATTTTGAATGTGAATCCGCGCAGTAGGCTCCCAAGCCCCGTCTTCCTAGTTATTCCAAAACACTGTCTATTATAGACAGGATTTTATTTGATTAAACGCTTCTAATCAGTCAATCCCTGTGTAGCCAGGTTATCATGTGATAAACCTTCCCCCCCCCCCCCCCCCCCCCCCCCAATAATTTTTTTACAACTTTTTAACTTTTTTTTATTTCTTGTTGATTGTGGAGGCTCACTTTTTTATTTTGTTATTTTTTACACAATGGTGCTGTCATTAATCCAAAAGCCTGCTCACTACAAGAGTCTACCTCACTTTATTTTCATTAGTTTAAGTTCTCTAGTGTCACACGGCTGTATTTTATTTAACGATTGAATTATTTGCTAGATGTTGGCGGGTGGGTGTTGTGTCAGTGTTATTTTTGTGAGGGGATTTAATCATGATCATTATTTATCATGTTTAATTTCAACAGAATTACCTCCAGTCAATTTTAGGCAAACATATTACCTGAGTGCTACTTTGAGCATCTTTTTTTTTTTTACATGATCGTACTGTATTTACAATTTTGCGAACCAAACCCAAATACTGTGTCTATTTTGTCATTTTACAAGATGTAGAGAATGTCACACATTTTCGTGTGACATTCTTTTTGTTCTCATACAATAATCATGTGAATGGTTTAAAAAGCTGTCAGGAGTTAATGATTCCAGGCAGCTCTATTAGGTGAGCGTGCTAGAACTGGACAAAAACTGGAGCCTTGTTTAGTGTGATAGAATGTATATGTGAAAATTTTTTGATTTCTAATATTTTTTAGACTTGGTGCTTTGTTTTACAATAATGTTATGAAATTAATTGCTGGGAATTCATTTTGCATGTGTGTGATGACTGTACTGTAGTAATATACAGGTACTCCTCACTTAACAACCTACCTGTTTAACGACTGTCAATCACAATCGCCACGCCCCCTGGTTGTAAGAATAGAACTCAGTGTTAAGTGAGGGGTACCTGTAATGGGAGGATTTTAAAGTGTAACGACACTCTTCTTCAATGGGATCCTTCTGGTTGTAATTTGTATACATGCCCATGTTATTGTTTTTAAATAGGTCATTTGGCTTTTTATAAATACATTTTAAAACTTTTAGTGCAACAGTGACTGAGACTAATGGACGCCATTTGTTTGTTGATAACATCCACGGCCCATTTTATTTTCTTGTCACACATCCATTCAACATTGATAAATAGAATGAAGGGAAATCAGCCTATGCTTTATCAGTACCTCCTTAAATTCCCCAGGGATACATACTCGTGCTAAATCCTAATGGTGCTTAGCTCTTTAAAATGTGAAGCCTATGACATGTTCAACCGTTCTTAACCTAAGATCTGTGATTTTGTATTAGCTGAAGGGGAAATAGACTGTTCAAGATTTAAGAGGTTTATATTGTTTTGTGCAGTTCATCTGAATGTACAGGAGTGCAAATAAAAATACTTAGTAAAATAGAAATTCATTGCGACAAGTGGTTATTTTATATGGCAGAACATTGAATTAAATGATCGAAGTAGCCCATTAATGTAAAATTTAGTTTTGGGTGGATTTGCTATAGCTGTTGTTCCTGAGTGGGTCGATGATCACAGATATAAATGTGCTGCCCCAGGTATATAACACATCCACATGCTCAGAGGCCCATGTTTGGCCTTGTCAATAATTTGGTTTATCATTCTTGACAGCGAGAAGGGGGAGGCAGAGGGATTCTAATTGAAAGAGGGAACCGCTAGACTGAAGTTCCTTTCCCTATAGTGGGGGGGGGGAGGCACACACTATCACAGGTAGTACAAATGTGTTCTGCACCAATGGAGATGACAGTATTCTAGCACAAGGTCAGCAATAATGTTAAAACTTAAATATCTGCAATTTACAATCTTTATTGAAAAATAACTCTAGAGGTTGGTATGAATTGACAAGGGTCATTGAATTTCCCAGGGTTTCAATATCCTTTGCATTTTAGACGGGGTGGGACTTTGGTTGATTGGCTTAACATCCAGTTTTGTCACTCCGGGAACGTCCTCACCCGCCTGAATGAGTCGCATCACCTGCTCAAAGGAAAGCTTGTGTTCCTGGGACGTCTCCCCAGCGCTATTCCCGCTCGTGTCTGACTCTGAAAGCGTAAGGCGTTTGAGAGTTTCAACGCCGCAGTCCGTCACGCCAGGGGAAACGCAGCTCCACTGCTTGTACTCTGTCGAATCGATTGGCTCCACAAACCTGGTGATGATTGCAAAAAATTGTTTAGTGTTCAAGCAATCTGCGGTATGAGCAATTCTCGTATCAACTCACTCAAACTTGTTTTATTTTACGCCATATTCATTTACTTGGCACTTAATAAGAAACAGCCATTCAACCTATTAGTGTTTTGTATGTGCTCCTCTATAAGCTCTCCCCATTTTTGGTGGTGGGGTCCATCTTTTCCCGGTGCAAAAAGTCCGCCAAAAAGTGTTTGCCATCCGCTGGATGCACTATAATCTGTCAAACATAGTAGTCATTTTGAGACCTTAACAACCTTTCAGTCGCAAGGTAAGAGCTACAATCACTCTTTGGCAAGTGCAAAACTGCATTTTATAAGTTGTATTGGCCCTTTAAACGTATTTCAACTGGTAATAGGGACTGGGTGGGCTAAAATCTGTCAAATATAACCATCAAGAGCGAAATGAAGTCATTTCGGGCAGAAACAACCTTAGGGGCCATAGGAACCTCAGGGTAGAAGTGGGCTATAATGTTTAAAATATAACCCTCGTGAATGAACCCAAGTCATTTTTTCTTTAGGCGTAAATAAGGTTTCGGTGACAAGGCAGACGCTGCGATCACCTTTTGGGCGGACGATCACTTTTTGGCACGACACCGGGATGCAATCGGGCATCTGCAAGGCGTGAAAGGCAGCCACGGTGAGCTAGTTGTAGTCAGTCCTCTGTTTAGATATAGTATATATATCGAACCTCGGATTAAGAAATACCCGCACCACCTCACGTGAGCGAGAAACGGAGACGACGTCCTTTCTGGAGCAGCGTTTGACCGAGGGTAAACACGGAAGTTGCCGTTTCGAAGGGGACTCCGGGAGTTGTAGTGCAGTCGGGAGCAGGAGCTTTTATGGCTTTACACGTTTTACCTTTGACACGGACCGCGACGAGAACACGGTTTTTTGTTTTGTTTTTATAAAACGTGATGGAACCACTGTTGGGCAGCAGGGCACGTACCGGTTGTAGTAAAACAGCTTCATTTCCAGGACGCACGTCTCACTGGAGCGCTCCAGCGCCGCCAGCCCGCCCTGGAACCTGTCGTCCGCCTCGAAGGCGTACGAGTCAAACCTCCCGTAAGCAGCCTCCCTTTCCCCGGCACAGCCCCGAGACGTCGACATTGCTCCGCACTCACCCGAATAACTCGCAGCGGGCGTGGGATCGTCTCGGGGTTTGGAAAAACATCACCGGCGCTCTTCCGGTCCGGGTTTCGTCTGCCGCCAACAAAGCGGGAAATAATCATGTCCGGAGCTTAGCGCGCGCCCCCCCCGTGGATAGTGGCGGTACTGCCGCGCAAGAGGACGAACTGCTTGGGATGGATGGACGTGAGGGCTTTCAGTTCAAATGTTTAAAAAGTTAGTTTAGTTTTGGTAACTTAGTTTTCACTTTGTCACCTACTTCTTGCGCAGTCACTTTAATAATACTTATACACTTTTATAACACCATAATGAATATGCTGCTGTCATTGTTATTATATATTACCATGCTACATTGCAGTTATTTCATATTTTATATTTCTATTCTGTTTTGTATTAAATTTTAAATGGGTACTCTATGCGTTTTAGCTGTTGATTACTTATTTTATTTCCTATGTATGTATTTTGTTCATTTTGTTTACATACGCTGACTTCTTTACTTACCTCGGGTTATGTTTTATCATATCATATAGATACTGTTATACCGTATAAATATTTATTTTATTTGCATTCACATTTTGCCCCATACGAAAAAAGCATTTGGTTTATAGGCAGGAAAGACAGGTTTAATTGTATAGTATATTTTACATACAAAGCCAAACTAAAGTGACTTTAAACAGGACATACTGTAAAGTACATTATATAAAAGCAGTATAGTGAACTTTTATTAGTCCAGTTGAAGAAATATGCTTCAATGTTATTTTATGTAATTCTATAAGACGTGCAAGTGTGGTAAAGCAGAAATGTAATACTGTGTGATTGGGTGTCCACTGTACTGCCCTTGACCTCGCCCAGCCAGCTGCCTGCCACACCTTGAGGCACTAAAATATTTAAGCTCTTCTTTCCTATTCATGTTAATAATATTGGGCGCCAAGAGAAAATATGTTGGCGTTCCTGCCCTAAAAGGACGACATCCCAGGTGTCCTCATAAACACGGTGGCACTGCCCTGCAGACTGGCAGTGTTGAAAAATAAAACTGCATTCATCTCATTGACATCGACACGAAGCAAAACAAGTGTGTGCACATACAAGACCGAGGTATTAGACACGTGTGACACAAACGGGTGAGTGGAGGTTGTCATCCCGTCAGCTGACAGGGAAATCTTATCTTGTTAACTACTTAACGGTCACTTTTTCTTTTTCGAGCATGTGACGCAATGGCGGCTCCCCAGTTGCTAAAGACGACGTTTCACTCAAGAGTAGAAATCTCCAAGCCCGAAACAACATCAGAAGAAATTAGAGGAAAATGCAGAAAGAACGATTCTGGGTCCGACCCGAAACTACCGTGATTCGAGAAAAAGAGATTGGGGCTGTTATTTGAATCAGAAGTTTATTAAACGATGTAAAAAGTTATTCACTACAAAACATTAAGCTATTGGAAAAATCATTTTCATTGACAAAAATTGCTGAGCAGTCCAAAGTTTTCTTGTTAATAGTTAATATCTTAAACCCAAATGTTTTAGAAATTAGAATTTGAAACTGCCTCAAAATAAAATATAAGGATAATGCTATCTGAGACACTGACCGTATCCATGGCCTTCTATCGATACTGGTTTGTAAAATATATTGCATTTCTTTAGTAGAACAATAAGAAAAATATGAGCGTAAATTAATTCTTGTAATAAAGCAATTCTAAAAGAGTTTTTTAGAATTGTATCTCAAGATCATTCTTTTTTTTTCTTTCTTTTTTTTAAGAATTCCATTGTTTGGGGAATTTTCTATATCCCCCGGATTCCCATCGGAGGGGGCTGATGGCATCAATGCGATTCTGCTTTTCTTCCACTGGACTCGCAGCTGGAGTCTCTGGATCCGCCGGACGCCTGCGAGTGCCTGGGTCGCTGCGGCTTGCTCGGGTTTGAGCTCTGTCGTTGGGCGGAGCGCGACGGACGAGCGAAGCAGAACGTCAAGGTGCTGCTGGAGCTGCAGTCGTAATTCCCTTCCTGTTTAGTGGCAGTTGGTGAAAAACGACATTAACCCGATGCGCCTGCAACATTCTTTCCTCATTGACAGATCGGCTCACCTGTATGAAAACCATCACTACCGCCGGCATTTAAAAAAATCTGCAAGTGAAAACTCTGTCCCATGTCACTTTTAAGCTTCTCGTAGCCAACATGAGACTGTCTGCTGGGTTAGACTGACCATGTGTTATAACCTGTACATTTCCATAGCTACCTGGACATCTACTCAAGTCAGACAACCATTTACCGTACTTATTTATCAATAGTCTAGTGTGAATGGTCTTAGTGTATTCAGGTTTGTTAACTTGAAAATGTGGTGTGTGCTTCCATCAAAGGCACCGTGGTTAGAGCACAGATCCTTGAACAGAGGCTTCCTCACCCTGGTCCATTCCCAGGTGGCCAGTTAAAATCCAACAGGTAGACCTCCACCTAGATGCTGCCAGTCTAACGCAGTAGTAGGTGGAGGTTACTGGCTTGGTTGGGAAAGTTATCTACACACTTCCAGCCCATCACCAACATGACACTCACCTCTGCTGTGATGGTAGTCGTGCTCACGTCCCGGCTGGCGGTCCCTCTAATCGTTTGGCTCTGAGCGCTGCCTTTCTCCTCTCTCTGCTTCATGAACCTCTGGTTGACAATCCTGGTGATGCTGTCGTTCCTCTGTAGCGGAACCACGGGGGGCCTAGTTGGAATGCGTTCCAGGTTTTTCAGACCAGCCTTCCCCTTTTGCCCCGCCGCCGGGACCGGCTTCTCGGCCCGGCCACTTACTCTGCGCAGGAACTCTGTCACCAAGCCACAGCGGTTGGTTCCAGAGGATTTGCTGGGGGGCTTAGCGCTGCGGCCAGCATTGCCAACCTCGCTGCTTAGAGAGTTATGTCCGCCATTTCCCCTGCTGTTTGCTGGATGGGCCCATGCGGTGCTCGCGTGACCTTGATTCGAGAGGTTCCATGCTCCTCTGTCCCTGGACGAGGATGAGGAGGAGGAGGAGGAGGAGGGCACGGAGTTCCTGAAAACGCTAGAGGTGGGAAGAGTGGACGAGGCAGAGGCGGAGTGCCTGCGGTACAGCTTAGGGGAGTTGAGTTTGACTTTCTCCACCCTGCCTGTCACCTTCTCCAGGGAGGCTGAGATCTGGTGAGTGCGGGCAGACGCCAGGGAGGAACCCAGCGCCCGGGAAGGGCTGTTTCTCACCACGGTGACACCCTGGGGCCCGTCGGTCTGCAGACCGACGCTCACCATCTGCGGTCGCATCTGCGTCTGAGTGCCTGAACAGGCCATGTCCACACCGCCTCCGCTTAACCTCCTCCTCCTCCTCTCCAGTGAACTCGAGTGAACCGGCTGCCTCCAGCTGGCCGTCATCTCCTTCATGTCATCGCTCAGGTTGGCCGATAACCCCAGGTAGAGGGGCGAGAAAGAGCTCGGCGGGGTGCACCACGGAGAGACCATCGTGACCGAATCCCTATCCGCGTTTGGGCTCTCCCTCAGCTGAGCCAGCTGGACCCGGCGGGCAGACGGGGGGCTGTAATAGATGCGGAACGAAGTGCTTTCCGGAGCAGTGTGGCTTCTTTCCAAAGACATCTGCTCAAGGTCGAGATCGGGAAAGCTGAGCGGCATGATTGGATGGTCCCAGGTCTTCGTGGGCTCCTCTTGGTCCAGCTGAGCAGCTTCCTGGCTCAGATAGCACCAGTGTTTCCTTTTGGAGCCGTACGATGAAAAGTCCAGTCTCTGCATTTTCTCTTTGACTTTGTATGTCCTGCGGAAACAGCAAACGTCATGTGAATTCGGACTTTATACAAGGCTGTATGATTAGGGTGGTGCATGTGTGGGTGGTTTGAAAAAATAAAAAAAAACTGACCTCTCATTTTCACAGTATCCTCTCGCAACTAAGACAGTATTAATAGCACCCTGAGGAAACAAAATATGGATGTAAAGTGAACATAGTTTCACCTAAATAATGTACACAAAATTTAATGAAAGAGAGCATTTTTGAAGAAGCTGGAGATTACAGTCTGGTAAGTATGGAAGGAGGCAAACATCCTCTAAATAAATAAATCCTTTCCCTGCAAAGCAGATCCTAAGACCTGCTGTGCCAAGCAGACACAACTTTTTAGCCCTGACTGATGTTTGGCAACAAATCAAACACTAAATTGCAATTCATTGCCGCTGTGCTGTGCTCCCCATAGCTGCCCGCATCAAGTTCAAATCCTTGATGCTGGCCGACAGGGCAGTCACTAGATCTCTGCACCCACACACATCGCATCATGTATCAGGCCATATGCCCCAACCGGTTTTCTGAGGTCTGCAAATGAGCGGCGGCTGGAGCCTCCACTGTGTGGAATGAGTCTTCCCGTGCGTGGTGCCCCAGTGGTGGAAGGGGCTACCCGGCTCCTTACGCTCTGCAGAGACGCTCACAACCTTCAAGAAACACCTGAAGACCCGATCCTATCTTAGCTGTGACTAACTGTTCTTGTTTCTGTTGACTAGCTTTAAGTTGTTGTATTGACAATGCACTAACAACACGTGAGTTGTTTAAGATATTATTTTGACATAATGCACTCACATACAAAAAAATATAAATAAAATACTAACGACGCTATTTTATTGTGATTCCTTCCTTAATCTTGCACAGGAGCTCATGTTCTGAAGTTCCAGGTTGCTCCAGTGGTCGATGCAGGATATGCTGTGATTATATCCAGCCTCTCATGTACTGTAAGTCGCTTTGAACACAAGCGTCTGATCAATGAATAAATGTAAAATGTAAATGTAAGAATTTTCTTGCTATTTCCTGAGAGGAAATGGTTACTGTTTGATGAACCTTGAAATGAAGGAGAAATGAGTCTGGAGCATTGACAATCATGGGACAATACATTAACAGAAAGAGAAAAAAACAACATTTATATGCGAAATGATTATTTAACTGTAATTGTCATCCTTTCATTCCTTTTCAACGGCCTGTCATTTTTGGTAATGCCGTGAAATCTATGCAGTGTTTTCATGTTGTGGATGTTGCTTGTCCCGTTTGGCTGAGGCCCCTACTGGAGATTAGCCTTAATACGGTGGCAGTCTTTTCATGATGCCGGCTGAAATGAGTACGAAGGTGAAGCCATGCCAGACAGAGATGTTCAGCTGGCCTTTTCACTACATCACACACTCTCCTACAGGGCAGTGGCCAAACAACCGAAGGGTGAGCTTCTGGCATACCTCAGTGGTCTTGCAACACATGGTATTGGCCTCACTATCACACGCAGTCCCTCCATGTTTGTGCTCGGATCCCAGTTTCTGCAAAAGGCCTTGCAGCAAAGCAACGGCTTTCTCTCTGGCCTGGATTGAAACACACGCAGCCTTTAAATGTACTTTATGAGGGTGTTTAGAGGGTTAGTTTGAGAATACTGCATACACAACCTGGCTTTTTAGTGCATTTGAAAAATTATTTTAATAGGCGCTAAGCTTTTACCTCATTTTCTTCTGGTCCAGGTCCCTTTACTTTGCACCATCGATGGAGGACCCAGAGAACCTCCAGGGTTAGTTGCATCTTTGGGTCCCTGTAAATCCCAAGACCTGAGTGTGAAGGCAGTCCCTGCTGCATTTGCTTTCCTCTCTCCTTGACTTCAAGGGTGCAGCGGTCTTCAATGATCCCCTGCTTACTGGGTGACTCTGAGATATCTGGAGCCTCCTGGCTTCCCACTGCACAGCCTTGCGAAAGAAAGGACAAAATGTTGGAATCCCAAAAATGTCCATCCTTTTGAAGGGGAAACCCATCCAATTCTCCCCCTTTCAGCAGTTTCTCCACCCTTCCAATGAAAGCCACTAACATGGCCTGTAAAGGTGCCAAAGACTCATGCAACGGCAGGTTTAGGTCCTGCGCCATGGGTTTGGCCTTCCCATTTGAGTTAATGTCTTCTTGAGCAACGGGAGCGAATAAGAAAGAAGCACAATGGCCATTTTGGGGCGTTGTTGTCAGGAGCTGAATGGCTGAGCTCACAATGCAGGAATGGTCTCGCAATGAAAGGAGACTTTCATAGTCTTTCAGAGTCATCCCATGGAGATCACTGTCCTCCTTTCTGTCGGATATTTCCACTGGAATTTCAAAAGGATCCCGTTCCCCACCCACCGGCCCTTCTCGAGTAACCTGGCACATAGAAAACACCCCTTCACTCTGTGCTGGGTTCATGTCCCGGAGGGGGCATCTTTCCACATTGCTTGAGGCCTTATCCTCTTCATCCTGTGCACACTCTGTGTGTCCTGTTTTTGACCTACTGTTTTGCATCACGGCATTGATCTTGCTTTGTTCGCCTCCCTCTTTAGCGCTCGTCAGGTTGAAATTGGGCAAATTCTCCATCACCAACTCCATCAGCTCCTCCTGTTCCTCTTCCATTGCACCTCCTGCTTTCTCTCTGAGGTCGCCCATTTCTGCTCTCAGTCCACGGTTCTCCACCTCCAGTTCTACAATGCGCCGGCTTAACAGTGTGGCCTCCTCCTCAACCAATTTCAAGTGAGCTTTGACGTCGGCTTCCCTGGCATGGGCATAGTTTGCTTTGCCTTCAGGCATTTGGGTGGTGTCTAGGTCTCCATAGGCTGAGTGGTATTTTGCTAACTCCTCACGCATGCCCTCACTTTCTAAAACCAATTTGCTCAGCTTCTTGCACATGAGAGCTAATTCCTCTTTGGCAAAGTGGAGCTGGCACTTGAGATCGGCACTGTCATCCTTAAAAACAAAAACAAAGAAATAAGATATATATTGTAATATATTGTAATTTTTTTTACTGTTGGATAGATTTCAGATCAGGGATCTTTTTAATCATACCTCTATCTGTTGAGAAAGCCTCTTCTCTGCCTTACTTGGAGGTGATCTGACGCCTTTCCTCTTGAGAGAACTCTGGGGATTCAAAAAAAAAGCACAGAACTAATTATCAAAGCTAGAATAAGTATGTATTTCCTATTACACAGAAACCGTTGCCCTTAAGATGAAGGAGAAATATATGTTAGTCTCATGACAACTTAGATAGATTCCGGGTATCTGGGAGAACTTCATGTGATCCACTATGGATGCATTCTTTCCCCTCCGTTCCAATGGCATGCATGAACTACACCAGTGAGGGTTTTTTTTTTTCTTTCTCGGAACTCAGAGTATGACATGAATTTAGGCTGAAGTCTGTCTCTGTCCCTGGGATATTGTCTGGCTGGTAGACACTAGGCTTGAGGGTTTTATTTGATAAATAGCAATTTCTAGGGTCGAGGTTGGAAGTGGGAATTATAAATAAAACTGTTTTATTTTGCTCTCAAGTCAGTGTTTATTGAAGGGTTGGCCTCAATAGGTTTCTATGAAAATACTGGGTTAATGGGTTAATTTTCTGCACCTTCTTCTTTTTGCACATTTTAACTGTACATTTTACACTTTACCATGTGTATATAGATATGTTTATATATATATTTATATATAAATATGTTTCTTAATAATTATTATATGTTGTATGTAAATATGTTGTATGTAGATTTGGAGTTGTAACGAAAGTAATTTCCCCCTGGGATTATTGAAGTATTTCTGATTCTGATTCTGATTTAGTTCCAAGTTTTTTTTTCTTTTCTTTAAATCTGCTCTTCTTTAAGACAAATCGGCATAACTTCAGGTGATTGTTAAAATGGATGTGCACAATTTTTGACTGTTGAACACAGATCTTTACGTAACATTGTTTTTCCTTTGGGCCACAGACAATTTGTGGCTTTTCTGTAACCGTGCAAGACGCAAGCACAGTGTCAGCTTGGCCCTACCAGTGTCACAGACGATTAGAAAGTGTTAGTATTCAAAGTGCGTCCCCACCCACCTTCCCAACTATCCAGAATAGGTTCTGTGGTGCTAGATTAGGTAATCTAAGTGGATTTCCCAGTTGGGATCAGAGGGAGTAGCAGCTGTCTCAGAACAGGGCCAGACTGAGTCCAAGCCAAAGCACCGAATCATGGATTAAAGTGAACACGTGTCACTGGAATGCACCGTAAATAACATAGTAGACAAGGGCTCCCAGGATGGAGTAGCCACAACAAACAAAGGTAAACTGGAAATGAAAACCTGGACGGTTGCTGTAGCCATCATATGCTACCTGCACATCAGCGGTGGTTATAGGTCAGTGTGTCAGTGTACAGACTATTGCAATTCCATAATACACGCTGATCCTGATTTAGCCAAGCTTAATAGATATAGAATGAGTTGAAGCAGGGGAGAATCTATTTTAGTAATCTCTTGATGTCACCCCCCCTCTCTCTCTTTTATGCACTCTCCACAGAGAATGTCAGCTGTGCCTATGGAGTTCAGGCTTTGGCATACCAAGTTGCTACACCCCGCCGGGCACCAGTCAGCTGCTAGTCATGCCCTCAGTCCATACACTGTAGAAGTGATGCAGACCAGGGTCAACAGTCATCTGACATTAGAGTGACAGGGGCACGGGGGAGACAACTGGCTGATATGGGACAGCTGTGTAGGGTGACACAAGAGGGATGGATGGCAGGGTTTATGCAGCACATAGATGGCCGCAGTCTATAGCCGCTTCAAGGTTGAAGCTGAAGCTGACCTAAATATATGAGATTTGAGAGATAGGTGTATTGCTTTAAAGTGGCACCTCTTTTGAGTTGGCTTTTTCCATTTCAGTCTGCAGGACCTGCTTGGCCACTTCCAGTTCCTGGGTCCTCTCACGCAGAGCCTTGTTCTCCCATTCCAACTGGGAATTCCTCTTCTGCATTGACTCCAGCTCATTGTGCAGACGAAGAGACACACTCTTTGCAACCTGTAAGGAAAACAAATTTAAAACAAATTTTGATTAAAAAAATAAAAATAATAAAAGATACTTCTGTTAAATCAAAACCCACCAAGACAATAAATCATTTGATTCAGCCTATAACAAAATCATGGAGGGAGTAAGTGAATGTTTTTGACTAGGTGAGAATATCCAACTGCCATCTGTACTGCAGTTTGAATTCCTGCACCACAGCCCTGTGCACAGAAACCGAGAACGGTGGATGCCAATAGAAGGAGAAACTTCAAATAGTGATTGGCCTGCAATGATGTCGATTAAGTTTTATGAGTTTAGATTTTTTGCTCTTTGTCAGAGGAAATAATTCACTGCATAATTATACTGTTCTCACCAACATAAAAACAGGATATATTAAAAAAGACTATAATGCCCATTAAAATTTTTGTGGCACAAACCAAGGGCAGCCTACGTCTTGCAGCGCAGGATACATCTGTGAGTCATCCTGCCGTCGACTGATTACAGCTCTTAAGGGTTTGTGAGCCCCATAGTTAACTGTTCTCCGCACTAAGTGGAGAAATGTGTGGAGTGTGGAGCAAGAGGTTCACGTTGACCTTGGTGACTGGAATCAAAGTGACTCACTCCAGAGCCAATTCTCAGCAAAGGCTCTTCCGCTCTGTTTGTGGTCGCGAACTCTTACCAGAGACATTACAATTTTAGAGACAGAGGGAACGAGATAGAGAAAGGCAAGCGGGGAAAGAGGGACCTTGATATCTTGCTCCAAGGTTCTGACCAGTTCCCCGTCCACCTGTCCAGTCTGGGCCACCCGGATGCTGCGGCGCTCGGCCTTGCGGAGGCGGTACTGAAGGATGCGGCACGTCTTGTTGGCCTGCCCCAGCTGCAGCCGCAGGTCCTGCAGCGTGTACACCTCCTCCTCCTGGAACATGTCGCGCATCTCCACCATCTCGCAGCGCAGCTCCTCCACCTCGTCCTGCGACAGAACACAGAACAAGGGTGACTTTGTCAATCCCTGTGGGGAAATCTGCCCTCTGCATTTTACCCATTCCAACTAGGGTTGTTGGGCAGCCGCAGCACAGCGAACGGGGACCATTAACTCCAGTTCTTGACCGCTGCCTTGGTTAATGGCATCTGCAGGGGCGTCCAACCCTGACTTACGTATCTTTAGGGTGGGAAGAAACAAGAGGACCCAGGGGAAACCCACGTCAACATAGGGGGGACATGCAAAGTCCACACAGAAAGGTCAGGGCATGCACAGTGCTTGCCACCAGCCACTGTGCCATGGGCTTGGTGTCCTTCTGCCTCCTGACTTTTGCTTCATTCTCAGTCACGTGTCAGTGATTGGGAGTGACATGGGCAATTATAGAAAATCCACTGAGGCTCACGTGGTCTTTATAGGAAACAAGTGTGTGTAATAGTTCAAATAAAATGTCCAGAGTAAAAAAAATGTAATAAATAAAAAATGTAATGAATAACAAATGTAATGAATGAATACATCAACAAGTTCTTACTTTCAAGTACTCGTTCTCTGATCTCAGGTCCTCCAGCTCCCGGACCAGGTCTTCGGTCGTCTCCCCCATCATTAGACCTCCGAGCAGATTTGAGAGACTGGTCGACAGGTTTAGCGCCCGGAGAGGAGCTCCTGAGCCGGGGAACCGCTTGTTCCCATGGAGCCCGGATCCCCCGGTGTCCTCTCCCGTCCCGCTAGGGGAGTACGCCGCGCCGTCCACCCAGCTCGGCTCGGTGTCACCGCTCCTCTGACACTCGGGCTTGTTGCCCTCCGACGGGCAGTCGGAGATCTCCGAGCTGCTGTCCGAGGAGGAGAGCTTCCAGGACGCGCAGCCCGAGTCCTTGCTCAGATCCTCGGAGGCGTTACTGGCGTCGGACAGTCTCCTCCTGGTGATGGGGGGCTCCGCGGGGTCACTCGGCGCGTCTTTCCCCGCGGCGCTCGAAAGTGTCTGACTCCGCGCGTCCTTCCCACGCGCCTTGGAGCAGGACGATCCTCCACGGGGGTCACTGCTTGGCGTGGACGGATTCCTCTTCTTCCTCTGACCAGCGCCCTTGGGCTGCTGCTGCTGCTGCTGCTGCTGCTGCTGCTGCTGGCCCCTGGGCGCCGGTTTTACGCTCTTGTCCCCCCTGTTCATCTCGCTCCCGGTTCTTAATGTTGCTTTTCTTTAATGGGGGAAACACCGCAACGGGTTCATGGTGGTCCCAGAAACCCCGCACACAGTTCCGCCACAGTGCCACAGCGCACAGTGCCACAGCGCAACGCCCGGAGAGGTCAACGCATCATCCCCCCCCCCGAGTGTGAGCAGGATCCGTGTGGCGCTCTGCTTCTCCCCGCCCACACCAGAGCTGGGGCCTTGCTTTTGGGAAAGCTCTTGGTCGAGTTCCCAAGCAATTCACTTAATGATATGTTGGTTTAGTCTATATAAATCTTTTCTATTGCCCCATAGAGTTTCACCTGCTTGTGGTCCCTGACCAGCATGCAATTTAGTAAAGAGGAGGATCATGATATCACATAGGAAAATATATATATTTTAAAGGCACATCATGTGAGGAACATCTATAGACAGACAGACAGACAGACAGACAGACAGACAGACAGACAGACAGACAGACAGACAGATAGATAGATAGATAGATAGATAGATAGATAGATAGATAGATAGACAGATAGATAGATAGATAGATAGATAGATAGATAGATAGATAGATAGATAGATAGATAGATAGATCGATAGATAGACAGATAGACAGATAGATAGATAGATAGATAGATAGATAGATAGATAGATAGATAGATAGACCGATAGACCGATAGATAGATAGATAGATAGATAGATAGATAGATAGATAGATAGATAGATAGATAGATAGATATAGGCCCTAAAAATAAAGTAATAAAAACACTTTCGCTTCCAACCCAATAAAAACCATAATTTTATGATGATATAAATAGATCATTTTTATAACACTTTTAGGAATAATGTCAGAACCACATAGCTACCAAGAATAATGGCAGAAAAAAAACGTGTTTTTTTTAAAACCGACAATACTTAAAATTGAGGATTAACATTAACCAAAGTATAAGCAACAAGGATAGTCATTGAATATTGTTTGTTTTATGAAAAAAAACAACCAAAAAAAACAGAAAAAAACAGTTGTCTACCAAATGAGGGTTTGTTTTGTTCTGTTTTGTAGTTTTCCTGGTCAGGGTGAGGGTTACAGGGCTCAGCACAGCGATACTGACGCTATTGGAGTCAGGCTCCCGGCTCCTGGGGCCCCGGAGAGAGACACTGCCCTCTGATGGACACACGTGGAGGCAGGTCAGGTCTCAAGAGTCATGACTGAAACCAGGAGCGTGTGCGTGTGTGCGCTTGTGTGCGTGTGTGCACTACACGGGGGATGGGGCCAACCCGTGGACTACAAGGGAAAACATTTTGATCAGAGTCGTATTATTGTTATTTCCAGTTAACTGGAGGATCGTTGGAAAGGCATTTGCGCATGTCAACTATTCCGTTTCTAAATTGCGCACGACAGCCTCGCGAGAGACCCGGTGAAGTCAAATTCGGTCACATTTACGGATATAATAAAACCTCGTCATTGTGTACGAGACGTTTCACACACGTATCCATTTTCACAACACATGCGTTCTAATATGAATATGATTTATTAATTTGAATAACCGAACGGCTTTGGAAATCATCCCATTTGACTGGCTGACGGACCTGTCAATCACGGTGCCCTTACCGCCCTCTTCCGCCCAGTCGCGGTAGCAGCGGACTGGCGATTGTTTATCTTTTTAGAGCGTTGTGTATGGCCCACAGTGACAGGTATTTCCACCTGAATGCAATTTGTTGACATTTAACGCGTTTATCGTGAGTTCATCGACACGCATCGGTTAGTTTGAGCGATTAAAGCATACGATAGCTATGTCAGTCTGTTCTATGATCGTCAGCTGACGGGGTTTTGACTCAATGCAGCACCAAGGCTAACGGATAGCCTGTTAGCTAGCTGAGACTGTTGTTTGGGGGAGTGATGGACTGGGTTTATTATTTGTTCGATGGCACGGGACTCACTACGCTGAGCTCAGCCACCCGAGGCTATTGTAGTGGCCACGGTGGTGTGATGCGTTGCTCATGTGTTTCAGGTTGGCCGTGGTGCTGGAGGGAGGCTGGACGGCGGGACAACATGACTTCTTTTGAGTAGCAGACACCAAGTCACAACCCTGGGTCAGGATGAACAGCGAGGAGGAGTTCTACGACGCAGAGACGGGTTGGTACCTCCGAGCAGCCAGAGCGCTTCCAAAAATTCACAAAAAAAACCCCCCAAAAACAATGTGTTCTGACGCTCTGGTGAACATAGTCGTACATGTTGTACTAAAGCATGTACGTACACACAGACACATACATACATATAGGTTTTGCATATGTTTTTGCTCCATATTTATATACATATACAGAATAAAAATTTTTTTTCCCCTTATTATTTCACTGCACCATACTGATATTATTGCACGTGACAAATAAAAATCTTGAATCTTGAATTAAAATGACCACGGTGTGGGTTGTGATAACGTCTCCACTTGCTTTGTATTTGTATTTCAGGGCTGGAGTCTGATGACTCCTGTGAGGTCAGTTTTAAGGATGCACTGGTGGAGAACAAGCCGCTCACGGGCAGCGTGACACACGAAAATGGAGTATGGGAGCGCAGGTGATGGACATTGGGACATTTATTTTACAACAGCAGTGGCTTGTGAAAATACTTTTATGTAGCGGCTTGGAGGGTTTCAAGTCCACACATCCACTCACATGGGCCTCCCAGTGCAGTTTTGTACCAGAAACTCCTGTTTAGTTGAGTTCAGCACTTGACAACCTTTGTCCTGTCATATTTAGAGTTTTACACGGACCAGTATATTGCCATGTTATAGTTTACATGCTTGTTTGTGGTTTCAATAATTAAAAGTTTACCAAATTGTCAACAACTGAAACTGTTTTTTGTGTGTTTTTGTGTATCTCCTCTGGCCTTTAATTTAAACAGGAAAATATTACCGGCTGAAATGATCTCCAGAAACAACTTCAGTGTGTGGAGCATACTGAAGAAATGTATCGGCATGGTGAGGCCTACCCGCTCCAAAATCAATTCCTCACTGCCTCCATAATGTTTATAAATAAGTTTCAAATCTGTTTTCACACGAACATGTAATCGATTAAGATCCCGTCCCAATGGCTTGTTTTACCAACACGCGCAGCTCTGTTGCTATTTACAGCTATACGGCAGCATTCTTGACTCAAGAAAGCAGAAACAGCCAAAGGGAAAATGAATAGTTGGAGAGACTGTGAAATTACATAGGAGATGAAATCCATGGGAGAGTCAGAGAAGGGAGTCATACAGTGAAACTTTGTTCAGGGTTACAGCAAACATGCGTTTTGTTCTAATTCCTTGTAATTGTACATTTTAGTGTTAATGTTAGTAACGTGTTGTGAGGTGATTTACTTCTGTAGTTTAATGAAGGACAAAAATACTCATAGAATTTTAACTACGCTATCAACATCGTGTACTTCCAAGTTTTTATAAGTTGCTCTGATAAAATATCATCCCATTGTCTTGTTTAGTTCTGACTCGTATTTTTCTTCTGGTGGATAACAGGAGTTATCCAAAATTGCCATGCCAGTTGTGTTTAATGAGCCGCTGAGCTTTCTCCAGAGGATCTCAGAGTACATGGAACACACAAACCTCATCCACAAAGCCTGCAGCTTGTCGGATTCTTTAGACCGCATGCAGGTAAAGATAACAGGCCGAGGACCTATCCGGCTTCTGCCAAAATTCATTGTTTGTTTTTGGTTGTGTTCAAGTTGCAAATGAGCCCGTCCTCAGCAGACCCACACCTGTATCCAGTTTCTGTGCCGACAGATCCCACTTTTCTCTGTCACAGGTGGTTGCTGCATTTGCTGTTTCGGCTGTGGCGTCTCAATGGGAAAGAACTGGAAAACCGTTTAATCCTTTACTGGGGGAGACGTATGAACTCACAAGGTACTTTCTGCTCGACTTATATTTTATATACTGTATTGTTGATTGATTGTTGATTGATTTGCTAAAGCACTATTATTTATGTCACTATCATATACGTATTAATTTCCTTTAGAGAGGACGAAGGGTACAGATTGATCTCTGAGCAAGTCAGCCACCATCCGCCTATCAGTGCCTTCCATGCCCAGTCTCTGAAGCAAGAATTTGAGTTCCATGGCTCCATTTACCCCAAACTGAAGTTCTGGGGCAAGAGTGTAGAGGCTGAGCCCAAAGGCACCATGACACTGGAGTTGCTAAAGTGAGTATCTGTGTCCTCAATGGTGCATGTTTCTAGAGCAAACCATTTTCACAAATCAGATTGACATGTCAGTGTCTCTAGGTGTAGACATATACGGTTGAGATATGGAGACTTGACTTTGTTTTTGCCTTTGAGAAACAGTCTAAAACCCCAAGTCCAATTTCACTAATTAACCACCAGTTTCCCCAAAATGACCTAAGATGGTACATGTACTCGTACCAAAACATTGGGAACAGTATTGTCAATTTGGTATGCCCTACAAACCAAACTTTCACCACAGACCTTGGGAACATACTAAACCAAGCACATTGTGTAGTGCTGCACCCCTAAACACTTTAATAAAGCCAAACCCTTACATTTGAATATAATGTGAATTTGTTCCAGACATAAGGAGGCATACACCTGGACAAACCCCATGTGCTGTGTGCATAACATCATTTTGGGCAAACTCTGGATCGAGCAATACGGAACTGTAGAAATAGTCAACCACAGGTATGACGGCAGGCAGCACAATAGACATTTTTGTGACAGTATCAGTTGTTTTGGTTTGTTTGATCGGTCGCTTACTTTGTGTCCTATCTGTCAGCACGGGAGACAAGTGCTTGTTGAGCTTCAAACCGTGCGGCATGTTTGGCAAAGAGCTGCACAGAGTGGAGGGCTATATCCAAGACAAGAGGTGAGGGAGCAGCTGCAATGAAAACGTTGAACTTTACGGGCTCGGATTGTTTGACGGAGTGTACGATTTTGCTGCTGTTGCAGTAAGAAGAAGCATCGTGTGATCTACGGGAAGTGGACAGAGTGCATGTACAGCGTGGACCCCAAGGTCTACGAAGCCAACAGGAAGGCGGAGAAGAGGGCCGGGGGCGAATCCAGGAAGCAGAAGCAGGTGAGGGAGCGTCTCTCTGCTTTTGACTCTGCATCAAATGACAAGCGGACGGGTTGTCTGTCTGCATTTCACTGATAATTCCTTTCAAAGAAATGTCTCAAACGGTATCTTCTGTTTTTTCACGGTAACGTGCAGTGGCACTAGTGGAAGGTAAGGCGAAAGTGTATTTGATTTGGTATCTGTAGTGCACTACTGCTGTTGTCTAGTTCCAGTTCTGTTCAAAGTGTACCATTAGATCATTGCCAGCACTAAAACAATGTCTTGCAATGACGTGCATCGTTGCTTGAGAGAAGTGTTGGGTTTGTGGCAGCTGCAGTCGTGTGAGTCATCTGTATTTGTATGTTAGTTTTGGTTGAGGCGGTACGTGTTGTATAACGCTGTACACGTGTGGACAGTCGGGTTCTTATACATGTGGCTGTGCAGGAACATTGTGCTGAAGGTGAGGAGGCAGACGAGATGCCGGACGTCCAAGAGACTGTAACTGTGATACCAGGAAGTGCCTTACTGTGGAGGATAACGCCGCGGCCTGCTCATTCAGCACGGGTAATCACACACACAGGGGTGGAGGGGTAAAGTTAATTTAAATGTGCTCACATCTCATTATTTTTTTATTTAATTGTGTCAATAACATTTTTCAAAATGATATGCAGTCGCTGCAACCTTGCATATACAACAAAAGTGAAATGGCAGCATATATTTCTTCTGAGCAAGGTGGAATTTCATCAAGGAAAAAGATCACATAATGGATATAATGAACGTGTCAAATTCACCTCAGTGTTCGCAATTCACAATTTGGTGTCGTTTATCACGTTGTTCTTGGTGTGCAAATGTCTTTCATCTGAATTTTTATTTTATTTTTTTGTGTAGATGTATAACTTCACCAGCTTTGCCATGACGCTGAACGAGGTGGAGCCCGGCATGGAGAGGCTTCTCGCCCCGACAGACTGCCGTCTGCGACCTGACATCAAAGCCATGGAGAACGGAGACATCGGTAAACACACAAATGCATGATTTAGATACGGTGGAACAAACACACTGCGTGTCAGTGTATGGGCCTTTCTCGCTCGCATCTACGGAAGCTCTAAAAACGTCATTTTTCACTCTGGCATTCATGAGATTGGGTGTTAACTTGAATGCTTTTATCCTTGATCTGCTGTGTTGCAGACAGAGCGAGCACGGAGAAGGAGCGACTGGAGGAAAAGCAGAGGGCTGCACGCAAGGAACGCTCTAAAGACGAGGAGGAGTGGTCAACAGGGTTTGTTTGTTTAAAACCTATATTTATATAAATATGTTTTTACATGCCCTATAAGAATTAGCAAATTGCTTATTTACTTGAACTTATTTTCTAAAAGACTAATTGTTGATATACTGTACATGTCAGAGTTTCTGTTAGAAACGATTGCAGCCGGTCAACATGTTCTGGAAGATTTAAATTTCCCGGGCAAATGGGAGAGATTCTGGACAAATATTATCCGTGTTTATTGAGCTTAAAAACAATTGATAAGCAGGCTATATAGAGAATGATATCAGTGAGGTATGTAGATGTATAATATTTTTATTGAATATTCAAAATAAAATAAGTTCTGCCAGTTAACGCCATTTTAAAAATAAATATTACCACCGTTCGTGAACAATCGCTAAAATAAAATTTTTGATCAAATCAAAAACAAAATAATACCGGATATTATGACTGGAGAGATTTAAATGTGTCTGACTTCCAACAGATTTTCCCGGTCAAAAACCGCCAATTACCGGATAACAGAAACGCGGTACATGTATATATTTTCAGTAAATCCTATTGAGCTACGTGTCCTTGATATTTTCCAGTAATATTTTTTCCTTTTCTTTTTAAAACAATAGTAATTGCGAACGTGCGTCAAGTTTTCCTCGTTTTCCTGCAGGTGGTTTCAGCTGGGGACAAACCCTCACACGGAGGCGGAGGATTGGCTTTACACCGGTGGATACTTCGACAGGAAATTTGCCAACTGTCCCAACATTTATTGACGAAGGTGATGCTCACGTCAGCCTCCTGCTTCTACTTGACGGGATTGATTTTATTTGTCATCACTGAAGATTCAAATTCCTGTGATGGGCGAACGTTCACTTTTACTTGTTTTCATTAGAGTCTGTGAAAATAATGATGTGGAAAAAGTCAATTTATATTAGACAGAAATTGCTTCCAGTCCATGAAAGTTAGACAAAGTAATATGGGGGAGTATTTTAGCATTTACTTAAATGCTGACTAAAGTTGAATGATTGGTATGTGTCCTCATCACAATTCGGTCTCCATATTGCCCACGTCACCGATGTCATCGATTCTACCAAGCGTTTTTGTAATTTATTAGATGATGTGATCTCTTGACTGAGGGTTATACTGCTATGACATATGAAGCCTGACTTCTATTAAAAGAAAACACTCTAATCAGTTTGGGATAGGTACTCCAACATGCTCTTATCTTGTAGGCAACATACTTCTGTCAAGGTACATACAAATATCAGGGGTTATTTACAAAAGTCTCTTTTTATATAATAGCAATGAATATTGATAATCTATTTTAGTTAGCACTTAACCATCCCTAAAGTGTCACAGTGTGATGACTTTCTGTGACTAGAGGACTAGAAATGAAAGCTGCTTACAATGTTTACTTGCACAGTGAACAATGAAATATTGTCCGTACATAATTATGTTGTTGACAATTGTAACATAGATGTGCACAATGCTTTGTTGAATGCATGGTCACCACAATGATTTGTTACACAACCTAAAGCCATAAACCTCAGAGATGGTCTGCACTGAACCATTAGCTGTACATGTATTTATAAGATATTGTTGAGAAAAAGGATGACACAATACAGAGCATATTGTCAGATATCAATAGGATTCAAAGAGATTCCTGTGTTGCATTTACACTTTTGACTTTGACCTTAGGCATTTGTATTTAGATGTAGACGGTTCAGTCCCGCAGGCTGCGATATTTCTGTGGCTAAATTTTCCAAGGCAGATTCCGACTTCAAACGACCTGTAAAAGAGCCCTCAGTTGTACCCAATTTCCACTTCCCACTTCCCAGATAGTGAAAAATCAGCTGTTCGCAAACTTAATTTGCCAAAGGACACCATTAGATACAGTACCAGAAACCTATGCAAAAAGCCAATTCTATTCTGTCTTCCCTCTTAAAATGTGAAAGATTTAACACTGTGCTGGTCCTTATTTTAGCTAGTATCCAATGTCTCTAAAGTACAATAGTAGCATCTGTTTAATTTAATGTTAATTAGGTACTTAGAATATCGTACATGGAGATGTGTAGTGGAGGGTGTACTGTTTGCTTTGTTTCCAAGCACTAATTTAGCATAAAACTGCACATAAGTGTGTCCATAGTCCTATGCACATTCTGTATAGTGATTTATGATACCCCTTTGTTCCCAACATTTATTCGTCCAATTAATTCAATGCACTATTCAATATGTTGATGGTAACAGCTTGGTGGCGTCGGGCCCTTGGCTCTGTGTGACTTCACTGTCTGACATCCATTTGGATATGTTTACAATGTGCGATTCTGTGTTTTTGTCCCCGTCAGTCCTTCCAATGCCTTCGCAATGCACCATCCATGGCTTCACAACATAGTACCGAAGGCAAACCTGACACAATTGTATTCTATAGGCCATATGCAAACACAAGCTTATTTAAGAAATAAATTATGAACCATTCAAAATCACTGTTTTTTTTTTTATTGCTATGATTTGATTTATTTTTATTATGCTAAATACTTTGTCGATATGTGTATTTCTTTGAGTCCATAAATGATATTTATGTTTCCCATGGTACTATGAGAGGATAATGTGTTGTATTCCATCTATAACCTAATAGATTAATAAGATAACCCACTAATGTGAAACAAAAAAAAATTAAAGAAAGTGCATTTAGAATATGACAAAACTGAGCGAGCCTTTTAACTGTCCTCTCTACCGAACGCGCATGCGGTTTAAATGGCCAGGAAGTGGCACACTCTCTGCCCAATCACAGAGCAGCAGTTGAGACAGCAAGCCAATCACAGAGCAGTGGCCGGGACGGCCAGCCAATCGGAATCCCCTCAGTTGACAGCGTTTGACGGCCCCTGCAGCTTGGTAATATTTCACATGTAAGTAGAACATTCTTCTTCACATATTTTAGGTCAACGCTCAATAAACAGGACGGTTATTTCCATCTGCGTTTGAATACATGCAGTAGAAACACGTAAGTACCCAGAATGATGCAACCCTAGATTCTTTTTTTTTTTCTTCCAAGAAAGATTACATACAGACATCGGACGAGATTCATTATATGTCCATATTGATAATGATGCATGTGAATGTAAATACGTGCGTGACATTCCAATTCAATATGGTTTTCCATCGTACTCTATTGGAATATAATGTATGTGCCAACCAGGTCGCAGATTTTAAAAAAGCCATAGAAAAGACTGATTACCTCCTAGCCAAAATGTTACAATTTTACTATTGATCGCCGGGGTAAATTCATGTGTTAGGAGTTGATGTATAGACCCTAGTTACTCAACAGGCGGCCCGTGATAATATTTATTTTATTATATGAATTATATTTGATACTAATTATAATTAACTATTATATAATTCCCCGAGCCAGTTGCTCACTATTGGGCGTGGCCTAATTATGTTCCTGTCCAAACTTCAATTTGATAATGGGGGCGTGGCCTTGTTTGAGTCCTTCACAGTGTAATGGGGCGTGGCCTAATTTTGACCTTTATACCTTGCACAGTGCTGTTGGGGCCACGGCCTTGTGTTACTATTTTGTTATGGTGGTGTAGGCGTGGCCCAACTCTGTTCCAACCTTCAGTATGCTGCTGGGGGGGGCACTGCCTTGTTGCATTACTTCCAAATGTATTGGGGGCGTGGCTTCATACTGCGCCTTAATGCGTCCTTTTCTCCTCTGTACGTCCAGATTATCAGTGATCATCATGGCCTCAGGAGCCCTGTTTCCCAGTCTGGTGTCTGGATCGCGTGGCTCCGCCAGCAAATACCTGGTGGAGTTTCGGGCGGGGAAGATGACCATGAAGGGCAGTACGGTCACCCCCGACAAGAGAAAGGGTCAGGTCTACATCCAGCAGACCGACGACTCCCTCATCCACTTTTGCTGGAAAGACCGGACAACTGGAAATGTGGATGATGTGGGTTGAAATAAGTGTTTTGCTCATGGGCTTATGTGGTCTTATCTCTTTTTTACTTTCATCACTATTTATTTTCTCATGTCTTATGTCTGTATTTAGGACCTGATCATCTTCCCTGACGACTGTGAATTCAAGCGAGTGAACCAGTGCAGCACTGGACGAGTGTATGTGTTGAAGTTCAAAGCCGGTTCCAAAAGACTGTTCTTCTGGATCCAGGTCTGTAGATGAATGACCTACTAGTCAGCAAAAAAAAAAAAGTTTTATATTTATGATTTATAAATATAAAAAAAATAATTATAATAATTCAAGTAGCAATATTGGGACAAAGACCTGACTCGGCTGGATATTTTCCTAATCTCAGGAGCCCAAGAGTGATAAGGATGAGGAATACTGTCGCAAGGTGAATGAGTACCTCAACAACCCCCCGATGCCAGGAACGCTTGGCAGCGGAGGCAGTGGGGGCCACGATCTGTCCGCCTTGGGAGGTAAATGCAAAACGGGGTGCGATCGCCTCTCTTTACTTGGTTGTAAAATTCGCAAATTCAGGAAGAGAAAACCATTAGAGCAGCATGATTCCGTCCTTGTTCTGTGTGTGATGGAAATGATCACATGCGATCCGTGTTCATCCAAAGGGGAGGGTGGACTGCAGAGCCTCCTGGGCAACATGAGCCACAACCAGCTCATGCAGCTCATCGGACCGACTGGACTGGGGGGTCTTGGTAGGTGCAGATTGATATCAATGTTACTTACCAACATATTCATCTGACAAATACATATAACAGTATGAATTGGGCGCTGGTAAGATGTCCATCAGTTTCTGCTTAGAATGGGAGCCAACTAGTGTGGCAGTAACCATCATGCTCCTGACTTCCCGCAGGAGGGCTCGGTGCGCTGGCTGGGCCCGGGCTGGCCAGCCTGCTGGGCAGCAGCGCTCCTGCAGCCAGCAACTCCTCCACGAGGTATCTCCACGGACTCCACCCTGTTACTTGCGCTCGCCCGCTCTTCTAATTCTCGTCAGATATCGACATCCCGGTCCCTTTCTCTCCTTTGCAGTCCTTCCACGGCAGTCACCCCGACCTCCGCCTCCGCCGCCACGCGGCTGGGTTCCTCCCAAGTGCCGACGACACCCATCACCCCGTCGGCCATCTCCGCGGTCTCCCCCGCCGCCACCACCACCACCAACTCCACCCCCGCCACCCCGTCTCTGGGAGCGGGGACGTCCAGTCCCACGCAGCCCATCCAGCTGAGCGACCTGCAGAGCATCCTAGCGACCATGAACGTGCCCGGTAGCGGACAGGGAGGTGAGCTCCGAGTCTCTGAAAATGGCAGACGTCTTAAGCGATTCTAAACATCACTGAGGTACAGACATATCTGAACGTACAGTGTGTTCATGGTGCAGTTAGTCCCAATGTCTCTTGGTGTTTGGGAGGAGATAAAGAACAAAACAAAATTTCCAAGTTCTTTCTTTCCCAGCGACTAAACGACTATAACTGTAACAACCTCCAGTCCTGTGGAAACAACTGTGTTGCTTCCAGGCAGAAGGATCGTCTGTGGGCTGTTTGATGCTCTCCGTTGACGAAACATCAAACAGAATTGGGGTGAGCCCAGAGCAGCCGGTGTCTTTGCGGTGACCCGAGCATCTGCAATGCTTGTTGTCTGCAGTGGACCTCGCCAGCGTCCTGACACCTGAGATCATGGCTCCCATCCTGGCCAACGCCGAGGTGCAGCAGCGGCTGATGCCCTACCTTCCCTCCGGGGAATCTCTGCCTCAGAGCACAGAGGAGCTGCACAACACCATCAGCTCGCCACAGTTCCAGCAGGTCTAATAAAACAATAAAAAAAAAAAAACACACCCGTCACCTGGATTCCATTTGTACAGACCATGATTAAATCAAAGTTGGTCATTATCTATTTCATGGATAAAGGAAAGGACTGAAACCATCTCTCTCTCTGATGATAATATCTTGTTTCTTATCTGGTGACTCTGCAGGCCATGAGCATGTTCAGCAGCGCCCTGGCGTCAGGGCAACTGGGGCCTCTGCTGAACCAGTTTGGTTTGCCTGCAGACGCTGTGGATGCCGCTAACAAAGGAGGTCAGTGGTGTGTGGTGTGTGGTGTGCCCCCCCCACCCCCCCCCCCCCCACACACACACACACACACACACAATACAGAAAGGGGATCTTTGTGACAGTGTTTAGTTTCTCGCCAACAGAAATGTCCTGAGAGTTTAGAGGTATGGGGATGAATAAGAATAGAATAGAATAGAATAACAAGAGATTTGTTTTTGATAACTTTATTAAAAAAATATAATTACATGAAAGACGTTATTCATCATCATTGAAATCCAATGTTTACTCTTAGACCTTTCCTCACCACTAGGAACAGATTGCGTCTTTTATCTAGGTTACGCTAAAACAATTATTTTGGAATTTGGCAGACGTGGAGGCTTTCGCCAAAGCCATGGAGACGGAGAAGTCGGACCAGGAGGGAGACTCCAAAGAGAAGAAAGATGACGATGAAGACATGAGCTTGGACTAGGAACAGAAACACTTATGATTGTAGCTTGATGTATTTATTTAGTAACTCATGTTTTAGAACCAGTGTAGTACATGGTAAACACATGTAACTGGACAAATAACAGTTGTTATACACGTGGTAGTAGTCTACAGTACCGTGTGCAGAGGCAAAGAGCTTGAAACGACTCAGCTGGTGCCTGCGTCCTGCTGCCAAATAGCAGAGTTAACATAATAACGTTTGCTGGTTTACTAAGAATTTATTTTGAAGATTTGATTGCAATTCAGGCATTCACGTCTTAATTGCTTCGCCCATCACAAACTGCATTTGGCTCACGGACAGAATCTGGAAAACAACTATATTCAAGATCCACTGTGTCTGGAACATAGCCGTATACACGCAATGTGATTTATTGACTTAATAAAAAACGACAACATTTAATTTCACTTTGGCTTTAAGATTTAGAAAATATATTGAAAAAATTATTCACATTCCACGGTAAGAAAGAACGGGGAACATTCACACGCTTTCTGAAATCACACAACAGTACAGACATTTCAAACAGACGTCAGTACAGATTGATATTGAAATAGAATTCACACCAGTGCAGACAACTTTAATTTACACCACAAACAACAGGACGTGAGGACTGCTTCCGACCATCTCTTCCAGACAAAATATATATATATAATATGCTACCTAACTCCCAAGATGAACAAGAAAGTTGAAATGAAATAACTGTAATAAAATAGTTGAATATTTGAGAGGAGATTGTGAACGTTTTGCTCCAAATGTAGCTTTAGGCACTTTCTTCATAGTTGCTTGTGATATGGCATCCGAATGTTGACAAAGTTAGCTGCACAATAAATACTGCGGCAGGAGAATAGTTTTTGGCGTTTCAGACCGACGGATGCGTAAATGAGTTTTTAATGAAACCCGTCTTGGCAGACACCTCTCTAAAAACGACTGCTTTACAGATTGGCTGCCATCCCACCCAAAAAAAAAACGGTATGATGGTGTTCAAAAGCAACCATATAAATCACGGATTTTGGTCAGATTTAATGAACCATTCAAAAGTCACGGGAAAGAAAAATGATTTCCTGAGAAATGGAAAAGGAAACAGGAGTAAAATACTCCAGTGCAAATGCATAGTATGGCAAAACGGATATTCATGTCAAAATAATACCCTGGGTACAGGCGTGTAACATTGAATAAAACCACCTCTTTAGTTTTGTTTTGCTGACAGAGCCATGACGTTACCAAATCAGAGTGAATATTAATATAAAAGTAAATTCTTTTGTACAAAAAACACAAAATGCTGTATGGACGGTATGAATATTTAAATAACCATCTCGACTCACTCCAAGTGAAAGGCCACTGTAAAAACAGCCAAGACATCTAATAGTACACAAGCTGTATTTTAAGTCTAATGGCTAAGACTGACCTGTTTCACAGTGAGTATTAGAAACACAATCAAATGTAGAATTCTAACCCTAATGTTCAGGACTACGAGTACAAATTACTACACAGCTCGTATAGTAATGATTAAAGTGCAAGTGATGATTATTCCATTGACATGAACACAGTTACATCATGACCAAACACCACATCACTGAGCAATATACGCTTATAGTTATACACCGTACCTTTTGCACACGTCATAAATAGTTCAAGTTCAGCTGCTATCCACACAAAAGTAAAAAAATAAAATGAAAAATACAAAATACAAAAACAAATATCCGGAGAAACCAAAGTAAAAGCACCATGAACGTGCTGTTTCAACATCTCTAACATAGAGCTCAAGAGTGTATAAACATCAGAATACTCAAATTGAAACAAACAAAAAAAAAACCACAATATTCAATTCAATATTCGCAAACATCACAAACATCCTTCACAAGTGACTCCTTAAAAAGGGCGGTTATGTCAGCGTCTCGAATATGGAAAAATGCAGTTTTTGTTGACATTTGTGATTGAGGTAATAAAAGAATGACTCAACCTTCTCCCAAGTCAGGAAAGCGTTTCCATGAGCTGTGCCGTTCATTTTCTACTGGTGTCTCGGTGCGACGTCCTTGGGTAAATTGGGCGTCTTGTGATGCGTTTTGCATCCAACAACAGTGGTGGGTCTGCTAGAGGAGGCTTACGGCCATCATGCGCGTTCTATTTACACTTACCCACCATCGGTGTCGCTGAACTGAGATGAACTGGGAAGTGATCGCAATTGTCAATGATTAGAAGAAAACATCTATTAAAAACAAAAAACAAAACAAAAAACCCCCCAAAAAAACACTGGCTCTCGGGTATTCCACAGTCCACAGAATAAATGGGTTCACTCGCCGCGTCGATTTGGATTCACGGCCACCTCGTCAAGAATTCACACTCGGCGACTCTCGAGTTAAGGTCAGTTTATGGAAACCATGTGTGTGTTGGTCACTGTGACTCGGAGCGGGGAAAGCGCCGCGGTTTTTACCTTCACCGCGTCGCGTCTAGCCCTGCTGCACCAGCCTGCGGTAGTGTGGCATGACCTTGCTGTCGGGGAGGTACAGTCCCATCTCCAAGGCCACCAGCACTTGGAACTCCAGCGGTATCAGCTCCCGCCTGTTGATGCGGAAACGCTCCTCCAATTTCTGAAACGGAGGAACCAGACGGGCGGAAAAAAGGTGTTTAAAGGGTGTTGAAGCAATGAAACACGGTGGAGGTAATGTTCCTGGAGCTGATCCTCCGATTCCTCCATCTAAAGATAAGCGTCAGTCTATCAGCATTTATGGAAACCCGCCTTCAAGAAAACAACTTGACAACAAACACCCTGGCTACCAATCAGCAGCGCCTGTTGCCGGCGTCGCCATGGCGACATGTCGCGGTCGAACCGTCACTCACGTCGATCAGCTGTCTCACTTCCGGCTTCCGCAGGTCGCTGCTAATCTTGGCGGCCAGCAGCACGCAGGCGGCCGACACCAGTTTCCGGTTCTGCTTGTTGAGGTGGCCGTGCAGCACCAGCTTCTCAAAGTAAACAAAGGCCATCGCCACGGTGACGGGCTGCAGTCCGCACTCCTCGCTGACGGCGCGCATCTCCCTCTTGAGGCTGGAGGTCAGAGGTCAGATCACACGAAGAAAAGTATTAAAAACCACATTTAAAAAAAAATGTAAATAAAAGGAGTGTGTGGAGGTTGGCAAGCAAAGGCCTTTTTTTTTTTTTTTTTTATAAATCGTCCAAGAGATTAAAAAAATAATAATAATAAAAAGCAAAAAGGCCCGACCTCCGTATCTTGCTGAGCGTCAGCTTAATGTGGGGAAACTTCTCCTTGAACATCTCGTTCATGTTCTTCTTCAGGTCGGACGGCTTCACGTACTCGATAACAGACGTCTGCGTGGAAGAGAGCAGAACGTTATCACGACGACGGCTCACATCAGACTCTTTGACCTCCAGCTAACATCACATTTCCTCTATTCAAGGAAAATGCTGGTCATTTTTAACCCGTTTCACCATTGCGACTCCCCCGACGATCGAAAAAGAAGGTACTGGCATTCTCCGTGAGCTGGAAATTAATTTCAGTGAAAAACTATTCTATTAATGATGGCTTTGAAATGTACAGCATTAAATGAACAATCAATAAAGTCACCACGATAGAGGAGGTATTTCGTGCCGCCATGACCCAACAACTTTGAGACTTAATTCAAACAAAACAAATAATGAACGGCTGGTTGATTTGCAATAAATTCAAGAGACTCAATGAAACCAAAGGACCACAAATTTTGTGAAAATGTTCCATTGTGTACTTTAAGCTGCATAGAACATTTATTTATACTGAAAACACAGTATATTCACAATTGTCTTCCACGTGGATATTAGTAAGACTTTATCTGCTTATCGACTATCCAATTTATAATCCAACTTCTATCTTTCAGCCTGACAAATCTGCCTTTTTCAGGAAAACTCACCACATACGAGGCGAATATAAGCACCCTCTTGTGCCTCCCGCAGGGCCACTGGGGGTCACTGAGCAGGTTGGGGTCGTACTCTGCCAAATCCTCGATACCTGGTGGACACAGGAAACACAAGGAAAGCTCCTGTGTTAAAGTGACCAACGAGGTCAGCAGGGCAGAAGGTGTGTGTGTGTGTGTGTGTGTGTGTGTGTGTGTTTGCGCAGTGCGTACATGGGTCCTGTGTCACGGCACTGCTCAGACTGGCAGAGGTCAAGTTCCTCTGTGCGTTGCCACGGAAGCGAGACTGAAGGTTCGGCGCCGCGCAGCTCTCGGGCCCGCCGGCGCCCTTCTGCCTCACCAGCGCGTTGGTCGGGAAAAGGAACTGAGCGTACGACACGGTCTGCGGAGGGAACCACACGGAACAAGGCGCCGCTGAGGACTTCCTGGAGAAGCAGACATGCTGCGAGCCAGCACATAACGCAGCGTGCAGGACTAGTGGGCCGTCGGCGCGCAGAGCTTACCTTGCCGTAAGCGCCGAGCTCCACACCCTCCAGCGAGGGGAGCAGGTCCACGGCGACCACAGACGACAGCCTCTGCCTTTGAGACTCCAGCTTGGGATCACTGAGCGGAGAGAGAGAGAGAGAGTCACATCACAAGTCAGAAACCACACACACACACACACACACACACACACACACACACACACACACACACACACACACACACACACACACACACACACACACACACACACACACACACACACACACACACACACACACACACATTAAAGGGGACCTATTATGAAAAACCGGCTCACACACAAACTGTGAAGTAAGTCAAGCCAGTCAGTTTTTTTTGGGTTTTTTTGCGAACTGTCAGTTCAGAAAACCTTGTCCCGAGACAACCCCTTCACATTTGCAGCCCAACCCTAATTAACGTTGGGCTTCAGTAGAATTACAAGTGCCCTCCATCTGAATAACTCAACAAACAGATCCTTTAAAAGGAAGAGGAATTAATACCAACTGTCCCTGAAGAAACCGCAGACGATGGAGTATTCTAAAAAATAATCAATTAATTCTGCTGTGTGTTTGTTTCTCAAATATAAATAAATAAATATGAATAAATAAATAAATAAATAAACAAATAAACAAACAAACAAACAAACAAACAAATAAAAAAAATGCAGTAGACACTGTAGGCTGCGGTGCGCAATCCGCTGTGCGTTTGTCCAAACAAAATGAACAGAAATAGTGTGGTTTTATTGTAGATGTTTTTATTTTACTTTCCGACATTCCCACGAAACAAAAAAATAAATAAATAAAAATCCCGGTGCTGTGTCCGTGTCCACCACAGGCTTGGAGCACGGCGACACAAGTCGGAGCGAACTTTGAAATGAGGCCTAGAGATCTATTATAAGTGAAGATTCAGCAACTGGAGTGCTTATTTCTCGCCTCAAATTGGTTGAGAAACAGATTTTGGTGGACCGATGAAGGTGAAATCAATGAAAGTTTACAGACTAAGTACAACGGAAACTCACAGAACCTGGAGCTTGTTTTCAAACCCCATTGGCTCACAGAACTAGGGGCCTCAGGAGGGTGGCTTCACCCACAAAAAAACAGCCCGTTTTGGAGCAGGACGTTATAGAGGCATGTTAGAATGGCTAGAATCCATAATCTCTGTGGTATTTTCAGCAAGAAAACATGTTTTGGGGACCTCAGAGACCGATATTAACTTGTTGAAAAGGAGCATAGCAGGTCCCCTTTAAAAGCAGGGGCTGGGGGTGCGCTCTAGTCCGGAATAGTGTTTGTACCTGTGGTGAAAACCCTCTCCATAGGGCAGGACTGAGAAAGCAGCATATACAGACCGCTTGGCACCAATTAGCATGATCCTGCAGGGCACAGCAAGTACAGAATAGACGGAGTGTCAGTCTAACAAGCAACTACCAGGCAGTCAGTCACTAAAGGGTTCATATATATCCGCGCTCTGCAGGTGGTAGGAGGACACACTTTGTTGATCCGCATCCCTAAAATGGTCAAACAGCGAGGCCACGGAGAACAAACTTGACCTAAAGTTGGCTGGGGTGAGTCGGAGAGAGCTGGCCCGAGGGAAGGGGGAAAAAAAAAAAAAAAAACACACCTGAAAAACTTTACAAAAACTCCGCCCCTCTCACTAAATACGGCAAATCTGATAGCACACCACAAATGCGGTGGCGAGTGGTCCGTGCGCAAACAGAGATAACTCTCCAAACACCTGGAGGCTCCACGATAGCCAAGCAAGCTGACCAAAGTCCAGAGGGAAGGCCGACTTACGACTGTTTTGAACAAACCTGCGGAATGAGTCGGACAAAGACCAAACCGGGGGCAAGGAGAAGCACATGATGCACCATCACAACATGTGACTGAGCATGAGTCTTGGATGGAGTCATGATATGTTTGTAAAGCTAGGGAGGGGTGTGTGTGTGTGTGTGTGTGTGTGTGTGTGTGTGTGTGTGTGTGTGTGTGTGTGTGTGTGTGTGTGTGTGTGTGTGTGTGTGGTCGCGAAAACAACAAACTGCTTGGGTTACAGAAATGAATAAATTAAGTAACAAATACAAACTGCAGAGTCCAAAGAGGAATTGTAATTCTGCCAAAAGAAGACATAACTAAGCGATGGACGGCGGCCATGATTAATATAAATAAACAGAGCAGCCATGGGGGGGGGGGGGATATTTCCGTCTGCTCTCTTGCATGACGGCTGCTCTCCCCTTGGTGTGAAGCGGTGTTGTATTTCCACATTCCACATTTTGATTCTGTTCCAAGAGCGATTATAATCCCCGCCGCCATCGACACACAACGGTCAGAGCGCCGAGATAAGGCGCTGTTGTTTTGTCCCCCCCGCATGGTAACCTTTGTTGAATCATATTGTTTATGTTGTTACTTTTATAACAAACGTCAATTCAAATATTAGCCACAAACAGGCAAGAGCTCCAGGGCAAAAAATAAAAAATAATTACAGCCTCGGTCGCGGTTTTTAGGAGCACCGATCGCAGGTGGCAGAGGCGTCTGTTTTATGGTTCATAACCTTTGCCGCTCAGAATGTAAGGATTATTTGTAAACGGTGGTGTAATCCTGGCAGCAGGGTGCGTTCCACTGAAAGCCAACACGCTCCAGCACCCGATGAAGCCGTTAATAAACTTATTAAAAAGCTTGAGGCTTCCCACCAAGTATTTAATGCAGCTGCCGGTTATGGCATGTTTACATTCCCTTCACGGTCGGACATAAATGCCTACCCAAACCGACTTTGGGCGCATCGCACCACGTCTCCATCTTTTTGTTGCCTGTGTACGAGCACCTAAAGAAAGAAAGGCGATACATTTTGGGATAAAGCTGACGACAGCATTGAGTAGTATACGGAATCCGTCACGGGGCTAAAACAACCAGGGCGGGCGTCGTTCCCGGAACTGCTGTATGAACAATTCCCGACCGGAAATCGCACCTGGAATACAGACAGGCAGGTCAATCCAGGTAAAGCTACGAAATTCAAAAACCGAAAGAGCCACGACAGGGGCATGGTGGAGTACGGATTCAGGGTTTGAACACCCGGCGCACGTGGGGGGGGGGCGGACCAGGCCAGGCTCCGAAAGGAAGCCCAGCCGTGTCGGCGGACGGCGTGCCTCCCTCCCGATCCAACTCCGCCCTTTCCTGCGCACTCTTCTTCCGCCTCACCTGTCGGGACCTCCCACCGACACGATCTAGAGCCGATTGCATACGGAGCCGTCCCGAAGACTTGAAGGCGCTCCTGAACACACCCTCAAAGCGTGCGCTGATGTTCGGTCCCCGACCCCGCCACCGGTCTGGCACCCCCAGCATCCTCCGGGGCCGTCCCCGCTATCTCGGCCTCCGAGACGGGTTCCGCGCAAACCGCAACAAACACCCCTCTGTCCCACTCAAGAAGGCGGTACGTTACAAACCGAGAAAGAGCTTCAGATGAAAACGCCCGCCGGCAAAACACCCTCGTCAGCGTAACCCCACACAAAGTGTGTTCACGAGGATACAGTGAGGGAATTAAGCAGAAAAGAAAACTGAACTCTGGCCCCGGGCTGGTCGACCGTAATGCAGCCGAGCATGTGATATTGGGACGGTTTGAAGACGGGAGGTGGTCGGTGAGATGTTGGTCCCAAACGATCAGAAGCGCTGTTAAACTAATAGAGTCCTAATTATTAAATAAATAAAACAATTTTAATGTTATTATAAACACACCCACACACACACACACACACACACACACACTTTATCAGTTCATCGTTACTTTAACATTAAGAATATTACCTAATTTAAACCCAGTAATGTTATTTATTTTCAAGACACTAATTTACAAATAAACTACTCTATTTACATGATTTTTTTTATAACTATTTTAGAACAGGTTTGTTTTCTGTCTTTAACCTAAAATCTACTTATTCTCATCATCATTACGCCTCTTTAATCAAAGACGTTTTAACACTGGAGTGGACGCGTGAAGCAGCGTTTCTGCAGGTCGACCGTAATGTACGTGACCAACCTGGACTGGAGTTCACTCTGCATTACCGTCCTGAGCGGTGGCTCACAAAGCAGCGTTTTGAGATAAGCAGCTTATTATGAACCAGCGCTGGGCGACCAGGACTGAACGCGAGGGCTGTTTCGTCAGCCGCCGGACCCCATGCATTTTTGAGAATGAAGAGTCAAATGAGTCCCTTCTGCACTTGACCGCAAATTATTGACGGGAGCTGTGTTTGTCCAAGCCCCTTTGTTTCCCCAGGGAACCCACCTGCATCCCCTGGTGTCGTACTGCCTCAGGCTTTTGATGAAGTGGACCTTCTTGGTCAGTTTGGGCCCCGGGGAGCTGGAGACATTCCTTGATCTGGGAAGACGTCAAAGAGAAGGAGCAGTCGATTAAGAAGACATCAGTTTGGAGCTTGACCTCGTCTTGGTTCCGTTCAATGACGGAAAATGACCCAAACCCTTTGGAATTCCAGCCAAATTAACATGGTCATACCAAGACACTGGTGGAAGCAGGGGTAGTATTATGGGATGGTCACCCACAGCCCACCTTTAAATGGAGTGGCAAACAGTTGACGTGACTGATGGAGCAGAGGTGAATTGAAACGGCAGTTGAGATCCACACAAACCCCGAAAAGAAAGTGAAAGGCGCGGACCTGCCCCCGCCTGCTCGACACCTGATTTCCAAAACACGGAAGTGAACACAGCTCAGCGTGAAGGCCCAACGCTGGCCCCTGACCGGAGACGCGGCACGTTGTTATTCACACAAACCTTTGTCGTGAGTCCAGATGCGGGGCACCGACACCGGGGGCAGGACTTAACACAGACGGCGATTTGGCGCTGGAGCCGGGCTGGTGTCCCGGGGGAACCGGGGACAGCGGGGTATCAAACAGCAGATGCACCGTGTCTTCACTGCCCGCCTCCAAAAATACTTCACTGGCTCCGGGTCCCGGCGACATGACCAAAGAAGGACGGACGGGGCTCACCACCCCGATCCCCTGGAAGGGGGTAGGGGACGCCCGGGCTATGGACTCCAGGCTGCCCGCCGCCGCGCCGGCGTCCCTGACGCGGTGCTCGCCGGAGTCTCCCTGGTCGGGGTTCCCGTTGCTGAGTTGACACGTCGGACGTCCATCCAGGGAGATGTTGCTGAGGAACAAGAGGGCCGCCTGTCTGCGCCTGGAGTCCTTGGCTTTCCTTTGTCGCTCTTTGTGGGATTTGCTGGAGCTGCTGCCGTTGTTGTTGTTGCTGCCGGTGCCGGTGCCGGTGCCGGTGCACTGCAGACCGTAGGCAGCCGCCGCCATTCTACGTTCAAGTGTGCGGCTGCTGCCGGAGCAGGGAAACAAGGGACCGGTATCAGCCTGGAGGCCACGCCCCCCCGACACGGCGCCCATTGGCTGACGACCTCATTATGCAAACGGGTTCATAATGAGCGCATGTGATTGGATAAGAGAAAGTGAGCGTGTGTGTGTGTGCGTGTGTGTGTGTGTGTGTGTGCGTGTGTGTGCGTGTGCGTGTGCGTGCGTGTGTGTGTGTGTGTGTGTGTGTGTAGCGGGGGGAGGGTCGTCTTGAAACAAAGGAAGCCGGACGTAACTTGGAGTTGATACAGGGAAACGCGCGGTTTTACGCCCGACGCACGGGCGTGTCTGTTTCTGTTCCGTAATTCCAGCGAAACGCTACGAGCGACGTCACGACGTGGACACGTGACGCCACTCCACGTCAGAATACTAAATGCAAATCTGTTGAAACGTAAAAACTAAAAAAAAAAAAAAGTACTTCTGTGCGCATTTTAAGGTATCCAGTATTACCATCAATTCCAGAATTAGTTGACATATTTTTTAAATTCAGACAGAAAAACAGAAAACAAGCAGCTGTAGTCATTGTGACACTTTAAAAGACACATTTTAGCATTTTCCTACACATGGTTTAACAACTCAGTGGAATGCTGATCTATCCTTAAAATCTGTGAAAACAGTTGATTTACATTCTATTCCCTCAGGGTTTGGATTTGGACAACAAACCTTGTTGAGTAACTTGCATTTACGATACATGCTCCCAAGATTCTTTTTAAAGGCGGCTCGGTCAGTTATGACGTGGATCCGGTCGTGGAAGGGATCGTCCACTTCAGTCATTTATGCTGACCACCGCCGCGGGAAACCGGATAGGACGTGTTTCTCTTTGACACTCTCGCACAGACGAGTTGAATAAAAACGTAAGTCAAGTAGACACACTGCTCTTTATTTTTTTCCACAACAATGTAATGAAATTGTCCCTCGACTCTTTTGTTCATCTCTTTTTTTTTTGTTGTTGTTTTTTAATAATTGCTGCAAACAGCAACAGTCAGTTTAAGGCTTTGATTCTAGCATTGTATTTGTATTTGAGGTACAGCCCAGCCAAACTCTTTTCCACAACACGGTTTATGGTACATGGTCTTGTTGTTACAGTGATAGATTCATCAGTTAGCACCATAAATGAAAGCATCGGGCCTTGTTACTGTCGGAGTGGTGGTACCGGTGCTTTTTGGGCAATTTATCTCAGTGTTACCTGGGAAAATACAATGACTAAACGGTATTTTAAACAAACTCCTGTCATCTTAAAATGACACAATTTCATATAAACTCAAAATGCACATGACAATAGACTCAATATCATTCCGTTCCGTACATCCACACTTTATATGGGCAAGCTGGCGTGTCTGCCAGCACACACATACATATAACACACACTCACAATCACACACACACGCGCACATGCACACGCGCAAACACACACACACACACACGCACACACGCACGCACGCACACACATACACACACACACACACACACACACACACACACACACACACAGATACACGGTCAGACATTTCCTTTTCATAACTATTCTATAGAACACCAACCAGACACCCTGAATTAACAAATAGCACATGCCTGTACCATCAACAGTATAAATGCTCTTCTCTTGGATGTGCGCAGCCAGTATATCTACATTTAAAAAGAAGGATGGATACAGCACAGTTACAGACAGTACTGTCCTATTGTTCCCCCTGGCTTTATCGCACAGATGTGTTTACATGGAAATGAATGCCCATTCTTTTGCCTTTGCCATGTCACTTGGAAGCATCATGAAAATAACAGTGAAGCTTCTTCTTTTCTTTTTTTTTTTCCAATATTTTACACATTCTGGAGGAAGGCGCATCCTATTAGAATGACGCAGATGATGGCGCAAAAATAACATCTTGCTTGTAAACGCACACATTTCCTTTTTCTACTTCACTTCAAAGAACGAAAAAAAAAAAACATACAGGTATAGAACCACAGGAATGCTCTTCATCCCACCCCCATGAAAATGCTCAAAGTGTTGTCACAGATATATCACACTTCCAACAGTTTTACATTCAACTTAGTAAATGTTGCTTTGAAACTGTCGCCAACTTTGAGACAATATTCCAGAAATCCCTTCAACTTAAGTAATTAGCTATGGGATGTCTTGAAGAGTAGTTGTGTTAATATTTTGTTGCCGACCGTGCCAACTATCAAATAGCTTGCCCAGTCCCACTACAAGAGCTTGTCAAATGATATTTTGGTGTTAGCTGACATTTATTCATATTTGTTGAAGACTTGCCTCTGAAAGCAAGTCCCTCAAGAGGACACATTGAAGTACCTTTGCTGTGAATATTCTACCTATGATTGATAATTGTACCTCTTCACTTCTCTGCTTGTGCTTTTTGTTTCTCACCCCAACGTGGCTGGATTGCAGGCCTTGCAGCCAATTCTTCCAAGAAGGTCACAACCGTGTTTTTTTGTACCATACCCTCACCTGAGAAATGATACAGGGATATAAATGCACCCCATCATTAGATGGCATCACAGGACTTTGAAATATAAAAAAAAAAAAGACCCTAACTCTTCATTTTGCCTGTAGTGCTTGACAGTACACACAGCTGTTGACAAGGTACAGAGCTGAAGATGACACTCTGTGCTTTTTTTCAGACAGGATGTCTAGATGGCAGGAAGGAAGTCACAGTGCCTTCAACGTATCACACGGTGGTCTCGTACTCCATCACTTCTTTGGGCGTTCCCAGGCAGCGGTATTGGATTCTTGGAGTAACGGGCGCGGCACTTTCCAGCACCAGGATGGTTTTACGCAGCCTGCGGTCAATGAAGTGGGCATCCCACGCGGGATACTTTTTCCTGGGGAGGTCTATTCGGATCACTGGCCCCTCAGTCCTGGAGGTGAGGCGGGGCACCGGGGTCTGGGTGCCCCGAGCTGGCCGTACTTGAAAAACATCCCCGTCGACCCCGGCTCCCTGCTCTCTGTCCGCCCCTTTAGTTCTCTGCAGTGTCCTGGGGGGGCTGCCCACCAAGTCAGGAGGGAGAGTAGAAGCCGGGGAGGCGAGGGACTCAACGGCCCCTTCCTTCTCCACTATGTAGCCCCACCCTGAGATCGGACCGTCAGGGTGAAGTAGACAGTAATATACAAACATGAAAAAGGTGCCCAGAGCGTAGCTGCTGGCCACCACGCACACCAGGGCCACTGCACCAAAGTCTGAGGTATGTGAGCCGCGGTACAGGTACCAGGCGGTGGTGAGCGCCACATTCTCGACGAACACCGTCAGGCTGTAGATGAGCATCCTGCAGCGGGTGCGGCCCTCTCTCACGCTGAACCAGCAGAAGACATACACAATGCCCACCATCATGTTGTAGATAATCTCTTCCCATTTAGACATGCAGAAGTCTGTTTCACCTTGGATTATCCAAAAGGTCATGATGCACCAATGAGCCACAATGAAGATGCCAAAGTAAAGCTGAAACACGGACGCAAACAGCGCAAAGGCCATTGTGCGAGCCCCAATGGTGAACAGGTGCCACAGAATTTGAGCTATGACTGCCTTGTAGGTCATGGGAAGCTTGTCATCTCTGGAGTCCCTCAGGACTTTCTGATAGGAGGCAATCATCCATGCCAGGGATATCAGCGAGGCGGAGGCTGAGAGCCCTGGGGAGAGGGGGGGAGAGAGAGAGAGAGAAAGAGAGGGAGAGAGAGAGAGAGAGAGAGAGGATGAAGAGGATGAAAAAGGGGGGAGAGAGAGGGGGAAAGAATTGAGTTTTGAGAAGGTCAGGAGGAAAAGTGGGGGGGAGGGAGAGGAAGAAATTCGAGAGAAGATGAGTGGAGAGCTATCGAGATGGAACGTAGCTGAGCAGAAATTGACATTTATAATGACAAAAAAAAACAAAAACACAAAGAATTCACAGGAACAATGTCTTCCAAATAAAATGTCTATGGGGTAATTGCTTTGCCATTCAGCACAGCAACGTAACGTGGTACCTTTTCAATGCCCGGCAGGTGCTTATAGAGTCAGAGACAAGTGACCAATCTCCCAGAATGTGGGCTAGACGTGTGACAAAGACATGCGGCAATGTATTCTTCTGACGACGTCTGCGGTGATTTGTGACAGTGTGTGTAAACAAGGTTCTGGTGCAGCAGGGTGGTCGAGAGGTTTGAGTAAATGGTCGATAACACAATAGGCTGCTACTCCCCCACACGCGCCCTATTCTGCTCGTCATTTGTCAGCTGCACCATGTAAGATAAAGATGTAGGAACGTGACTAACCCTGGAGCGGCAGGACATGGCCGGCCTGGACCATGATGCTGAGCTGCAGGACCAGCTGAGGAGCACTCTTCAGGAAGGACTCCAGAAGACGTAGCATGCTGATGTCAGCGCTCTCGAACATCATGCGCCAGTAGAAGTGGTGGCGCTCCTGGTCCCCGTGCCAGCGGCTCTGCACGCCCAAGTACAAGGCGTGGACATACCTTGAATGAGAACCGATGTTAAGATTAGCAGCAATGGATGCCCTTTGCATATTTTGGACACAACAGTGGAATTGAGAGTAGAGAGAATTGTTTCCTAGTAAAAAAAATAAATAATCCAAATCATGGACTCAGGAAAAAAAAAAAAAAAAATATATATATATATATATATATATATATATATATATATATATATACACACATATATAATAATTATATATATATATACACACACACACACACACACACACACTGTGTATATATATATACTGTATATATATAGAGGGTCTGGATCTAACACTCTGGGAATTGTCATCCTCAGCAGCCTCAGCAATATTTATCCTCCCATATCTCAACAATGACCTTGACATGTATGCTTCTGCATGCACACTGGCAGATACAGTATGTACACTTTCTTAAACAAGTACTCTTTAAAGATTCGATTATGTTTGCTTTTCGAAAGACGAGGCGACACGTGACCTCTATTTGTACTCAACAAATGTTAGTGGATCATAACCTTTAACAGCTGGGGGGGGGGGGGGGGGGTGGTATTGGTGGCTTCTACCGAGTACTGAAGCTAAATGTGTCTCAGTAATTGCTTCAGGGAGAAGGGTCGGAGGAACACCATGTCAATAGGACCGTTGAACCAAGAGGGCGTTTGTGTAACCCTATTTGTTCGGGTTCCTGTGACACAACGTGTCCCTTTGAGAATCATAAACCCACACAAATATACTATACTAAAAGTGCTATACTTAGTGTCGGGCACTGTAGATACATAGGAGGATGCATGCACAATTTTATCGTCAACGGCATTCGGCACCGAATGCATTTAATGATGGTGGCCCACCCAAAACAGTCCAAGCACACCTGACTGAGTATCACTGACAGATCGTTCCTGGGTTAACAGCCGACTGGAAAACACACAATTGTAATCCTCTTAATGTCCCAAACACGAGTCCGAACGCAGCAACAGTGAACGCAGCACACACAGCAGCTTTAATGCCATTACCGGTAATTCTACTTTGCAACACTGTTTTAATGTGCTCCTGACACGCACGCGCGCACACACGTGCACACACACACACAGACACAGACACTAGTCTGAGTCTCCGTGAGGAGATAAGAAATCAATAAAATACTGCACATTGCCCATAGGGCTGTTAAAGAGGCAGGAAGAGAGACCACTAAGAGAGATCGAGAGATAGAGGGGGAGAGATAGTTTGTGTAATTGATTCACCTCTGATTCCTTTATCATCACAGTATCTGTCTATACAGATTATTTGTCTAACCCTCCTCCCACCATAGTTCAGCTGGAAGTCTCATTCTGGCTGGCAGCAGCTCAAACCTGTCAAAACCAATCAGAGCCGTCTAAGCCTGAGGACTGCCTCACCATCACTGCCTGAGTGGCTGACCTACAGACCTACTACCATCCATGTGAGAGAAAAGGGAAACCTGGCCGCGCTGGCCTTTTCCAGTGCCTGCCTGGGAGTTCATATTTGAATTTGTGTTATTGTCAATAGTTTCATTCCTCACGGAATATTGACATGACACTGAACGCTTGAACATTACTGAATATTGACTTGACCCCACTAAGCATTACTGGAATCAAGTGCTCTGAGCGTGCATCAATGGGCAAATATGAAGCAACTCTTCTGACATTCATGAACACTTTTCAGCTGGGCCACTGCCCGGAACAAACGTCACACGAAGGGAATCCACAGCCCAACTCAGTGAACAAAGGTATTTGAGTATATTTGGAAGGCGATTGGTGTGGATGAGTTGTCGATTTTCCCCGGGAGATTATTGACCTAGAAGCGTATGAGTAGGGTGGAGCCTAACGATACTCCCTTCCCGAGCCGCGGGACGTCAAAGCGGGATGTAAAAGGCGTTTTTTTGGGGGGGGGATGTATGATCATGTTTCATAACCATTTCCCCACACTGGATATATTGATAGATTAGTAGAGGGGGAGGGAGAGAGAGGGGGAGCGAGGGAGAGCAGTAGTAGTAGTAGTAGTAGTTTATTCACTCCTTATATCTGGACGATCTTACCTCCAGACCTGTGCGAGCTGGAAGATGTGGATGACGGACTGGAAGAGCCACACGAAGGCTCTGCAGCAGCCCCGGGCTCCTCCCCTGCCGCCCCCCGGGGCAGGCAGCACCCCGACCGCATCGCCGGCTCGGCCAGCGCCCCGCTGCTCGCTGTCCTTGGTGCTGAAATCGCTCTCCGCGCCCGACGCCGCCACCACGTCGGCGGCCGCCGCGGTGCCGCTCTCGGCGCTCTCCGAGTAATCGTAGGCGAACCACCTGAAACTCAACCCCTGCACCACCACAGACGGGACTATGACAAAGACCAGCGTGAGCGCGAACCACCGGTAGTCCTCCCTCAAGTAGTAGTCCGCGGCTAGCCACAGGTCGGAGGCCCCGTCCGAGAAAAACACCAGCAGGGCGCACAGCGTCCAGCAGCAGTCCAGGGCGGAGTAGCGCTTCTCGGCGGCGCGGACGCGCTGCGGCGACCGCTGGTCCGAGCCGCACGGCACCTCGGCTGGGATCTCGTTCCGCAAAGCGACAGGCGCACCGTCCGATTTAGCGGCCATGTTTGTTGTAGGGAAGCGGAGTTGAGTATGAGAGAGATGGGAAAATGATGGAAGGGGGAGGGGGGTCATGGAGCCCGTGTCTATGGGGGAGAGGGAGGGAGGGAGGGAGGGAGGGAGGGAGGGAGGGAGGAGGAGGGCGAGAGAAGGTGAGAAAACCCAAGCAATCTAAACCCCAAATCCATTAACAGATCAGTATCAGGAATCAATATCAGGCAAATACACCTTTCGAGGCAGTGATCATGGAAAAAAAAAAATGTGGTTTTAACCCAACGTCTTCGTATATCCAAAGACATTGAATGGTTTATATATTATTTTGTTTTACAAGGTGGTTATTCTACAAAAAACAACAACCATTGTATAGATGTGTGCCTTTTTAATCAAGTGTACTGCTTGTACCTTCACACTATAGAGGAACAAAGCTATCCTTGCCTTCAGCTGTAGCCTACTTCCACATGACGGCATATCAATTATTGCTGTCACCCTCTGGTGAAAACGTGAACCGCATCTCATCTCAACTGGAGAAAACTTACAGATCAATCCAATCCAAACGTTTCCATGTGTGGAATTAAGCATAAGCGCTGCCCATGTTACAAGTACGTATCGCAAGAGCTTTAATTTCTGTTGCTCAACATCTACTGTCTGGGTCTTCAGTAGCGTCAACCGTCATGTAGTGGTCGACGGTTCTCTTAAATGTTTAAAACCCGTTTGACATCTTAACCACAATTAAGCTTTGTTTGGTGTCTTGAAAAATAATTCAACTTGCTCAAAGTTGTGTTTGCAAGAAATAAATAACTCAACTGACTGAAGATTAACATGGATGGATATGCTTGACATTTGGCAAAAAAAAAAAAAAATGCTTTCTCTACATAGTGAGCGCTACTTTGTCTTTTGCCATTGGACTTTGCAATGCAGTAGTATCCTCAGAGCATCCACTCATTCTATTTTGGTATTTTTTCGGTTGAGACGCATTGCTGCAAGACTGTGCTGCCTGTGGTTTCCCAGTTTCAGCATTTCATAGCTTTCCCTGGCTTTAGCAGCACTTTTCCTTGCTCTGCAAGGAAATAATACTAGCAATAATGTCCTCAAAACACACAAAAGCAGGCGTTAATATATAATGAGCACTACACTCACCTCACCATTAGGGCAAAGTACAGTTAATACACTCACTACTTACCTAAACACACTGTTCAAGCCTAGACATACTTGAACCGATAAACATTTCATGAGTAGTAAACTCTTTAAAGTTAAGAGAAAAATAATCTAGAATAAAGAAACTGGGACAAAAATGAAAATGTACTAAAATTTAATTGTTCATAAAAGCTGGAAAAAAAACATTTGTGACAGGGTAACACAAGAAGAAATATTAGAGTTTGTTTAGTACAATATAATTTCAGCCTCAAGACAAATCAAAATGCGTCATTTCCCCCCATCAGTCTATAAAATACTAATTTCCTTAGCTTCATTATGCAAAAATGGAATTAGAATATATTATGGGAAATATGAAAGCCTTGCAGCTCTCAATATAAAACAAAGTCACTTAGGAAAGATGTTCTCATGAATACAAGCCCTAGTAACTAGGAGGCAGAAACTTATGGGCAATGATGCATTTTGTTGACACTGTTAGTGCAGAAAGGTAGAAGGCGGCGAACGTACAGGATTTCTTTGGCAAATGTGTAGTCACAATATGCCCAAAAAAAAAAAATGTTGGTGTTACTGATAATAAAACACTTTAGTTACCATATATTATATGGCCTGTTTTCCTTGAAACAGACATTTTCAAAAGAATAAGACCTTGGAAAAGAAAAAGAACAGTGTTCATCAAAACAAGGCAGACATTGATGAAATGAAGGGGAAAAAAAAAAAAAAAAAAAAAAAAAAAAAAAGGAGCTCTTCAACCATTACAAAGAAGAGAAGAATATCTTGAAATAATGTGCCATCTCCTCTCATCTCAACAGTGGTGAAGTATTTTTCTGCCGGCCAGTGTCAATGTGTTCCAGAGCGGGCTTGGAATGCTGGCACCGTCCAAACGGGCAAAAGGTAACGATTACAGAGATCTGTGCAAGGGGAGCAAACGGTTTCAACACACCAGTGAATATCATGATAAATAAAGCATTTTGGGCACAGTTGGAGCAGCTTCGGGGCTTCAGTTATGTACTGGGCTTTTGTCTACTACAAATGATGCACTGTGAATCAGGACTCCAAATAGCAAAGGAAAGGTTGTTACGCAGCTTCAACAGCAGATGGAACTAGAGGAGTCAAAGATTTACTTGAGTACCCGAGAACCATTTAAATAAAATGGAAACACTTTTTTTAAGTACAGAGCATTATAAGAATAAGCATCGTAAAATGAAAATATGGGGAAAAAATAATCCCACCTCGTCTCAGAGAGAGAGAGAGAGAGAGAGAGAGAGAGAGAGAGAGAGAGAGAGAGAGAGAGAGAGAGAGAGAGAGAGAGAGAGAGAGAGAGAGAGAGAGAGAGAGAGAGAGAGAGAGAGAGAGAGAGAGAGAGAGAGAGAGAGAGAGGAGAGAGGAGAGAGAGAGAGAGAGAGAGAGAGAGAGAGAGAGAGAGAGAGAGAGAGAGAGAGAGAGAGAGAGAGAGAGAGAGAGAGAGAGAGAGAGAGAGAGAGATCCTTGCAATAAAACAATACTCCTCGGTTGCGCTTGTTAGAAATTAGGTTCAATTCAAAGGTCTACTGACTACTTCACGTCTGAATCGTTTCCCATTTTCACCGCCCTCTCACCTGGCCAAGATTTGCGGAGCCATGTCATTTTACAGCAGTGTGCAATTTGACTTCTTTTTAGCCTTTTTCTTTTCCATCGGCGTTTTCCTGTTGATCTGTCTCACCAGGTCATAGAAAATCTAGAACAAATTTACAACAGGTTCAGCATTTTTTTTTTTTTTTTGCAGAATTCAGCCGTACACAAACACCATTTCAAAACATACGACTGGGACTTTTAACCACATCCATGGGTGTTGTCGTTCATCACACTGGGACTGACCTCGTTAACGTTGATCTTTGATTTAGCTGAGGTCTCTAAAAAGGCACAGTTGTTCCACTGTCGGGCCAGGTTCTGGCCCTGCTCCTTGCCCACCACACGCTCGTCCTCCAGGTCACACTTGTTGCCCACCAGGATCATTGGAACCTCAATGATAAACACTTTAATGACTCAGTGGAACCGCTCTTACAAACATTTCAACATTGTCAGAATATTATTATGTTTGCACGTCTCTCGTCCCCAGCATTCATGTGCCCCCCCCAATCAATTTTATTAAAAACAGGTAACCATGGATACACAGAAGAAACCGTTAAGGCCTCAGTGCCCTCGTTAGTTTAAGACTTTATTGAGAAAACAATTAATTAATTAGTTGTTGCACATACAAATCTAGAGTGATGTGGTGGTAAACAAACTAATTTGGAGGTGCGTAGCACTAAGTACTGATTTGTACAGACAGACCAGGCAACCGGCTATGAATAAATAAAGAGCCACTCAGCGTGCTGTATTACCCCCCTCCCACTTCCAACGCAGGAGAACAGATGAGCCAGCCTGAAGGTGGCAGATTGCATCTAACAACGGCAGTGGCATTTTCACCCTGTTCCAAAGTTGCCGCCCCCCACTGGTGTGTTCTCTCCCGCAGAGCTCACTCTAATGGAGCCCAGATCAATGGCAGCCGCGGCAGTCAGATGAGCCCATTAGCAAGAGCGACATGAAAGCTCAAACTTATTGTCGCCGCTTGTTCGAGCGCACAGCTTTTCATGACACCGCTCCCCCGGCTCCGTTCCGTGGCCACACCGTCCGTCTTGTAACCGTAACAGTGTGGCGTCACTTGTTGCACTCAATGTGAATGCGGACGTTCCATTCTGGCGCTGTAGTTTATCAAGGCCGGCCGTTGAAGCGTTAGAAGTGAAACTGTGAAACTCACATCCTCGGTGTCCTTTACTCGCAGGATCTGTTCCCGGAGGTCCTGGAGGTCATTAAACGTTGACTGCGCTGTGATGGAGTAGACCAAGGCAAAGCCCTGGCCATTCTTCATGTAGAGGTCCCTCATGGCTGTGAACTGTTCCTGAAGAGCGACACCAGAGGAAAGACACAATCAGAACGCCGCCGCATCGGCCGAGGTCTGTCGCCGCGGACGGACGGGACTTACTGTTCCAGCGGTGTCAAGGATTTCGAGCATGCATTGCTGTCCATCAACCGCTGTTTGAGAGAAGAAAAATAGGGCGAATGAGACACAACAGGTGGAGATATTTATAGAGAGATGTTCAGATACACCATCAGGATTTATACCTTTCTGTAGGAGTCCTCTATTGTGGGGTCATACTTTTCCACAAAGATACCCTGAACAAACTGGACTGTCTGGAAGGGACACACGCAATGAACATTGTGAGAATGGAGAAGTCCAAAATGTACATCTAAAACATTCTCAATTTAAATCTACTGCATGATATGCGTTGTTTAATGTATTTGTTTGTCAAAAAATAAAAGGTCAATCTTTTAAGTCATTTACAAGCAGGGAGTAGTTGGGATGTGATTGGAAGTGTTTTAAGGCTCAAAACTTGGTAAACTTACACTTGAGGGAAATTAAATTGGTGTTTTAGAATCACACCAGGGTAAAATCAGTTTGAAAGGAATTATATCACGACACATTTTAATGTAATAAAAACATTGTTATAGAACACTTGGTACTAATTCTCAGTCACAGAAGCAGCCTTTACTTACCAGTGCAGATTTCCCCACGCCTCCTGATCCCAAGACCACTAGCTTGTACTCACGCATCGTAAGGTAACTTCACTGGACAGCGCAAGGGTCTGCAAGTAGAGATAAATCCTAATTTAATTTAGAAAAAGCTATTAGTCTTTAGGGCCTAATAGCTAAATCTTTAGTGCTTAATGACTCATTAAAAATAAGGGAGCAGATAAAAACATTGACAATCAGGTCCAATACTGAGCTCATGCAAAACGCTCCAATATTTAAACTTGTTACAGATGTAACAGTTGCACTGAGTGCAACTCCCCCTTTTATTTTGGAAACTTGATGACAGTTTCACATAGGATTCATTTTTTACCACATCAATCACCGAAAAATAAGAAACAGAGGGTCATCAAAACAAAAATCACATTACAGTTATGACTAAAAATGTCAGTTTTCACATTGGTACTTAGTATTGGAAAGTACCCAAGGGCGATTAAAAAGATAATGTCAGTTATCAATCAGTTATCATTGCATATCTAAATAAGTGTTTAACAATAGAGTTCAAATAAATAAAATAGGAAAATAATTCTGTTTGAGAATTGAAGGGAAAAAAGGGGGTCATTCATTATACGTACAATAATCACACAATCCAAACTAGGAATGAGCTGAGTGTCAAGCAACTCTTAAGTATCTCTACGATGTTAAGTCTGGCAATAACGAGAAATAACAACGCAGCTGACATCAGGGAATTGAAGTCTTCTCAGCCAGAAGGAGGACCCCCCCACCCCCCCCCCCCCCCCCCCCACACGCTTTTTTCGGACTTCCCATTATGAAGGTGGGGCTGCGCTGCCGAGGTCCTCAAAGTAAGACAAGAAGAAGCCAGAGACCACTTCCTCCTCTCACACAACTCGACTGCATCCGGAACGACATCTCACATTGCCACCAGTGACCTGATCTCATCAAAATATGGAGGGCAGAGGCAATGTAATGTTCCGTGTCACCAACTCCGTCACACTGACACAGTTGTAAAACTATTCTAGGCCTACAAAGACCTGGTAATACTATAAAAAAAAAAAAACACATGTGGGGATAAAGATATTTATGAGCATTTTGTTCAAGTATTTACTCAGCTTGATAAAAGAAGCACGGTAGCGGTGAGTTGAACCTGCCCCATGCGTGTAATATTTGTAATTGCAAGCAATATTAAGGATTTCCCAGAGCCTTATTCATAAAAATGGAAATGGCTGGCAGAAATAAATTACAAATTGATGATGAATGTTAAGTTAAGCTATGTTTCCACTAGATTTGATTAAAATTGTGATTTTTTTCTTGTTGAGTGAGGAGTGGCGCCATATCGGGACAATGGCATGGTGGACTAGGAACATATACAGAGGCATCTGTGCTAAAAACATAACATACAGTATACATATACATTAAGTAAAACAGCACTTTTTAAAGTACATTTTTACATATTGCTCTATAATACTAAGGCCATGTTACTTTGATTCGCAAATGTCAGAGGGGTTGGTAAGATAGATCTAATAAAAGAGCCTATTTGAATCTGCTAATACTACGAATACTGTGTCCTACCAATCACAGGCCTCCATCATTACTGTGGGACCTTTGTCAAACACGGGGACAAACAATACAAAAACCACTCTGTCACACTCCACCAGCATTTGCAATTCCAACTACGATGCATGAAGCACTACCAGAAGCCCACAATGAGCGACGGGCACATGAGCCACTCTACAAAGGCCCATTGTAATGATCCTCCTCTACTCGAGTGCATCAGACAAACACAAAAGCAGAGATCAGAGCAGAATAACAGGCCTCACAGCCTTGAAATGATTAGAGAGAAGATACACCTACGTGGAACACAGCATGCACACTGCACACACCTCGATTGACATAATAATCTGAATAACGGATACGGCAGACATTTAAAATGAGGGAGAAAACCATTTACAAACTAATCAAAGATAAAAGAGAATCCCAAAATCTGGTAAGATAAAACTGTAACCTCGCATAAGTAATAACGTGAATGAAAATTAAGCATCACAGAACACAATTTTATATAAATCCTAGCACTGAATAACAAGCATGGCTGAAAGGTAGATGATTGGTTAACGTAAAGACCCTTTAAAAAGCAGTGATTTACCTAACAGCTGCACGCTCCATTCAACAACAACGGGCAAGTCCACTTAGGAAGATAAACACATTAATTACGTTGAAAGATAATGACGCACAGGCACTCCATAACTCGACAAAAAAAAAAAATCTAAGATTGGACCCAACATCTTTTACTCTGCAAAAACAAAGGGCAATGCTGTGAAAAGGACCCCGACGAACCGTGTACACGGCAGATGCAGATGACAACTCCCTCTACATCTGGCACGGAGGGCCCAGCAGATCTTCAAGCACACGGATGTTGGAGGGCAGGTGCTGGGGGCTGCAGCAAGAGCCAACAAGCTGGGCTTCTCCAAATCAATTCCTACTGAAAAGCAGTCCTGCGGTCAAATAGGAAACAGGGCCAGGCAAAACAGAGAAAGACATAATTTTAGTTATGATTTTCCCTTCCAACGTTGCCCCAAAATTGTCATTGTCGTCAATTTTCTTCATTTAAGATGTGCCCTAACTTAAAAAAAACAAAAAACTAGAACAGTTAAAACGATAATATATATTTAATGTGCATTTAACTTAACACAATGCTCTTAATTAGTAATAACTTTTACTAAAAGCAAAAAAAAAAAAAGGAAATTGCGCTGAATTGAATGTTTAGAGCAACTCTCATAAAAAATAGGTGATTACAATCGGTAAAACTGACCCGATACAACAAAGATTTTAAACTAAATCGACAAAACAAGCGACATAAAAAAAATAAACGATAAACCAGTAAATCTAAATCAAAAATTCGAGTTGCAAAGCAGGAAATTGTGCATATTAAAAAAATATATATATATATATATATATATATATATATATATAAACAGTGTCCAAAAAGTTCCCGGGCGGCATATAAAGGGTTAACTAACTTTCAGGACACACAAACGGCACCGAGATGAATTTAAAGGCAAGATTTAACTGAAATTCACACTTTTCTTATCATGTAAATGTATGCGGCTCGTTTTGGCCGTGACATTAGTGTCCATATGACCACCGACCGGCTGGTGTTCGCTGCTCTGGGCCATAACTTAGTTCTGTAGAGGAAGGGTGGGGCTAGGCTGCTCAGCCTGAACGACACTCCGAAAATTACACATTTTACCAGGCAAACAAGGGAAAAAAAAATCACATCGTTGTTTGATCATCCATCGCGGGCGGAGGAGAAAATTCGTTCCGCCGCGCGATCGCTTTTAACTCTTAAGTAACAACAACAAAAAAAAAAAAAAATAGATCGCAGACGTTAGCCTCCCTGTAGCATTAGCCGCGGAGCTAAGCACTGGGTGGCTAGGAGTTAGCGGGTCTCAGGCAAGAAAAACAAACCGGCTTCCTCATCTCCGGTGCGGTATCTGCATCGAGTTCACGGTCGGCGTGTTAGCGCGCACGCCGCCGTGCGAGCGGGCGATCCGGTGTGGCGCTCCAATTATATTTACCGAGCGGTGTCTGAATGACGAACTCCGTGGTGATTAGCGGTGATGCTAACGTAGCTAGCCTGACTAGTTAGCCAACGAGCTCTCCGTCTCGAGTGGATTTTTTTTTTTTTTCGTGACGCTGAAGTTGACGGTGATTCTTTGACCTTCCGGCCTCAAGTCCAACACGTTAACATATATTTTCCACGACACCGGCACTCGGTCGGATAATTAGACCCGCGAGTGTGTTTTTTTATTTTCCACGCTAGGAAGCGGCTGCAAAGGCACTCACCGTGTTCCGCTGTGTGCGAGCCCCAAACCCCACTGGGCGAATGTGCGGAAGGGCCGGGAGAGCGGCCGCCGATTGGCTGGCGAACAGCCAATCAACGCGCTCCAAGTTAAGGTCGTTTTCATATGTTTCATAATTGTATTAGTTTCAGTGTTTTAATGAATCATTGAAACTTTATCCAAGAATCAATTGATAATGTTTACAACGTACTAATGCGTCTATCTATCTATCTATCTATCTATCTATCTATCTATCTATCTATCTATCTATCTGTCTGTCTATCTATCTATCTATCTATCTATCTATCTATCTATCTATCTATCTATCTATCTATCTGTCTGTCTGTCTGTCTGTCTGTCTGTCTGTCTGTCTGTCTGTCTGTCTGTCTGTCTGTCTGTCTGTCCGTCTGTCCGTCTGTCTGTGTCAAATGGTAACCTTATTTTGAAAACTTCCACATCATATCATATCATATCATTATAATTAACAATGTCTTTTAAAGGGAGATCCCTGAACGATAATAATAATTACACATAAACTGACCTTAAGCTACAAGTGTGTCTCTGTTGTATATTAGAACACGTCATTCTGGTTGTCACTATTTAAAATAATCGGCGATAACAGTGATTGATTGGTTAACCTTTAACTTTTTTGCATCACTAGTTCGGTTTGGCTTCTCCCGTCTACCTTCCGAATCAAACTCTTTACTCTTATATCCTTTCCTTGTTGCACCCACACCAGACCCTCGAAGAGAAAGTCTCTCTCTGTTTGATATCCGTCTTCAGTCATGATCCATAAAGGGGTCTCCATGGTAACACCATAGCTGAGAATTATAATAATGCTCTTCTTTCATTATAAAACATAAAAACACTGAAACACAGGGAAAAAAAAACCCACCTCCACTTTGCTGTTGCATCACATTCCAATTGATGATTTATCGCAGCCGCTAAAAAGTATTTTAGAACAAGTCTGGTCGTAAAAAATCCCAAACAGAGGATCTGTTTGACACCGTGGGGCCAGTGCAGCATCCACTGCAACGAAAGAAAATAAATATCTCCGATCAGTGCTGACGCAAAGGGCAGAATATTCTCACAAAACTCGCCTCCTCTCAGTATCCATATTTCCACTGTCACCGTGGGCCTGACTCTTCTCACTTTTGCCTTTTGGCAAAGTTTCTCCCAATGACAAAGTGCTGCATTAAAGAGCACGACGCCCGGCTGGCCGCAGCCCAATCGCGGGGTTTCCTGGCATCGTATGCTCCTCATTAATATGTCCAAATATGGATATTGAATTTGTGACACACAGAGGAGGAGTCCTGACTTGAAGAGGCGAAAGGCAGAGCATCATAAAACACATTGTTGTTTTGAATATCGTCCTGACGGTTGCTTGGGACAACGTTAGTTATATCATCAACATAATCGGAACCTTGTCCAAACAAATACGTCGGGAAAAGAATTCAAGTGGAGGCACATGGATGGGGATCCAACTTTAAAAACAAAGCCGTGAGCTGACATTCCATGAACTCAAACTCATTGCGTCAAGACATCACTTGGTGAATTTACATTTGCTACATATATCCCGAGACCGAATTCAATCGATTATTTTTAAGAAAAGACTGACAACGTGTAATTCATTTCATTCATTTAAATGACTTCTTTCTTGAGTTCATACTAACCAGATTAAAATCATTAAAGATGCTCCAACAGACGCTATAAGGAGATGCCGATTAGATGGATAAGTAAGATGTAGTGTTTGGGAGGATTATGCCTAAATCACCCACGAACATGGGAAATGCATAAACCGGTTTATGGGTCATTTTAGGCCAAACATAAGAATATTCGGTGACACAAGACTAGGGATTTCAAATCAAACAAACGGAGATGAGGTGCATCTTGCAACCTGAGGAACATTTTCAACGGACCAAAAAAAAAAAAAAAAAAAATCCCCCTTTCAGAAGCAGCCTGCCAGAGAGAGAGAAACATCCAGAGGAAAGTCCTGACGTAAGCGGGGCCAAGAACGCTGGAAACCGTCGTCCAGCTCGTCGACGTCCACGATCCGAGTCACCGACGCTCGTATCGGAGAAATGTGCAATTTGCAAAGCATTACGCGAAACAGAGAGAATACTTAAGAACATGTTTTTATTCAACCCCCTTTGAAAGCATTTACCGAGCCGTTGAAATGGTGTCCAACAACCGACACGAGGAATGAATCGTTCCGGCGTGTCGTCAAGTCGAATTATCTACGACATTAGAGCGGAATCAGAATGATGATTGCGCCACCGAAGCAGGGAGAGCGGGCGGCGGGAAGGATTCAGCAGGTCTGCCCGCGCACCTGGATGCTGCATTGTTGATCGTCTCTCATCTTTGATGCGGGGGGATGTGTTTGTTTTTGTTTTGAGGGGTTCTTCCCACATTGCTGTTGTTCTTGCCCCCGGTCCATGGTTAAACCCGGCAGGGATAAAGTGTCAGCTGGCTGTGGACGCCCTACAATGGCGGTGCTGTTCTCCTCTGCGTGGATTAGATTCAGCATATCTCCGTTGCCGAGGTATGAGTGCAGATTTGTGCTGGTCCACCGACTGTTGCTCTGGGGGATATTGTATTTAACTGAATGGTCAGAATTGTTTTGGTTTTTAGTTTTTTTTGTGTGCCTCTTAAAAACTAGATGTGTTTGAACTTCATTCCTTCCGAATACCCTGCGAACATCATCACGGCAACAGAGCTTTTTTGACGCTTTTCCTGACACGCTTTCATTTCCTCCTGCCCTAAATGGCCTCCCACATTCAACTTCACTCATTTTATTTCATTTGCCAGTGTGGGTGCG